>NW_027332224.1:610000-1172500 GCF_041222505.1 Epargyreus clarus
GTAGACATACACAAATGTATTCGTATGTTAGATGTATATTTAGTAGTGACGATGATACCCGATGGTTACCGATGATCCACGACGCACATGAGAGAAAGAGAGAAAAGATACAAGTTAGTAATGTGCAGGAACTTGTTATATTATATGCAGTAATGATTTTGGCACTTAAAAAAGAGTTAAATGGCCGCATCCAGACGCTTGGCACTTAGAAAACCCCAAACATCTACAAACACAAATGTGTGGACACGTCGAACGCACTTGCGGCGAATTCCCTTTGATTTGCTAAATAATCGACACTCCATTGTATCGGTTACAAGTGTTTACAGACTTACACAAACCATGTGAAATGCTCTAGCTACAAGTTTGTCGAGGTTTCGCAAGATTGTGGATGCGGCAATAAGGCTTTAGAGATTATTACGAATGTTTTAGAAAACATTATAAAGAACTCTTATGTAAGTCCCATATTTAGGGCATATTTTTAAGTTATCTTTTAAAAAAATATGATTAACTTTTTACGTGTGCACACAAGTAGTCAGACTGACCAGTTTTTTATTTATTTTATTAGACTTAACAGAAATACATGTTATATTATGGTGTAATAATGTGTCCTTAAATATCTAGTGCTCACATGTAATTCCATTTATAAATAGTCACAGCATGCGATCTTTAACAGAAGTATGATAACTAACTATGGTATTTGGTAAGATTGGTAAGAGATTTCTTATATATAAGTAATTGTAATTCTTTAGGAGAAGCCTTATTATGTCCAGCGGTAGACTCAAAGGTCGATGAATGGATGGAATCTAAATATATATAACTCAAAGGTGACTGACTGACATAGTGATCTATCAACGCACAGCCCAAACCACTGGACGGATCGGGCTGAAATTTGGCATGCAGGTAGATGTTATGACGTAGGCATCCGATAAGAAAGGATTTTGATCAATTCTGCCCCCAAGGGGATAAAATAGGGGACAAAAGTATTACTTCGTAACGAGAGCGAAGCCGCGGGCAAAAGCTCGTTGTAATCATAAAGTTGTAATATATATCAGGTTAATATATAACGTACCGGGCGTCGCGGCGCCGGAGCCCTCTCCGTCGCGGCGCGCGGACGTCGGTATGGTCATCGTGCGCTTCGCACTACGAGACACAAAGTCTGGCTCGTCGGCGCCTTGCGTCGCTGTAACAATAAATAACAAAATAAATAAAAGAGCATAACAATCCTTTTTCAATATTCATGTATGTCATAAAAAAAAACTCCTCGGTAAATGTGTGATTCATCTGAACAAATCTTAAGTAGTGCTATAATTTAATCTGGGGTTCGTCCTTGGATTGGATTGTAATTTGACAAGTTTAATTTCTATTGATATCAATGAGGTTTTATATGAAGCAATTTAGGCTCTAGACAGACTGACCACATTTCGACTGCTATCCAACCGCAAATTGCAGTTCAGGTGCAGTTTGAATGCAGTTGACACGACTGCAATAGAACTGCAAACCAAACGCGCAGTCCGATTGCAGATCAATTGCAGTCGTGTCAACTGCCTACAAACTGCTTCCGAACTGCACCATACCCACCCGCTCGCACTACTTTAACGCTGCGCCTCAACGCGTATAGAATCCGCGTATGGTGCAGTTCGGAAGCAGTTTGGTGTCAACTGCATTCAAACTGCACCTGAATTGCAAATTGAGGTTGAATTGCAGTTGAAATGCGGTCCGTCTGTCTAGAGCCTTACCTTAGTTTTCGGGAATGAAAACCTACCTGGTCAAAATTTCAATCCTATCTTACAGATGTCCATGAATGGCAAACATATCACCAAGTCCATGGTATGCTTATTTGCCTTACTTTTGTACCAAAACGTTACCTATATAACAAAACTTTGGATGACAGTAACTTACCCTCAAGCGCATCACTTACATACTCTTTTACTAACTTAGTTTACGTAACAAAACATTGCACCTACAAAAAAATAAAGAACTTTTCAATGAGACGAATAGTCTACCAATTATCACTTCGCACGCAGGGTGGACTATGGCCTAATCCTTCTCATTCTGAGAGGAGATCCGTGCCCAGCAGTGGGACAGTAATGAGTTGATGATGATGATTTCCTTGTCTTCCCGTGCGACTCACCAGAGGGCAGCAGCAGACCAGCCTCGCGCGCCTCGTCGAACTTCTGCTCGAGCAGCGCCAGCTTCGGACCGGCCACCAGTTCCTTCTTCTTTAAGTCTTGTCTCAGTCTTTCACCTGAGGGAGAACAGAAGATTAGAGGTAGGTAGTGGGACATAGTGTAGGTGTGATGTCAGTTTAACAAACGTTCAACAATATGAAAACAGAAGATTAGAGAATGTATTTACAAAGTTTTAGGTATTAGTTGAAACTTTCAATGATATGAAAAGTATATTGGTTGGTATGCTTGCAACATAAAACTGATATTAAACGATCAATACTATCTATGGATATCTGTTTATACATTGGAATTACTAGTACATTGAAATGTTACATTTGGGTTGTAACTATCAGTGGAAGTATTTTTTGGATTTCAAGTATTTTTTCAAGTATTTCAAGTATTTTTTGGATGTCAGTGTAAAACTAAACCCTCATTTGTAGGGTCACAACTGTTGTCCCTTGGTCGCCATTTTGTAAAAAGGGTCGCAAATCGTTTTCATGCTCTACCAGGCAAGCTATTAGCCGCACAGAAAATGTATAAGAACAATTATGATCTCATATGATTGGTGGTGGCGGTGGCACGTGACGTGGTGGTGACGGTGTTAAGTGATATTTCTGAAAGTGGTAGTGATGGTAGTTATGGTGGTGGTGGTGACCTACCAACGTGCCGGTACACGTCGACCAGCAGCTGCACGGCCGCGTCCCGCACCGCGCCGCTGGGGTCCGCCACCAGCGCGGCCAGCCCCGGCACCGCCGAGCGCAGCTGGAGCTCCGCTGCACCGTACCTATACACCAAAATGAGGAATTAGAAACATCATCGACGTATTCGTGTAGTCATATTAAGCGTAGGTACGCTTTATGGCCGTTAAGAAAAGAAAAAGTGAGTGACGCAGCGCAGCGCCTCCTCGCGCGCGTGCGGCGCCTTGTGCTGCAGCGCGGCGCCCCTCCCCGCTACTCACTCGTGCAGCAGCGCGGCGACGCAGCGCAGCGCCTCCTCCCGGGCGTGCGGCGCCTTGTGCTGCAGCGCGGCGCCCCTCCCCGCTACTCACTCGTGCAGCAGCGCGGCGACGCAGCGCAGCGCCTCCTCCCGGGCGTGCGGCGCCTTGTGCTGCAGCGCGGCGCCCCTCCCCGCTACTCACTCGTGCAGCAGCGCGGCGACGCAGCGCAGCGCCTCCTCCCGGGCGTGCGGCGCCTTGTGCTGCAGCGCGGCGCCCCTCCCCGCTACTCACTCGTGCAGCAGCGCGGCGACGCAGCGCAGCGCCTCCTCCCGGGCGTGCGGCGCCTTGTGCTGCAGCGCGGCGCCCCTCCCCGCTACTCACTCGTGCAGCAGCGCGGCGACGCAGCGCAGCGCCTCCTCCCGGGCGTGCGGCGCCTTGTGCTGCAGCGCGGCGCCCCTCCCCGCTACTCACTCGTGCAGCAGCGCGGCGACGCAGCGCAGCGCCTCCTCCCGGGCGTGCGGCGCCTTGTGCTGCAGCGCGGCGCCCCTTCCCGCTACTCACTCGTGCAGCAGCGCGGCGACGCAGCGCAGCGCCTCCTCCCGGGCGTGCGGCGCCTTGTCCTGCAGCGCGGCGCCCCTCCCCGCTACTCACTCGTGCAGCAGCGCGGCGACGCAGCGCAGCGCCTCCTCGCGGGCGTGCGGCGCCTTGTGCTGCAGCGCGGCGCCCTCCCCGCTACTCACTCGTGCAGCAGCGCGGCGACGCAGCGCAGCGCCTCCTCGCGGGCGTGCGGCGCCTTGTGCTGCAGCGCGGCGCCCTCCCCGCTACTCACTCGTGCAGCAGCGCGGCGACGCAGCGCAGCGCCTCCTCGCGGGCGTGCGGCGCCTTGTGCTGCAGCGCGGGCGCGAGGCGGGCGAGCAGGGCGCGCGGCGCGGCGGCGCGGGAGTCGCCGAGCGCGCACACGCACGCGCGGGCCGCGGCGCGCACGCCCTCCTTCGTGTCCGCTAGTCTGTAACGCGGAGCGCGAAACATTACAAACAAATTTCATTTGTCTCCTTAAAAATGTTAACTTCAGTGGCGCAACATCAGTGTGTTTAGCGGTCCTAAACACAGTTTAAATTTTCCACCTTAGTTACAAACCTCCTGACCGCTTTCCCCCTGGATTGTAACGTTAGTGATACAATCCGCGTCGGGCGGTAGGAACAATTGCACCTCAAAGTATCAACGATCGACTCCGAATCGTATTATGTCCAACAATGGACAAATTATAGGCTAATAGTTTGGTATATATGACCATAACATGCAATTCAAGACCACTAGTGCTCACACTACGAATTTATAACGCATTTAATTTAGTATAGGAAAACAACTAATCATCAGACACCAAATAATCGTCTTTCATGAAGTCACTCAAAACCCCGTTTCTACCACTTAGAATCAAGTCAGACCTCCTCACACAACAACACATTCCTACCAGAAATTCCTTCAAATTATACAGAAATATTTACCCAACAATAACCCATAACTTCACTTTGCGCTCCCATGCATGCGATATTAAATCTGTAACAATAGGAAGCGACGGGAGGATGTTGCATCATCAGGACCGCACCCTGGCCGGTCATGAGGATAATGCGGCCCATTGTTTACCGATATGTACCGAACACCACTAATTACACAGTTGGAAGAGGCTACTAAAACTAAATGCACAGCTTAAGTCGATAGGTAGCGAATTTAAAATTTTGTTTGATAGTTACTTATATAAAATGGATGTAGTGATCATCAGATCATCAAAAAAAAATTTCTTAGTTTAGTCCGCGGACGGATCTGGTCCGCATACCTATCGTGTCATAGGTACTTTTCCTGTGATGCGTCTCAATTGTACTTTGTTTGTCAATTGTTGACTTTCAAAAACAATTATTTTGAATAAATGAAATTTGAATTTACGCGGATTGCGAAGTTCAGGCGCGTTTCTTGTCATGTGTGTTTACATCTACATGCGTGTCCTATCCGTACGCGTGTCACTACATCCTATCGTTGCATATACACATGCTCAAGGGTCTCAAAGTGACTGCAGCGAACTAATTCACGTGTATATTGGGACTTGCGTGCGGGTATAAACATGCATGACAGGAAAAGCGCCCTTGTAGTGAGTTAACTCTTATTCTGTTAAAAGATTCCAACATACAATATATTCCTTCACAATCATCAGTTTTTACTATAACATATCTTTATCCACTAATTTCCCACACTTTCTATACAAAAGACATTTTATAACTCAAATTAAGACAGCATTCCAAAAATTTTAAAAATAGAAAAAGTATTTAAAATTGACGGAAATTTCAATAACCAGCAATTATATGATATGTACATGAATTAGTGTGATGCTATTGCAACACGTGCGAGAGTAGGCTCTCGTGACAGGAAAGTCTCTTATACAGAACCCCGGACCAAACCAATACTAAAATAGTTAATCAAAAAATCCCAACTTCCCTATGATAACATTCTAATTCTAATACGGAAAGTTGAACATATATTTCCTTATAAACTTGCTATAAGCATGTAGTGTGATATTGAGTACATATGTAGATTGAATAACGGCGATTGAATTCCTTTGCAATGGAAATAAACTTTAAAACGACTATTAGTATGATCAACACCGATCCATTGTTAGAAACGGGTTTATTTTAGGGTACCGTACGAATTGGAATATGGTTTAAGTGACTGAAGGATTTAAAAAAAGAAGAACGCTTTCTACACTCCCAGCCCCACACTAGGATTCCCTGTATCGTGGGTGCCATGACACACACATAGACAAATACACAAACACCCAGACCCAGACAGAAATCTAAATTCATCATTTAGAAATCTCTCTGGCCGGGGATCGAACCCGAGACCCTCTGAGCGTCAGACCGGCATGGTGACCGCTCCGCAACGCGGGTCGTCAAATTATTGGTCGGGATTGGTGGTAATCCACCTGCATACAAAGTAAATATGGTAGAACAAGTATGGTTCGACTGGGGAGGTATTTCTAGCGTGAGGCAGTTCTGCATATCGGTGGAAGGGTGTGGATGCCGACTGATACATGGGGAGACAGTCTTAGTCCTCAGGAGTGGCAACGTATCAGTGATGGGCAAGTGGAACCTATTCTATGTGGAGATGATTGCAGATGTATGTGGGCGGCTGTGATCATATATTTGGTGGATCATATACTTTGAAGGTGGTAGAACCCTTTGTGGTTCGACTCCGGCGGCACCACCGCCACACCTATTTCTACCTAATAACAGGCGCTGCTGTGTGTAATTGCTCCCTCCAGGGCAGAGCCCGATAGAAGGGCATCGCGTTAGGAGGACTCCGGTTGTGTTCCGTTGGAGATCCCGGAGTTCTCCACCAAACGCTGAGGACGGCCATCGGGCGGGTTTTAGTGCGGTAAAAATCCCACATGACCAGGCGTCACTCCCATGGCGTCGGGTACATTTGGAAGGAAAAAAAAAAGGCGCTGCTGTGTTCCGTTTTGAAGGGTGTGGTCAGGGAGACAGACTTCCGAGGCGTTCCAGTTTAGTTCTCAGGGGTAGCGGCGCATCTGTGGCCGACCTCAGGTAGGAATGTCTAATCCTATCTGGGGTTGATTACTGATGTCCATGGGCATCAGTAAACTTACCATCAGATAGACTGCATACTCTTTTGCTACTCCTATATTACAAATTAAACTCACCTATCAATTATATGGGGCAGCACTGTGGGTACATAGTGTGAGAACTCTGGTCCCATCCGCTCAGCCAGCGCTGCGAGCACCTCCAGACCATTTTGAGCCACCTAGAAACATAGGGTTTGTTATTAAAAACAATAATTTATTAATAAAATAGACTAAGTAATTATGAACAATATAATAATGTATAAACAAAATTGATTGCGTAATTATAATTGTAAAAATAAGAAAGCGACTGTTTAAATTTATTGTCTACGTTACTCCCAGAACTTAGTCGAATCCAATGACACCTCATATACATGTTAAAATCCGTCAAGTTTGTACTGTATGGGATGCCTAAGAAGGAGGATATTTTACCCTCAGCAGTCGGGTAAAATAAATTATCTTAGGGTCCATACGGAACAGGAATGGGCACACTTGTATACATTCTCATGATGAGGACATTGTGCGGAAATATTTACGTATGAGTTATTTTGCTAATACTGCCAATATGCACCAGCGCTGTGGACAATGACCAATAACCCTGTGAGAGGAGACCGGGGCCCAGTGTTGGCTACCAACATTAATATTTAGCAACACTAATTATTTACAAATTTTGTAATGAAAGTGGAAACATTTGCCGTTTTCGACACGTAAGATAGAATACGTTTTTTTTAATTAATATTGGTAGCAAAAACCTTACTCCCTACAGTCCACAATCTAACATGATCCTTCGAGCCGGATTTGAACCAGCGACCCAGTGGGATAATAATGTGCAACAATTTCAATAATTTACATGCTTAAACGGTGAAGAAAAACATCTTGAGGAAACCTGCACACCTGAGAAATCTAAAAAAAAAGTTTTCAAAGGTATATGAAGTCTACCAATACGCACTTGGCCAGCGCGGTGGACTATGTCCTAATCCTTCTCATTCTGAGAGGAGACTCGTGCCTAGCAGTGGGATAGTAATGGGTTGATGATGATGATGAATTTCAATAATCCAAACAAAAGTGACTGCAATCAAGAATTTTATATGTCAAAATTCTGATCAACTAGATAGTATTATACCAAAGGTCGACATTAGATTTAATGTCAAGGGTGAGCCGAGCTATGTAGAGCAAAGGCAGGAAATCTATCATAGAAAGTGTAGGTAGGTTACAATATCTAAGAGGTATTAATATTTCTAGAGGTTCACAAATTGGTCACAGTTTCTACACGGCTTCTTCTCGATATACGAAACTTCTTAAAGTCGTGATAGGTAATTGAAATTTAAACAGGATTGGTAAAAAATCTACTTTCAGTAAAATATTTTGATTTGATTTGCATAGAACAGTACTTGAAGGTGGTAAAACTCTGTGTCGTCCGATTTCGGCGACACCACCGCCGCACGTGCCTTATAACGGCAGTGTTAAGAGTTGCTGTGGCTTGGTTTTAAGAGTGTGTTAAGGTAGACATACTTGGCTGAAGCATTCCAGTTGCGCAGTTGTTGTCCTCAGGGGTAGGGGTGAATCTGTGGCCAACCTTATCTAGGAATCTAATCTTACTGGGGTTGAATACAGATGTCCATGGGCGGTAGTAGCCATTTACTGCATGTTAGTTTGCTAATCCCATATTATAAAGAAAACAACATGAAACACAGGAATGAATACTAATCAATAAAACCATATGAAAAAGACAACAAATTCTTACGAAAATTAATCCAATTCTACTTCAAAGTTCACTACACTTCACACACTATCAAACCATTTACATTAATTACTACACAAAATTTCAGCACGTTGCTGAAACATTAACTTTGCACTGAAAACATTATTTTCCAACAAATATGTATCTATATATATAAAAGTCGGTCGTGCACAGTTACGGACAGACAGGAACTGACATTCATCTGAGCGTGCTAGATCTTGCGGGATAGGGGACTATTTGTGGAGCATTCGATATTTTGATGTACGTTTACCGATTTAGATCAGGGAAGTTTCTACTTTCAGTTCCAGTTTTTTTTCAACGCTTATGAGTTCTGCATTTTTACCGCAATAACTGCAGTTTGTTGTCTACATTATAATTTGTATGTCATTTTATGAGAATCCATGGTTTAATAACCAAAACTCCACCCAAATTGGATCAGTAGTTTTTAAGAAAATCGTGGACATACAAACTTCCATACATATGTATATCGAATACGAAACCTATTTTTTGAAATCGATTAAAATAGAAAAAAGTAGAATACATTGAACATCAATAAAATTTACTATAATTTTTATTTTGATCCAGTAAATTGAGAAATAAAAAAATGCGAATCTATTTTTAAGTGTCTCCAAAAGCCTATCTACTTAATAAATCCGACAATAACTAATCGACAGACGCCCACTACGAATATCATTTTTTAACAGGACTTCCTTATACAATATACGTCTTCACTAAAAAATAATTTTGAAAAAATCATCCTCAACGGTAAACAAGTAGAGCTCAGAAACATTACAAAAATACATTAATTTCATAGTGAATAAACTCGAGCGAAAATTATCACCCCAAACGACATCAGGCGACAATCGTACGACATTTATCATCTCGAACGACTTTGAGAGTAAGTGTCCGCGAGCAATGGGGCGTATCGTGCGAGTAATCGCGTAAGAATCAGACTGTGCATGATACATCGAGGCCCGCTTCAACAAGCGCTAATATGTCTATACTTTATTTAGTATACTCCTCATGGTATAAAGTAGCACAGTGGCTGAAGGTAGAACCTTGTGGTTCGACTCCACCACCGTCACACCTATTTCTGCCTAATAACTGCTGTGTTGATAGGCAGTGATAGCCTAGTGATTAAGAAACTGGATATCTCGATCGAGGAGTCCGAGGTTCAAATCTCAGACCTTTGAATTTTTAAAGTTAAGTGCGCATTAGAAATTTATTATCACTTGCTTAAATGGTGAAGGAAAATATCGTAAACCTAAAACGTAAATAAACCTGTATACCTGAGAGATTTAGTTATAAAAAAAACTCAAAGGTATGTGAAGTCCACCAATACGCACTTGGCCAGCGCGGTGGACTATGACCTAATCCTTCTCATTCTGAGAGGAGACCCGTACCCAGCAGTGGGGCTATAATGGGTTGATGATGATGAACAGCAGTGTTAAGCGCTGCTGTGTTCCGTTTTGAAGAGGTTAGTAAGATATTTATACTTATCCAAGACATTCCAGCTTAGTCCTCAGGGGTAGTAACGCATCTGTGATGGACTTCAAGACAGACTTATATTATCTGGGGTTGATTACAGATGTTTATTGGCAGCAGTAGCCACTTACCATCAGGTGGACTGCGTGCTCGCCTGCTACTCCTACATTTTGTTCCCCGGTCGAATCACACTGTTTCCAAACCCATTTCGAAGTAGAATGATGCATTCCCAGGTAGACCTCACGAGTAGCAGCTTATCCCTTTAAATACATATGGATTACCATACCCTATAGGACATAGTGGCCTCTCAAATTTACAGAAAACTCAGAACAACGGCTCCTAATCATAACAATCATTCCTCTCAATATTTCGACGTAGTTCGTACAAAATGCATCAGAGCTAATTCCGAGAGGCCTAATGAATCATTACGCCCCCGACACCAATTTCAGCCCCTCCGTCCAATTTTAGGATCGCTTTATACGATCACGACTAATTTAAACGACCTTGGGTACATTGAGGTAATTGGGGAATTAATTTTTTTGTGCATCGAATAAGCACATATTCCTTTTATCCCTTTATAGCGCGTAATATGCAATATCGCTAGTGAAATTAGACAGGCTTATCGGTAACATTTTAGTCGCAGCCATTCCTGGTAGGATGCCCTAATCAACCCGATATTAAATGAAAATAATAAAGAAAACCTCGTCTCCAGGGGTAGGGTACCTCAGGTAAGCCTAAAAACTTCATCATCAACCCACTACTATCCCACTGCTGGGCACGGGTCTCCTCTCAGAATGGGAAGGATTAGGCCATAGTCCACCGCGCTGGCCAAGTGCGTATTGGTAGACTTTACATACCTTTGAGATTTTTTTTTTAAATCGTTCACGTATGCAGGTATCCTCACGATGTTTTCCTTCACCGTTCAAGCAAGTGATGATTAATTTCTAATACGCACATAAATTTGAAAGACAGGGATTTGAACCTCGGACCCCTCGATCGAGAGGCCGCGTTTCTTAACCACTAGGCTATCACTGCTATAAACTTATCTGCCTAAAAACTTATCTGGGGTTAATTACAAATGTCCACGGCCAGTGGCACTTACCATCAAATGGACTGCTTACTCGTTTCCTACTACAATAAAACCTCACCTTAAAATTCCCAGCGTTCAACCAGCTGACGAGCGCGTCGACCAACGGCGCAGCGATCTCGTGCGGCACGTCATCGCGCCGGACGAGCTGGCCGAGCCGCTCGCCGAGCTGCTGGCGGAGGCGTGGGTCCGGGCGGAGGAGCAACGGCAACGCCGCCTCCAGCGTCGCCGGTTGTGGGTAGTGCGCCATCTGGGGACTGTTTGCGATTATTAGTTGCTGTGGCACCAATGTCACACCTATTTCTTAACAAACAAAGCTGCAAGTTAAAAGTCACCAATTACCTTAAAACCCTTTCCTATGACGAAACCGAAAACTTACTACATCCAATAAACTAACGCCCAGTACCAACATTCCCAAATGTTCTATATTGTGCCGTTCAGTGTCATATTCCCAAACTCTTCACCTACACACACACTTACATACCTACACATACACACCTACACCTCTCTTAATCACACATGTACACATACATACACCCACGTCTTTAAAATAATCTCGCCGTCTTAGTATTTACCTGTATAATAATTAAACGAACATAGGCACTGTTCTAAGCCATCCGGGAGAGGGCGCTGGCGACCTGTAACTCAGGTTCTTTAGACACCTATCACAGGCGCCAGGCTCTCACCACGTACATTTGGAAAACTGTCTGTTTCGCTTTGTCTCCCAACTGTTGTACCTAAGACCCTATAATACATCTTATGTTATTTCACTGTGAGAGCAAATAAATAAATTTTATTATTTATTATTTCTGCTTAAGCATTGTCAAGTGTTGCTGTGTTTTGGTTAGATGGGTCAGTTAAGGGCTCTCTCTGTTCAAGGGCACAAGGCATCATTAGGCGACCGAAGGACTCGGCCGGCAATAGTTTTTTATCGTCCGGTACTTATCATATCGTAATGTCCCTCTGGCCATAAGAGAAGCTTTCACAGTGAGAAATGTGTAGATCGTAGTTCAACATTTTCCTTTGTTGTCTAAAGCTTGTGACAATTACATTTTAAAAGTATACGTAAATAAAGTAAAAAGGTAGTACCTTCGCGATTTCTCTTTAACGCCACTGTGATTTATTTCTACCTTAAAACAGCATTGTTAAGAGTTGATGTATTTTCGTTTGAAAGGGTTGTAAGGCAGTCACATAGATGAGGTGTGCCAATTTAGTCCTCAGTGATAGCAACTCATCTGTGGCGGATATCAGGACTCTTCTATCAGAGATTGATTACGGATGACCATATTCGCAGTTGGCCAGCGCGGTGGATTACGTAAATTCCTCTCACCTCTGTGGCTCCGTAATGGCGACTATTCGGCCGTGAACACGATAGCCGAATGCACGTTTATTTTCACGGAAAAATCGGATTCGAACTCGCACCAACGTAACAAAAACAACCCAACTCACCTTTACGACGATACGTTGTCCAGTTGCGACTGCAAGCGATCCCGTGTTGTGACGTCACAGAGTGTCCCGAACCGCGTCACTCTCATCGCACACGCCAGGCAGCGCCACTGTGCCACGCGCCACCGACACACACACCACCGAACACCGACACTCACATATCCGTCACTCCTACGGGAATACATGAAACTGTGTTGAGAAACTCGAGCTAATGTTTTTATTGACGAATTTATCTAACCTAACCTAACCTAACCTAAACTTAACTAATATTATAAATGCGAATGTTTGTTAGTTACACTTTCACGCCTTAACTATATGACCGATTGTCGTGAAATTTTGTACACACGTTGTCAAGAGTCCAGAAAAGGACGTAGGGTAGCTTTTATCCCGAAAAAAGTACGGTTCCCGAGGGATACATAAAAACATCTCACCGCGCGCGAAGCCGCGAGTAAAAGCTAGTTCTCTATAGATTGCCCGAACAAATTAAGATGACCTCAGCAGCCTAATGTGCAAAAAATATTCAATTTGTAGTGATTTATTTCATTCGATTTCGACCTTAATTTTTAAAACGTCCCATTAAAACATCCCTCCCCCAGATAGGCGAGAAATGAAAGTCCTTTAAATAGGACGACCTCGTTAAGTTTTTGCCAACTTTCAGAGACTATGTATAAGCAATAGTATAAATCAAAGCAGTTCTAACCTAGTGGTTAAACTCTTAAACCAGATCCAAGGCTCGAATCCCAGGAGACGCGTGCCCAGCAGTGGGACAGTAATGGGTTTACAACCATGACGAGTATATATGATTTTAGACAAACATTATCGCGGAAAAACGAACTAGACATAGGGAAGATAGATTAATCTACCACTAGTACTTGTCAACGGTTTCTCCCCGCCACAGCAGTTTCGCTGTGACCACAATCCATGCAACTGGGTCGAAATATCGGCAATAAAGAAATTAAAAAATGCATATCGTGAGCACCCGTTACATAATAAAATGACGAGTATAAAGTTTAGAGACCCTATAGCTACACCCATGCTTAAAACGAAGTGGTTAATATCCATAATTAATAGAAAACTATTGTCAAACCAAAGCAATTTTCATTTTTGAAACGATATATGTGTCTCGCTCACACATAACAAGCGAATGAGAGACAACAAAAACACCGCCATTTTTAATACAATCTTTATTAAAACACTTATGTGCGCATATTAAATCAAGTGTTATCTATGAGCGCCGCCCACATTGCATATAATTTGCTCTGATCGTAAGAAATGCATGATTCTGATACGTTACATATGGTCATGAAAGAATTTATTGTCAATGCCACATCGGTTAAGTAATTCAACATTGAAATAAAAAATAATATATTGGTAATAATATAATTTTTATAACACTTTGTGGTTCGACTAGCGGCGGTGTCTGGCATATCCTCCCGCTATCCTCGCGTCTGAGGAACCCATGCAGGGACTCCCCTCGAAAACACAAAATGGGGTACTAACAAATGTGGTCGACCTCAAGTAAGATTAACAACAGCTTTATAAATATCTGTGGTTGATAGTTATGATGTTGATTTTCAGATATAAATGGGCACCAATAATCTACAGACGGACAGGCTCTAATATTATAAAAAATCTATCCTGTGTAGTAGTATGTATGTGTTAGTGTAAGAGCGGTGTGGAGCTATGCTCTTTTACAATCAGTTCACCTAACTTATGTTAAAGACCATAGCTCCACACCGCTCTTACACTAACACATACATACTACTACACCTGGATCTAGTTTCTTGTAGACTTTTCAGAAACGAAGACTCTATCTATACTTAATATTATAAAGAGGAAAACTTTGTTTGTTTGTTGGATTGTAATGAATAGGCTCAAAAACTACTGGACCGATTTTAAAAATTCTTTCACCATTCGAAAGCTACATTATCCACGAGTAACATAGGCTATATTTTATATGAAATATATTTGATAAATAGATTTTGAGACGGTACAAAGTATGCCGGGTCAGCTAGTAAGGTAATAAAAATACAAAAGCTTCTTTCATACCTTCCTCCCCGTAACATTGTTGACATCGTTTTTTTATGATATCCATCATAAAACACACTAATTTCAATCGAGTTTATCTATTAAAGACTAATTAAAACAAAACCTTTTAAAAAAGCCAGACAGGCCAGCCAAAGTCAGTAAAAGATTGCCTTTCTATACAGGTAGTGTCTACATATACATAAAAGGTTACACGCAACTTGTCTGGCCATATACCAACGTTAACAAGAACAATTCAACAAAAGTGTTCAATTACAATCCAGCTATAGTCTTAAGATGAGGGTAGCCACTCATTTATTCATGTCGTACAAAATATATAGGCATTTTCATAATATGGAAGTCTAGTAGTATCAAACGAGCATGTAGTTAAATTGGTGGTACTACCACCTGTGGACATGCAATCAACCCCCGATAAAATTTAATTCCTATAAGGTTGGCAACAAATTTCTCGCTACACTAGAGGACTAAGCTGGAAAGCCTCGGAAAAGTATGTCGCCCTTACCACACCCTTTAAACCAGAACACAGCAGCGCTTAACACTGCTATTATGAGGCAAAAACAGATGTGGCACGGCCCGCCGGAGTCGAACCACAAAAAGTTCTACCACCTTCAAAATTTTATCACTTTCAAATTAGATAGCTTTTCGTCTCTCTAAGGTATAGTCTACTAAGGTATACTCGTGGGTATAGTCCGCGTAAAACTGCTAGTCCGCTCTGAATATAGAAATGAATCGCGTCGCCATAGCAAGTTGTATGACTACACCTGCTCGCAACAACTTCAGAGCGGACTAGCAGTTTGACGCGGACTACACCATGGGTACATACAAAGACGAATAGGTACACAAACACCTAGACCCAGAACAGACACCCAAATTCATCATTCTGATGTGTCTGTCCGGGGATCGAACCTGGAACGCTCTACATTCGATCGGTATGGAGACCGGTCCAACACGCACACAAACTTACGATAAAATAGCTACGATTGAGTGTGAACATATGGTGTGAGCCCCACTCTCCTTGACAGTGAGGTCAGGCCAGTTTATAAAATGGCGCTGATAACATTGCAATTCTGCAACGGACGTGTGACATCACCGTATTGCGTTTGTGCGCGATAGATCAGTTATTGGGCTGGCTTGGTCCAATAATGAAGGTTGCAATGTAGACTAGGTCAAATTACCAAGGTTCCATATAACAAAAAAATAAAAACAAAAACCTATGTTACCCCTACAATTAGTAGAATCCAACGACATTTCATATGCATATGCTACAATCTGACAATAGAAAGCATACCAAAGAACATACATAAGGTTGAAAAAATTACCCAAACAGTCGGGTAATAACATGATAAAATTGAAAAAAAAAAAAATGATATAGCCTTGTTGCGTTTGTGCTCGCTTGCTTCGATTTAAGGTCACGGATTTGATATTATGATATGAAAGAGTATTTTGCTTGCTTTTGCAGTCGTCGTCCGTATCTTACTTATACTACTGGGCATAGGTCTTCCTACTCAGAATGGGAAGAATGTGTTTACTAAATAGATGTGGAGGTTATGGATTTTGGCCTCCTTTCCCCCAGAAAATAGTACCTTTTCACAGAAATATACAAAGACAGATTGTTACCGTAGACATATTTTTGCCGACGTTTGCTAGAAAATATTGGTTCCAAAAGCGGGCGTCATAGTTGATAACTTTGAGAACCTCTGTTCTAGACTAACATACTAACTGCTTATTTTGCATTCTTGAACGGAACTAAAAACCCACTAGAAAATTATTACAAAAAAAACGGCTATTAAAAAAAAATTGGTATATGTGACTACCACAATATAGTCGAATTCAACCACACCACGTACGTTGAAGGTGGTAGAACCCTTTGTGGTTCGACTCCGGCGGCACCACCGCCACACCTATTTCTACCTAATAACTGCAGTGTTAGGTGCTGCTGTGTTCCGGTTTGAAGGGTGTGGTAAGGGAGAAAGACTTTTCCGAGGCATTCCAGCTTAGTCCTCAGGGGTAGCGGCGCATCTGTAGCCGACCTCAGGTAGCATAGAAGGGTTAGAAATCCGGTTTAACATGTGAAGAAGCTGTTTCGAATAATTCTAAATTTCTCACGGATCATATTACAAAGTTATTCTTTATATCTTTGTGGGAAAATCTTTTACAACCTTATTGTTAGATAATTAACTTTCATTTAATAGATTTAAGTATTTTTCTTTTAATTAGACTATTGATTTAAATTAGAATGTAATTAAATAGATAAATAAAAATTTAAAAGTTCTGATCTTTGATACCAAAACGCATAGATTCGTAAAGATTACTCACTCCTAACTAGAAAATGTGCCCAGTTTTGAGAATTGAAATACTTGCGTAAAAAAGTTTTGCCACGTCTCCGTGCTAAAATATCCCTAAAATATTTGAAATAATTATTTATTTATTATGTAAATTACGCAGTATTAGTTATTTATTCGTAAATTTTGTCTAAAAATGTTTTTATTTGTCAAGAATTCAAAAAAAGAACTTACGATAATAAGCCATTTGTGGCTTCATTAAATTTCAAGGCGGCGAAGTATCTTTACTAATCTATGGTAAAACGCAAAATACGTAATCTTTTGAACAGTGAAATATTTTGTACTGGAATGTTGTACAGGGAAAGGCAAGCCCAAATATATTTCGGAAATATTTTTTTAGTTTTAATTGTTTATTATTAATTGCCCGCCAATTATTGGCTTAAAACTATAAATATACCTCAAATAACAATAATTTTATGCCTTGACTGTTTTAATAGACTTCCTAAAAGAAAGAGGTTTTATAATCGTCGCGTATACTTTGTGACGTAATAATAGAGTCAAGACTGTTAAGGTAACAGATAGTTAAATAAAAAAAATCATATTCAAGCTATAAGCATTAAGAAAACAAACCTTCCAAAAAAAAACATTTTTCGGCATAGCCTAATTCTAGCAATTAAGCATTCCACATCGAAAACAAAGTTATAACATAAAAACGTTATCAGTCAATTAATCTCGTAATCATTGATATTACAAAGGAATTTGTGACAATTTAGCATAGATATTACCGATAAGATAGGACTACACGTGCTTTTAGGCTGAACTCATATAATACATCTCTTAAGTGGCTTTCACACTGACCATATCAAATGATAGTAATAATCTACATAATAACATATTATAATTATAGTCATCATCATCATCTGTTATTAGGCCTTTGTGTTTTGACTCCGGAAGTACCACCGCCACAGCTACTTCTGCCTAATAACAGCAGTGTTAAGCGCTGCTGTGTTCTGGTTAGAAAGTGTGATAAGGAAGACATACTTTTCCGATGCGTTCCAGCTTAATCATCAGGGGTAGAGGCGCATGTGTGGCCAACCTCAGGTAGGAATATGAATTCCTATCTGGGGTTGATTACGGATCTCCATGGGCGGCAGTAGCTACTTACCAACAGGTGGAATGCAAGCTCGTCTACTATTCCTATACTCGTAAATAAAAATGTAATTAAAATTAATATTTTCATTCATAATCAAAGCTCGTAATTTTAATAAGTTTTTGAATTTCGTCGCTCAAGTTTTTGTTGTACACAGTGAATATGTTTCTTCGAAATTAGGGTAACCACACCACTATATTTACGGATGTCCGCGTCGAATAGGCTTAGTGACCGATTTGACAACGAAACCCTACAATGTATGGCTTTAATCCTGTCCCACAAATAGAATTTGACAGCTGTTTTGATAGATTGTGTGTCAAATTTCATGTCGATGTAATAACTGAAAATTTCGGCTCTATTTGAAAATTCTTTGATGAATGTTCAGAATAATTAAAGTTTCAGATATGAGCAAACTTATTAACATTAGTTGATGTTAGTTAGTAACTTAGGCTACTTTTGTTTAAAAATAATATCATTATAGTTTAAAAACTAAAAACCAGGCTAAAATTACACAAATCGGAAAATCGTTAATCCTGATTCCTGACGATCCTAATAAGGTGAATGGGATAAAATTATTTAAATCGTGTATTGTCATCGGTTCTTGATAATTGTTTGAAAATTTTATATTAACTGGACAATCCTAAGTGGGTAAAAATAGAGTTCAAAGATTCCGTTACATACATACATACATACAGGTCAAGCTATTGAATGTGTGGTAAAAAGAATTAGGATAACATGCGAAAAGTAGTTGAAGTAAAAGCAGTTGAATCTGCAGGTCACATCTTTTTTATAAAATTAGTGTAGCAGACGAGCATGCAGTCCACCTGATGGTAACTACTGGACATCTATAATCAACCTCTGATAAGATCAGAGTTGAGTTTGAAGACTGAGGACTAAGCTGGAATCACTCGGAAAAGTATGTCTGTTTTACCACACCCTTCAAACCAGAACACAGCAGCGCTTAACACTGCTGTTATAACAGAAATACGTGTGGCGGTGGTGCCGCCGGAGTCGAACCACAGACAGGTCTACCACCTTAAAATTCATACTATTGCTCCTTATATTCTAGTCATCGACAACCCGTTACTGTCCCACTGCTGGGCACGGGTCTCCTCTCATAATGAGAAGGATTAGGCCATAGTCCACCGCGCTGGCCAAGTGCGTATTGGTAGACTTCACATACCTTTGAGATATTTCTTTTTAAATCTCTCAGGTATGCAGGTTTCCTCACGATGTTTTCCTTCACCGTTTAGCATGTGATAATTAATTTCTAACACGCACATAACTTTGGAAATTCAGAGGTGCGTGCCTGGGATATGAACCTCGGACCCGTCGATTGAGAGGCCGAGTTTCTTAACTACTAGGCTATCACTGCTGGCATATATTCTAGTACTTAATAACAAGTGGTCATGAAAACAGCTGTTTTCACAACCACTCATGATTCATATCACGTAGGTGTTAAAATATCTAAATGTAAGGTCAATTGTTATGTGTGTCTAGAGTGTTAAAGATATATTATCTGTAATCTATCTTTATCTATTTTAGGAATAACATTAAAAGTGCAAAACAATAAATGATTGCGCTATCTTTTTATGGCTACATACATAACAGAATTGATATAACTATTTAGAATTGTTGTTTATAAACCAATTTGAAGCTTCTTAGGTGCTTTTTCACACATTTTGTTAAGTGTAAGATGTGAAAACTTAAAATACCTGTTCTGGTTAATGTATTATCAACTCATTAATTTCTATCACTCATTAGAATGGTCAAGAACACTTTAGGCCATCATCTACCAAGTATACAGGGTGAATTTTTCAAATAGGCCTTCAGGGCCAAATCCGAAACTATAAGGATTAGCTAAAAATGCTGAAAGAAGTTACGAGGCCGATTTTGATAAAAACTAAAACTGCATCATTACTTTTTTTAAATATCTTTTTCCTTAGCCGGGAATCGAACGAGTTCATTTTGAAAAAAAATACACCCTCTATATTATTCCACTATCTGATAGTGTAGCTTATAAGGATCAAATTCTGGGAAGTAATGTTATGTGACAAATCAAAGGAAAAGGAAAATTTTGAAGATAATACATATAATATAATAATATAATTTTTCCATACATTGGCATACTAAACCTTAAGGATTATACATAACAAATGGTTTATGTATAATTCTTTAGAAACATACATAAGTCATACCATTGAAGAATTTGTTGGTTAAGCAACTAATTATTCGATGTTATGACCGTGACATATGGCTAGTATGAGAAAGTAATAGTTTGGCAAATAAGTTACCGCCGTTTTTAGGATTTATATTGTAATAAAAATAGATAAATGATTAAATAGTAAATTCTAATTGTTTGTTGTTTACAACTTCGTTTCAACGTTAAATATGATTTTCTATGTCTCTTTGTTTAGTAATCACTCGGATTTGACTCGAAAAAGTCATTCTCGCAAATTGTCGACTTTACATCTGTGTTAAATGAAACTCCGCCCATAGCAAGTTAAATCTATTATAATGGTCCTAAAAAGAACCCTTACTATGTCAGACATAAAAATATAAATTCTTGGAGAACAAAACGTCCGTTTTGAATGATTTGAAACATTGAGCCAAGAAAATTGTTAATACGCGAAATGTTTGAATTGATGAATGGCGAGAACTTAACTGCCAAATTTTTTTTTTTTTTTTTTTATAATATGAGAGTAGCAGACGAGCATGCAGTCCACCTGATGGTCAGTGGCTACTGCCGCCCATGGACATCTGTAATCAACCCCAGATAGGATTAGATATTCCTACCTGAGGTCGGCCACAGATGCGCCGCTACCCCTGAGGACTAAGCTGGAACGCCTCGGAAAAGTTTGTCTCCCTTACCACACCCTTCAAACCGGAACACAGCAGCGCCTAACACTGCTGTTATTAGGTAGAAATAGGTGTGGCGGTGGTGCCGCCGGAGTCGAACCACAAAGGGTTCTACCACCTTCTAAATTAATATGAAAAAAGATGTATTTTCTTAAAATTGAGGCTTTTCCTTTAGTTTGTCATTTATCATTACTTCCCAGATTTTGATCCTTATAAGCTACACCATCAGATAGTGGAATAATATAGAGGATGTATATTTTTTCAAAATGAACTCGTTCGATTCCCGGCTAAGGAAAAATATATTTAAAAAAAGTAATGATGCAGTTTTAGTTTTTATCAAAATCGGCCTTGTAACTCCTTTCAGCATTTTTAGCTAATCCTTATAATTTCGGATTTGGCCCTGAAGGCCCATTTGAAAAATTTACCCTGTATAATGTTAGGATTATTACATTTCACATAAATTTTAGTCATTTTTACTACCCGATTGTGGAGGGTAATGTATTTTGAACATGTGTTTGTATCTAGGTCACAAAACGAGGAATTGGGAGGATAACCTAATTTTTTTTTAAATTAGGCACCCTCTGGCTTAGATTAGCAAATGACAGAAAGCTATAGGCGTTGAAGGCCTAATCCGCAGAAACACCAAATTAAGAGATATTTTATGAGCCTAGAATAACTACAGTATAGTCCGCGTAAAACTGCTAGTCCTGTCGGTTGCGAACAGATGTATTCATACAATTTGCTATGGCGACTCGATTCATTTCTATATTCAGAGCGGACTAGCAGTTTCACGCGGACTATACAACATTTTTAAATTACGAAAATACAGATAGGTCAAAAATTATTAAATTGCAGTTAGGCCACTCTGGTTCTAGCAGCCTCAATTATAAGCAGACAGATTTTTGGTTTATAACAATTTTCAAATCAACTGCAGTAGCGACACTACATTCAGTACACTTGATCCTAAGTAGTTAGTGCACCCTCTAGACATCTGACCGTAAATACTGTGTTTATTAACAAAGTGAGTAATCATGATTCATTATGTTTCATTAAAATTCTTCAATAGTAGACCTTACATGTCAGATGGGTGAGTTACTCATTTTCCTGGGTCTAAGCTGCATATATAATTTAGCAAACAAGCCAAAAACTGAACAAAAATCGTCTACATCATCTTTTATTTTTTTTATTATATAGGAGTAGCAGACGAGCATGCAGTCTACCTGATGGTAAGTGGCTACTGCCATCCATGGACATCTGTAATCAACCCCAGATAAAATTAGATATACCTACCTGAGGTCAGCCACAGAAGCGCCGCTACCCCTGAGGACTAAGCTGAAACGCCATGGAAAAGTATGTCTCCCTTACCATACCCTTCAAACCGGAACACAGCAGCGCCTAACACTGCTGTTATTAGGTAGAAATAGGTGTGGCGGTGGTGCTGCCAGAGTCGAACCATAAAGGGTTCTACCACCTTATAATCTGATAGTAAGTGGCATCTGCCGCTCATGGATAAATTTAACCAACTCCATTTGAAACAGGTAACTGTAGCTAAACAAATGCATAGCCATTCCTGAAGACGAAGTTGGTCTCCTCATATGTAAGTCAGCTAGTATCCACACAATTGTACCAAAATGCAAGATGCTTCAGATAAGAAATTACTGTAGTGGACCTTTTGAATATGATAAGCTTAGCATATTATAGCCTTGCCGTTGAGACTGCAGACAAGTGCTAACAGAATACCTTTGGTCCCGAAAAAGAGTGCAGAGGAACACTGTGGAATTTTAGGTGGTAGCAGGCCAGTATATTCTCTCCACTGGCCCAGTGGCCGAGAGGAACCCATGATGGCTTTCGCCACGAAAAAACAAAGGCCAAATTATAGCCTTAATGCAATCAATACAATTTGTTAATGATAAACACCCTAACTAATATTATGAATATGTGAATTTGTTTGTTTGTTCCACATTCATGTAAGTGTCATGCAATTTTGTACACACATTGTCATGGGTTTAAAAAAGGGCATAGGGTGCCATTTATACTGAGAGGAAGTACCATTATCGAAGGATAGATGGAAACCTCTGACCGTGTGCAAAGGCACAGGTAAAACCAAGTATAGTCCGTGCCAAGCTGCTAGTATGCTCTAAAGTGTTTGGGAGCAGGTGTAGTCACACAATTTGCTTACTATGGCGACGCGATTCATTTCTATATTCAGAGCAGACTAGCAGTTTTACGCGGACTATACATTATGTAGAAAATGTGTCAATTTACATTACATTTCTTATAGACACAAACTGTACATAATACAGTAATGTACTGTATACATAACTTGTAGACAAGTAGGAGCTAACTCTAGCTCATTATGATAATAGACAGAATACATTACTTGCTGTACAAGTAGCCACAATATAGAGGTTAATTGACAATATTCTAAGAGAAAGTCTAGGTAATTTGTATATAGAGGTTAATGCTTTTAATATGTCACTTATAGATAAATAATATGATATAGAATTTAATTATCACTTGCTTAGCAGTCAAGGAAAACATGAGGAAACCTGCATACCTGAAAGATCATAAAAAAATCTTAAACCCACTTGGCCAGTGGGGTGGACTATGGCCTAATCCTTCCCATTCTGAGATAAGACCTGTGCCCAGCAGAGGGACAGTAATGGTTGATGATGATGATGATGATGAATCTGATATAAATTGGTCATGATTTATCCTAACAATGTGTTTGTTATTGTGTGCAGGTGTGTGTGAAAGGGTTTGAAATTTTAGACTAGAACAATAGTATTTTTAAGGTGGAAGAACCTTCTTTAGTTACACTATGGCAGCATCATCACCACGGCTATTTCTGCCTAATTACAGCAGTGTTGCTTAGTCCTCAGGCGTAGTGGCGCATCTCTGGTTGATTACAAATGACCATGAGCGGCAGTAGCCACTTACCATCAGGTGGACTGCATGCTCTTCTCCTACTCCTACATTATAAAATAATAATAATAATAATAATAATAATCCACTATAGGAAAAGGCTTTGCTAACAAATAAAAACTGTCAATATTGCATTTGAAATAAAAAGTAATTATAATGATGTTGATAAGGGAATTTACAATTAATATTTTCATACTTTTTCCTTAACTTACTGCAGGATAGTAATGTGACCTCATGTAGAAAGAACATGCTTGGTTTATCTTTTTATATTTGTGGCTTTTATATCCCTTTTTATGTCTACCTTTTCGCACTTGTCCAGCGTGGTGGACAATGGCCTAATCCTTCTCATTCTGAGATGAGATCCGTGCCCAGCAGTGGGACAGTAAGGGTTGACGTTGTTACGCTGTTTAACACCCTTTTATAATTGTTATATTGATAACTTGTCTAATATCCTGTTTTATAACTGTTATAATGATAATTTGGTAGCAGAAGACCTCACATCAGGCTAGGTGACATTTCTCTTGCTCTGTAGTATCAGTATTAGAATAGGGCTATGGTATCCCCTGCCTGTCATAAGACGTGATTAAAAGAGGGCTTCCGGGGGGGCGGGCTACAAGAGTGGGAGCTGGAACCGCACAAGTAATTTAACCTGGGTACACTTTTCTTTACTTTACACGAACTTCTACTTTACACGAACCTTTTTTTTTTTGTTGATGAGATCAAACCTTCAAAAGGTACACCATGGCACTAAAACCCCCCTGGTGGCCGTCCTCAGTGTTTGGTGGAGAACTCCGGGATTTCCAATGGAACACAACCGGAATTGTTCTAACCGGAATTGCTCTACCCTACCCTTCTAAGGGATACCCTTCTAATGGGCTCTGCCCTGGGGGAGCAATTTACGCTCCTCTGACTTCTCTCTCAATTCCCTGGTGATCACAGCATTATGCGATCACACAAACCGCTGTCCTTCCCCGGGTTGCTTTCTGGACGGTTGAGCTCCCACTCTTGCCGCCCACAACCCCGGAAGCCCGTTTTAGTCGCCTCTTACCACAGGCAGGGGATACTGTAGCGCTATTCTGGTCCCGGTACTACAGGGACAGTTTTATACTAATGTAGACGGCAACCCGGGACGGATCTAGGACAAGTGGTTGAAAAACAAGAAGATGGGAGGACGACCTAATATTAACCTTGGGCCTCTGGCTAAGAATAGCCAATGACAGATAACAATCGAAGGAGTTGGAACCTATGGAGCCTATGGCGCAAGGCACACCGAATTAAGAGACATTTTATGAAAATAGAGTAACTAAAGTATTAGGAAAAAAAATGTATATAATTTGGAAATAAAGGGCTATTATCTAATATATAAAATTCTTGTGTCACAGTTTTCGTTGCCATACTCCTCCGAAACGGCTTGACCGATTTTGATGAAATTTTTTGTGCTTATCCGGTATCTATGAGAATCGGCCAACATCTATTTTTCATCCCCCTAAATGTTAGGGGTTGTTCACACTTAACATTTTTTTATTTATATGGCAACACAACGTTTGCCGGGTCAGCTAGTTATTATTATAGATGGCAACCTATTATACTTCTGGGTTACTCTATGAGTATAAGGGGTTTAGAAGACAGTCCATCGCGCCCAATTGCGAATTGGTACACACTTTTCAGAAGTTCGGAAGACCTCTTAGGCATGTAGATTTTCACACGATGTTTTCCTTCACCGTTTTAACCAGTGATAATTTATTTCTCAAATAACTTTGATAGTCACAGGTTCAAATCTCGGACACCTCGAATGCAGCTGTTTCAACTAGGCTATCACCAAGCCAGGCCTATCACAACAGTTATACCTTGTTTACGTACCTACGTACTTATGATGTCATCGAATAAAACCAAATGAGGATGTAAGATACTTGCGTATAACACGAAAACTTTCGACGTAATTACGCTAATATTGGCCCCGTTAGCGAGGAAAGGCTTCATTACAAGCAATATAGCTGCAAATATCAAAGATATTGAACTATTTTTTCTTTTTTTTACAGATGTATTTAGACCTAGCGCGATCTGTCATTCATCTCAAATTGAACACAAAATATTCGCGGATTAAACCTAGTTGTAAATATTAGTAATTGAGTATCATTATCTCGAGTTTCCCACCTGGTTAACAATGAGCTCCACCGACCACTGCCTTTGTGATTCAAGCAAAAATAAAATTCACTGCCACTTCCTTCTACACAGCAACTGTGTAGGCACTGAACTTAGTAAACACTGGCACTCGTTCTACGATCAAAATGAAAGCAATATCACAAACAACAATTTCAATTACAGTTTTCTTCGCGGACAAATCTCGCCGTTTCAAAATCACTCGGAAAATATTCTTCCGTCGCGCATGCCCAACAAAAATTTACATCACGTGACCTGTCATGGCGTCGCGAGCGTAGTTTTTTTGCAATGCCCGATATGGCAAGGCGGTGTGTCATTCTGCCTACTGTTTATAGACAAAGAAAGATAATAAAATTACAAATGCAAATATTTAATACATTGTAATAATTTAAATGTTGCTAATTAACAAAATCATTTTCATAATAAAGAAAAGTTTATAATAATTCTAATAAATATCATTCAATATTTCATTGCAAATGAAATTACGTTGAATAAAAATTCTTAGAGCTGTATTATAAAAAGTGTAATCCATAGGTACTTTAAAATATTATAATATTTTCTGGTTGCATTAATATTATTAAATTATACAAACAGAAAAAGAAGAATAATCATAATTGTCAGAATAGTCAGATTCAGAATAGACATGAGCCGATAGAGAAATGAGCTAAAATTTCAGTTATAAATTCAAAATTTCTGTCTCAGGATCGTAGATTTTTCTTTTAAATTGAAGTGTGCAATGTAAGTTTTATTTAAAAGAATATATTATATATTTTTCATTATTTTTGGTCGAGAATATTTGCAACTTTTTTACCTCTAGATAAATACATAATGGTTTTAAATGTTTGGATTAAAAATGTTTAAACTTGTAAATGATATAGTTGCAACAACTTTCCGATAGATGTCACTGCATACAAAATATTTTCCTTAAGCCAACTCCACACGTGTATCAATCACAAAAAACTTAATTTTCTTCTTATATTTTAAAACTATAGAAAATGTTAGTCTACTGTCAGGTCTGTGTTAAAAAGGCTTTTTAATAATTGCGAATGTTATAAATTAGAAATGACGAATTTAAAATGTAACAATGTAATTTAATTTTAATTTTACCAGGCCTATTCCCTACGGAGAGGATTGGCAGGGTTGTTCCCGGCCTGATTGCTGTTATTCGACGTTCCGCCTCATGAAAATGACTGTAAGACTGTAGACGTGTAACGAAATAGACTGCTAATGTAACATTTTTAAAATTTTATCGGTTTAATAACTACATAGCAGTTAGGTTAGGTTAGGTTAATTTGACCATTCTAACACCAATTAATAATAATGAATCTATCCAGTTTTGCCTATAAATTACTATTTAATATTTCTTCATATTAAACATTGTCAAATTTCGATCATTAGTTAATATAAATTAAAGATTTTCCGGTTGGCTGTAATTTCTTCTAGCATGATATGAAAGCTAACCTAACGCCATCTCTTATCGAGTTGCGGCTAGTTATTATACTCGTATTTTTTTTACCTTTGGAACTCTCCAACTGTGGCCAATGGTCTCTCAATACCATAATTAGTTATTAGGAGTCGAATTTGTTACTTCGTCAGAGTAGAGATCATGTTTTATAGTATGTAGCTACAACGTTTAAACCCACGTTTTTATTGAAGCATATACCGTCAATGTGATCGGCGAAGCATGGAGAAGAATGGGGGGATGGTGGCGGTGGTCCAAGGGCTGCAGGACTCCGGTCTCACCGTGACCCTCATGGACGGCGGAAACCAGTACACATTGATGCCTGGAGCTGGTAATCTATATTTCAATTACCTTTTTTTGCTTGTGAGGGTCAATTTTTTCAACTGAATTTTAAATTAATAAACACCAATCGACGGAGCTGATATTTTGCACATAAGTTTGGTTTGGATGACAATAGGTTCATAACCCGTATAGTGACTATATTGAAGGTGGTAGAACCCTTTGTGGTTCGACTCCCGCGGCACCACCGTCACACCTATTTCTACCTAATAACAGCAGTGTTAGGCGCTGCTTTGTTCCGTTTTGCAGGGTGTGGTAAGGGAGACACACTTTTCCGAGGCGTTCCAGCTTAGTCCTCAGGGGTAGCGGCGTATCTGTGGCCGTCCTCAGGTAGGAATATCTAATCCTATCTGGGGTTGATTACAGATGTCCGTGGGCGACAGTAGCCACTTACCATTAGGTGGACTGCATGCTCGTCTGCTATCTAAATCCAATATGGCGGAAGCACCAAGATGACGTACTAATTGTTTTTCATATACTCCCATGATATTGGTACCAAATGAATGTGCAGTAGCAGACGAGCGTACAATCCACCCGATGGTAAGTAACTGTTGCCGCCCACCTGTAAGCAACCCCACAAGATTATAGTTCTACCTGAGATCGGCCACAGATGCGCCGATCCCTGAGTGAGGCTGGAAAGTCTCGGAAAAGTATGTCTTACTCACAGCCTTTAAACCACACCACAACAGCGTTAACACTGCTGTTATTAGGCAGGTGTGGCGCTAGTGCGGCCAGAGTTGAACCACAGAGGGTTCTTCTTTAATTTTTTTCCCAGCCCCTCACCCAATGTCACCCCAGCTGCGCAACCAACCCTCAGTGAACTGCGCGTCTCGTCAGCAGCAGTGTGCGATGGATGAGTACTCCAGCTCCGATGTCGCGAGGCACCGGGAGAACGGGGTTCAGGCCACTGATGGTAGATACGCCAGCACTTACAAGGTGACGAGTTATTCTTTCGATAAAAAGTTTCCATGTACGCAGACTTCAGTAGACTCTTCAGAATAATGATTCCTTCAAAATATACTTAGACATTTCAAAATATAGATTTTTGTACGCATCGGGAATGATAACGGGCCTAAGGGAAACCCTTGTGAAACTCTCGTTCAAATTCGCTAAACCATGCACCTATTTCATTTATATTTCAGTGAAATGAGATTTAATTTTATTAGTAACTGAATCAATATTTAATTAGTCTATACTTTTTCATTTATTTACATTGATATTAATAAAAATATAAGAGCTCATGCAATCAAACGCTACGGTTAATATCAAATATTTTAGTATCTTCAAAGATATGGAAATACTTTTTTATTAAGTAGGTTTTTAAGTAATATACTTGATCTAATATACTTGGTAGACTCTTGTGAATAAGTATATATGTAACGTGTTAGAATCTGCGCCAAGCTGCTAGTCCGCTCCGAAAATAGAAACGAGTCGAGTCGCAATAAAATTGTAGATATTAGCGGGACGAAGACAGCGCGAACCCTCCCGGCACCCTCCGCTGCCCGCTCTCACCCGCGGTTACATAGCTGCGTTAGTGTGTCTTACGTTACGGAGTATATGCTAACTAAACCTGCGCGCAACAACTTCAGCGCGGACTAGAAGTTTGGCGCAGACTGTACAGGGGTGATATCTAATACTAAAATAATATTTTAGACGATGCATTGCAATTTGCACCCCACGTCCCCAACCCAAGACGTGACGGAGTTTCCACCGCAACGCCCTGAAGTTATTCATGGTTACTTTATTTTTAAGACTTTGTCAATATTTTTTTGTAGATTTAAGTTGTAACTAACATTCTACTTTTTGTTATATTTTTATGATATAGGAGTAGCAGACGAGCATGCAGTCCACCTGATGGTAAGTGGCTACTGCCGCCCATGGACATCTGTAATCAACCTCAGATGACCTGAGGTCCCCCTGAGGACTAAGCTGGAACACCTCGGAAAAGTATGTCTCCCTTACCACACCCTTCAAAACTGAACACAGCAGCGCCTAACACTGCTGTTATTAGGCAGAAATAGGTGTGGCGGTGGTGCCGCCGGAGTCGAACCACAAACGGTTCTACCACCTTCGAAGTAATTAATGTTATATGAATATTTCTAGCAATTTTAGAATATTGCATAATAGCATCTTTTATACTGTGGTTGGTAGTTTAAAACAGTTATGATTCTCGATAAATTTACTTAATTTGTGTTTGTTTTTGCTTAAATCTTACGTAATTGATGACTTTTCAGTACTTTTCATTGTAAGTGCATGTACTCCAGGTCATGGCAATTTTGTCGTTGGCGGCTATGGTAGTGGTGAGACATTCTGCCAGACGTCCAAAACCAATAATTTTAGAGGAGGCATGTGCTGGCCTGATAAAGGTGACCTTTTTATGAATATTCTTGCCTAAGCACTTCTAAATATATTTTATGCAGTTTAATGTTCAATGTAAGTAATACTTCAATTTTAATAAAAACTTACTTAGTATTTGAATTTTATTTTTGCGTGGCTTTGTCTGCAGGAATATGTTCCTTTATATAAAACTAACTAACCTGGCAAACGTTGTGTCATATAAATAAAAAAATGTTAAGGGTGAACAACCCTTATCACTTAGGGGTATGAAAAATAGATAGTAGCCGATTCTCAGACTTACTGAATATGCATATAAAATTTTGTGAAAGTTGGTAAAGCCGTTTCGGAGGAGTATGGTAACTAACATTGTGACACGAGAATTTTATATATAACATTTAACTAAAGGTTTGTTTACCTCAGGATCTGTCTGCGCTTCAAGACCTTCAGTACAACCGGATGCGTTTGCTAACTCCTTGAGAAAGTACCCAAGCCTTTCCCCCGAGAGATCCACTGAGATTGTGGAGCGCCTCATCACCTTTACTCAAGCCAAAAACAGTAAATCCACTTCTATATCTATATTATTATATTTATACAAAAAACCAAGGTGTATATACTGTCTGTGATTTCAACTTTAATTTTCTAAATGATATCAACATTTTGAAGACTCATGATGTAAAATTTTGATATACATTCGCAAAACTTTTCTCTCTTGCTGATTAAAATAATTTTGGCTCACGTGCGTGTAAAAAACTAATAATCACATGTAACGGAGAAAAAAATCTTGTAATAATCTCTTTTATTACACCCTTTAATCAAAACATAACAAGGGCGTCGCCAGGTAAGGCAGCTGCTCTTCCCCAGTCCCTTAGCTAGAGATTAAAAAAATATTTTACACAATACAATGAGATTTGTACCGTGTGACGTCGTTACGAGGGGCGTATACACAAGCTCCCCTACTCTGTATGATCGGCTGGCAACTTCCTTGCACAACAACAATTAACACTGCTTTTATCGTGCAGAAATAGGTACAAAGATGATACTTCCGGAGTCAACTAGCCTTACCCTTATAGTTTAGATTCTCTCTTCGCTCGTTCAGAGTTGACGTAGTAGTCGTGATTTTACGATAATGTATCTGCTCTGGGTGATACCGCCCTTGCGATGCGCCTCCACTTGTTGTGGTATTCAGCGTTACGGCAACAGTGAATTATGGAAACTTGTGTGGTAGATTTTATAAAGTTGGTCCAACTCGTGGGAGATCGACCGCGTGATCGCTCGCTTGCCTTCCATGTTCCCTTAGACAACGAACTGTTCCATGGAGTGTTGATTTCGGACAATGTATCCGAATTTTTTGAGGATTCTTATTTGCACAGTCGATAATAATCTGCCTTAATATTTTTTTTAGATTAGAATTAATCATTCAGTTTATTTTACCCAGTGTCAAGAAATCAAAACAAATGTTCCGCTTCGCCAACCCGAAACAGCACGTACTCTGATTCTTCGAAACAAACATTTCGTCTCGACCGGATCTCGTCGAAGAATTTCGAAAATAAAGCCAATTGCAAACCAGATATAACAATAAGTAAGAAGAATAGAACGACAGATAGTTCTCCAGTCAGAGACAGATCTAGACAAATCTCGCATGAAGATAAGGATTGGAATAGTGATGTTTGTAAGCACGATATCAGATGCTTACGAGATAGTATGAAGCAAGTCAGAGATGGATTTAGAAATCTACCTACACAAGTAAGTGTTATATTAGATAAAAAAGTTTTTTTTTTGGGTAAATAATCACGTAGTCCGCCTGAAGGTAAGTTACTGCCCTATGAACATTTGTAAGCCAGTCAAGTAAAATTGAACAATGAGGGTTCCAGATGTAACCTTTGGGTCCCTGTAGTTCCGGGACCAGAATAGGGCTACGGTATCCCCTGCCTGTCGCAAGAGGCGACTAAAAGGGGGCTTCCGGGGTCGCGGGCGGCAAGAGTGGGAGCTGGAACCGCCCGGTAAGCGACCCCGTTAAGGACGGCGGTATGTGTGGTCGCATACCGTCGTACGCACCAGACGGTGTGGCGAGCGTCAAGCTCACCTGGGCAGAGCCCGATGGGGCAACGCGCTAAGAGTACTCCGGTTGCGTTCCTTTGGAGATCCCGGAGCCCTCTACGCAGCGCCGAGGACGGCCACCGGAGGGGTTTTAGTGCGGTAAAAATCCCACATAACCCTGCGCCGCTCCAACAAACAAACAAAGAATAAATCACGAAATCAATTAAAATATTAGTCCTAAAAATATTGAAAACGTCCAAACCAAATATAATTATTTTGGAAGAAAAAACAGGTTACTTTTATATGTGTGTATAAGATTGGGTAATGTAATAAATATAATATCAAAATATTGCAATATGTACTTATAAATTTCCATATTCACTGTTTTTGCTTTGATATAAATATTTTTTAATAATATTATGAATATTCTAACATTTAAAATAATAATTTTCTTTTCAGAGTAACAACTCAGTGAATATAGAAATTCAAGGTATATAAAATGACTTATTTTTCTAATATCTATTTTAATATTTTTTGTTTAAAATCCAGTAAGTATGAATTTATATAACATTTAAACCATATTTTTGTCTACAGCGGCTGCACAAATGGAATCTAAGGAAATACTAACTCTACCAAGGATTGTACCAATGCAAAAAACGGTAATTTATTCTGGTTATTACAATGGAAAAAGTACATATTAAAAGGCATGAATATGTGTGTGTGTTTTAGAAATTCGTTATACTAATTAGGCTACTGTGTGAATTATAACAAAATATAATATATCTAACAAATATATTTGTTTATAGATAGCAACGTCATTATCTCCGGTGTCGTCAAAAGTAGAAACAAGTATAAAAGGTCAGAAAGAGGTAACAGATAGTCTAAGACTTGATCACACACGTTCATGCAAGTCCATTCAAGTTAAATTTGATGCATTTAAAGCTACTACAAGCTCAGTTGAAATAAAAAAGCATAGAAATAAGAGTAAAGCCAAACGAAGCAAATCTGAAGAAGAATTGGACATCAGTAAGAAGAGTGTAAGAGATGAGATTCTTAGGTTACTACAAGGATTGAATAGCAATTCAAACTGTGATTTAAAACATGAAAAGGAATCGAAGAGTAAAACTAAGAAGGTGTGTCGAAAATGTAAGCATATATTTGAGGAGTGTGCTAGATTTAATAGTGTAAGAAGGAGTGTAAGCGACTATGCATGTCTGCAGAAAGATTCGAGCGCAAATTTGAATGAACAAAAAGCTAGTGCAGAAATGAAAAATGTGATACGACAGTGTCTCAATATCAAAGGCGGTGAATTAGGCGAAAAAGTCGCACACAGAGATCATATACTACAAGAATTTGTAAATAAATTACAATTTCTCGCATCACGTACAGAAAATCGTAATAATAACAAACTTAATATTGGTAATATAGATAGTAATTATGATCCGAGTGATAATAAGTTATCTAACAGTAAAGATTTTAATGATGAATACGGTCTTAAAAAGACATTTACTACTAGAAAACGGTGGCATAAGGAGAGAAACTGTTGTATTTATGCAAATAACAACGCTGACAATGAAGGTACTGAGAATGAAGCTATCTATGGTCGTATAGTTACAAAAACTGAAGAAGAATTGAGAAATTTAATAGACCTTGACATATTAGCATTTACTGAAAAATATCGCCTGAATATTACAACAGAATCGTTGTACGATTTGCGAGAGGAACTCTTTGATTTACTAGTGATGAATCTAAAAAATATTGCGAATCACAATCGACATTTTATAAAGAGGAATATAAAGAAGATTTTAGAGAATAGAGGATTCACAGAATTCCAATCTGTTTATCTGACCAACATTTTAACAGAACATTGGGAAGATGAATTTTCGAACAACGATTGGGGATCGGAAACACCAAACCTCAGATCTGATACTTTCATAATATTTCCAAATATAACACAAGACTCATCAAAATATAATAATCAATCTGAAAATAGTACCCCAAATGAGCCTGATTTCAGTATTAATGAGATATCACAAAAAGATTTGGATGCGAACGTAGAATTATACGTGAATTGCATTTCAGATGAGATCAACGAATGGCTTATAAATCTACCAATGCCAATTCGAGATGCAAATCTCCGCGAAGCTATAGTTAACGATTTATCAAACGATATTGTGGACAGACATAAATATCTAGAGCTGAATCCATCCAGCACAATAACAGAAGAGTCTGAGCTAGAACATTTGAAGTATCAGATCTTCAAATGGATTTACAAGCTCGCTAATAACGTTGATATGACTGCAGTGGAGCGTGCGGACGACTTAATGAGTAGAATAAGAAGTATTCCCGTCCCAATCTTTTCAGTACAGAACAGAAGGATTAGTTCAGAGAGACCTGATCAACAGGGGCTTGAGGTACCCAGGTTAAAAGTTATAGAGCCGTCTAACTTAAACGCATCATCAACTAGACGTTTAAGTACCCCTGATTATGTTTGCTGTAAAAAAGTTACGTGTAAACGAAATCTTAATAGAACTGCACCCTCTGTATCGACTTCAGAAAGAAATAATAGTTTTAGAGAAACAGAAAATCTAGTCACAACAAGCACTAGACGTAAAAGTAGTCCCGCTAAACTTCCTATTGATAAAACAGAGTTGAGTAACGAAGAAATTGTATCCCAACCAATGCGAAGAACTTCTCAAATGAATGGGACACAAACAAATGCACCACTTGAACAACATCCAATATCAAGTAATACAGGTGACCTTCCGTATGATGCTAGAGGTCACTTTACTGGTGGTATTCGTATAAGAGATGATGAAGATGTAGGTACTGAGCACAGACCTCCGCAAGCTAATATTCCTACGATACAGCATCTTCAAACAGATATAGACAAAATTAACGATGAATATAATGAATTTTTAAAACAGTGGGTTCAAACAGTGCCTATACCAGTTACAAATGATAAAGAAGAGAATATGGCTAAATCAGCTAGAAAAGAAATTTATGATGGCATTTGGGCAATAATTTCTAAACTGAGATCGGAGCCAGATACGTTTAATAATCGCTTCTTATGTGAAGATATACTCGATGATGAAATTGAAAAATTACTTAGTAAATTACCTCAGTCCTCAGAACTGCAATCTAAGAAACACGTTCTAAAAGTAAAATTAATAGAAAAAACAAGCGATGCTAATGAATTAATCAAATCTTCGTTTAACTCTTATAAGCAACAATTAATAGAAAGCGTTAAAGGTAATGTACCGAAGCCAATTGCAAATGAATGCCAAAATCCAGATATCTTAGAGTTATATGAGGAGCTCCAAATATTAAATCTTGTGGAGGACTTCATTATTTGGTCGCGATACCAAAATGAAGATCCAGTGACATCAGAAGGTTATAGAAATAAGCTATTAAAGCGTACAAAAGAATTTGTTGAAGAATTAAAAGCTAACCATAGCAAGGCGTTGAAAAATATAGACACAAATTTGTACCTTAATGATATTTTGAATGCGCTCAAAAATGTCCCATTACCCAGCGATGACACAATACAACAAGAGGCTGATGAGATACTCTTAGGAGTAGAGATTGAAAAATGGTTTTCAGAATTACCAGTAACTCAAAGTGATGACTACGTTGAACAGTTGCATAGGAGACGACTCAGGAATAATCTCGCAAAACAAATACGTGACATCGAAAAGGGTACAGAGAACGCAAACGGTGCGTTAGACAATACTTTAAAACACGAAGTTTCACAGTTCTTGGGAAAGGCACCTTTGCAAAGAGGGGAGAGCCTTAACATAAATTCGATGGTAGACGAACTTATGAATAGACTAAAAAATAGGCCTAAATCATTTGGAAATGAGAGTAAGAGGGTTGCATTTAATGATCCAGGTTATGACGAATTTAGTAGAAATCTGCCGCTGAGTTCTACGATCACTGACTTTCGTAGACCTTCCGGTAGTGATAATGTAGATAACCAAAACACACTAACCAATAAGTCAATACAAGCAGTGCCTCCAAGTGAATTATATCATAACATCGCAAAGCCGCTTCTTGATGATTTAAGATCATCCCGATGTTGTGATGATTATGTGGAAGATTTACCGGATTACGGGACATTTGCTGAAGACCAGGCAAGTACATCGCATAGAAATAACGACCGTTGGTATACTTTACAGGATAGCAGGCATGAATATCCAGAAGCAAGCATTTCACGAGTACCTCAACAAACTTCTAAACTTGCTCCAGAACCTGCTTATAACACACAGGATTCGCGGCATCCACAAGGTCAGGATCGAGTGGACCAGTATGGTGTACCGGAGTTTCCAGAAGAGTTTAACGCACCTCAGAGATATGCAGAACGAACAAGTTCTGAAGAATATTCAACGCAGCGAAGACCCGCTGCTTCATTTCCTAATCAAAGGAGTCCATTAAAAAGAGTTAGTGTGGACAGAAGTCCGATGCAGCCAGAGAGGAACATAGAGACCAGTAGGCGAATGAGTGATCAGATGGCTGATCAAAGATATCCGAGTCCTCACTCATACAGTCCAAGAAGAAGTGATGACATGAAACTTAATCAACGGACCATGAGATCCGACCATATCATCAGTCCTCATCGAACACCTTACCCAAAGCCCCAACAAGAACCTGAGAGAATTGTATCAAATCATCCAACATTCCATGATATTGAAGACCATAGCCCACATATGAATCGGTCAGGCTTATTCCACAGATCAACGGATCAAGAAGGTATAAGACAGACTATTGAACACAATAAAAGCATGGAAGCAACTTACGGCGGCTCTATTCCCGAACATTATCCTGAATATTACCAACCATCACTAATGCTGCCTGGATACATTCCTGTGAGAATTGGTACAAGAGGAATGGAAGGGAGAGGACGGCGCATGTCAGAGAGTGCAGACGGGAGGTACAGAGGTGCTGATACTGACGTAGAAATGGATGAAGAAGAAGACATCAGGTGCAGGTGCGAGAAGATGTGGAAACGCCGCAGACCAAGATATTGTCCTTTTGATGATTATGATTATCCAATGTGTTTGTCGACGCCCTATTTTTATCCATATTTTTATTAATTTAATGTTTGTTTATTTGGCTGTTGTAACGTTTTATTCTGTTAATTTTGTATATTTGTGGCATGTCGATTGTAATTGTGAAATTGTTAAATGTGTTTTGTGGCATTAATGTTTTGTAATGTAATAAATTAATAAACCATTTACTTAACCATTTTGATTGCTTCCTACGCCTGTGAAACTAAAAACAATAATCGCTTTTTAAACTTTACGTTTACCTATATCCCAGACACGCAGTTCTGGTTCGTCGAAATTAAAAATTGGTAATCACTAATTTGTAAAAAGTTCTGAAAAGTCAAAAAGAAAGTTCTGAAAACGTGTGTGAAGTCTATTAACCTTAACGTGGATTAAAACCTAAAGGTGGGTACAGACCGCTGTAACGTAGTAAAACGCAGTGAAAGAATTTACCGTCCACATTGTCGCAATGTATCATGCAATGTAACAGAATTCCCATAGTGTAGACGCCTTACGCGCACGAACCGTGCACACTACGCGCACGAACAGAGCGGTGTCTTGGACATCAACAATCATCGTCGCTAATATTTGGTCATCACGATCCATTATTTTCGGTGTTCTCGACAGACTGAGTTATGTTCGCCTCGAGCATGCTGGAAACAGTTTCGAGTGGGTACACGCTCAGTTCGTGTGCTGCATCCGAACTCATGAAATGCTCCTTTCATGTTACATTGCATGTTACGTTACACCAGTCTGAACCCACCTTTATATATGCATCAAATGGGTTGACGAAGAAACAATTGTTATATTAACCTGTTGGTCTAGTTTTGATGAACTTTTAATTATTCAAATTAAAGATATTGTTACACTTAAAACATTTATTCAAAAACCTTAAAACAACACTCAAAAATCACAGAATACCAGTATCGATTTATCAGTCTCGTTTGAAATATAAATAGCTAGGATGTGGACAGAAGCCGTCCCAGCATTTCGTACAGTATTTCAGTGGCTTATGATACTGACAGGACATATCCGAAGGACGTATTGTGCATTTGGGTTGTGTGTGGTTCTTGCAACTGCATTGCTGATTCCTTCTCTTACGTTTAGGCAGGTTCTCTGGTTCTTTTATTGTTGGTGTCTGATAAACGCGGCGTCGGAAGCAAGGCTGGTGGCATATGTGATCGGGAGCGTCCCACGTGTCTTCATTAACATGTGTCCCTGACCGGCAATCTGTTCTGCAGTTAGGACCATCGTTTCGTTGTCCAATTGTTTGCTGAATGTCTTGGAAAACTCTGCTAGTGCCAGCTTCGGGGGTCATATTACTGGGTAATTCCAGTCTGGCAGGGCAAGGTCTAGATTGACATATATTCGCCTTTTTCTTCATATTCAAGTATAAGTTATCATCTGGGTTATAATGAGCTTGTTCTATGTTAGCTGACGAAATTTCTTGTCTTACTATTTGGTTCGTTACAGTCTGAGTTGAAGTCTGTGCTTGAGCTTCAGCCGCCTGTTTGATTGAAGCTTTTTGGGTAATCGTACCTTTGGACGTTGTGGGTAAAGGCAGCGTCTGAGACGCGGTTATCACATGTGAAGTATTTTGAGTTGTTTTATCCTGCTGCTTTGTATTATTCACAGGAGTTGCTGATGGCCGTGAGCATGATAGTATCGAGCCAGAATGTTGCATGGGTGGAGACCGAGTGGAATCCCAGTAATACTCCTTAACTATGACTTGTGGCGTCATCGGAGGTGGCTGTTCTTCACGTGGCAAAGTTTGTATACTTGCGTTTTGGGAAACTTTCTGGAATACGAAATTATTTGGTTGTATCTCCGTCTGGATGGAAGCAGGTATGGGTGGTGGACTAACCGCGGCATCTTTATGATCGTCAGGCCTTAAAATGGTTCGTTCTAACGGTGCTCTGTCCTTAATCCGTTGTAAATGCGCTCTGTCCTCAGCGCTTAAGCCATTGGATGGGTAATACGCCGCGAACTGCTTCACAGTATTAGTAACGGTGTTTTGTTGTATTGAAGGATTTCTTCCCGTTGTCATCGTTCCAGTTAAATTACCTTCATTTTCCGCCCTTGAAGGTTGGAAAAACGTTCCTTCTTCGAAGTCGCCTGTCAAATCAGCATAGTTTATTGATTTCCTAGTAGTCGTTTCGTCTAATTTCCGCGAATCTTTACTGTCTTTTAGCTTACTGATCAGTTTTTTAGCCACAGTTTCTGTATTAGTGTTGCCTTTAAATTTGAGGTTAAATTTTTTCAGCCACTTAGATATTTCGTTTTGCATTATTTCGTCCGTATCAACATTGGGATCGAATTCCGCTTCTTTTTCTATTTCATGTAACCGCTTCGCTAGGACAGATATTATTTTATTTTCTTGTGTATGTGATGGAGTATCTTCTAAGGGTAATTCTTTGAACCAATCAGCGAGGACGTCCTTCATTCTGATCTGTTCAACTTCTCGTCGCATTGATTCGTCTTTAGGCATTGGAACTTTCTTCAAAGCCTCGTATAGATCTCTATTTAATTGAGAAGCATTTATGGGAGCAGAGGGGTGACGCTTTAAATAATCGTTACAAAACCTGCTTACTTCATTGAATAATTTGTCCTTAAATTTTCTTTTAAGTTCTGTGTCATCAGCTACGTAATGCAAGCTAATGAATGCATCCGCTAGATTGTCTTTGAGAATTTCAAATGAAGACTCTTCTATAGAAAGGCCTACATTTGATAGCGTTTTAGAAATGGCATCTCTTAACTTTTGCTTATAAGCGTAACCCGCTATTTCATCTTTCATCCCTTCCTTAGCTTTCACGATGTTTTTAACTAAATCTTCCTTTAATTTTGGTAAAATTTCATTAAGTTTTGAAGTTTTAGGCAATGTATCTAATATTTCGTCTATTTCATCTTTGAGGACATCTTCATATAAAAAGTCATCATGAAAGACCTCTGGATCTAAATTTAATTCACCAATTTTCTTAATCAATTTACTTGCAATATTTTGTTTTATCGCTTTGGCTTTTTCGATGTCTTCACTTGTATTACCTAGATCTATCGGAAGGTTTTCACACCAACTTTGTATATTGTCGTACATTACTTCAACAGCTTTCTTTTGTCTCCGGATAGACGAATCTTTTGATGCATTGCTATATTTGTCTTTATCATTTAAAACATCTTTCAACGTTTCTATTAACTTTTCAGTAAACTCTGGCAACCTTTTGAAATCTTCCTTATCGAACTGTAGTGGTAGTTGTTTGAGATAACTCAAAATGTCGTCCATAAACGTATTTAAATTGTCAATGTCTGTTATCAATAAATATCGAGAGATGGCGTCGGCTAATTTGTCTACAATTTCTTTTATATCATCATAAGTGGTGCCTTTCTTAAGTGGTAACTTTCTGCACCAGTTGTGAACTGCTTTTTTTATCGCTTCCTTTTTTTTCAAGTCATTGTCAGTGTCCTTCGACACGTCTTTTAATCGTTCTACAACAACAACGAAAAATTGAAAGCTTTTCAAGTGATTTAATAGGTCATTTGCAGTATTTTGAATTGAATCGTCAGTCATCCACTGCTCAGGGCTTAATTTCCTTAAAAATATCACAATTTCATCTTTACACGCAGCTTCTACATCCGTTTCTTGATTGTTAGGGTCTATACTTAATATATTTTTAAGGTTTTTGGCAAGCTCATTAATTAAGTCATCTATATGTTTCTCCTGAGATTTTTTGAGTTTCAATGAAGGCATTTTACTTACCCAGTTCAATATAGCAATGAACATATTTTCTCCAAATTCATTCGTATCTTGACTCGTATTAATATTATCTGTCGCAGCGTCTTGTTTGTCTGTTTGTACCAAATTAGGTACTTTAGCAACTTCTAAAGATTTCATCAACACTTTTATTTTAGATGCACTTGTAGTTAAGCCATTTTGATTCGGCAATTTGCTGGTCCATTTAAAGACCTGATATTTGAGATGTTCCAGTTCTTCTTGACTTGAGGTTTTTAGCTTAGACAGTTGTATGTACCTTTGTCTATCAATAATATCATTAGCGATATCATTGGCCATATCATCTTTATATTTATCATCTATTTTGCTATCTAGTTCTAAAGTACCGATCCACATTCTAATCTTTCCTTGAATTTGATTTTTATATTCACTTTCGCCTTTGCTTGGTTGTCTGCCATCCATTTCCACGTTTATATGTACAGCTGTTAATTTTGCACCCTTTGGTTCTTCTTTTTTCACGGCATCAATACTTGATCGTGGGGTCGAAGTCTTGAGTGGAGGCATTTTGAATTCATTGTATTGATTTGTTGTATCATCCCCTGGAACTGATTGATCTCTAAAGAATGAGCTGCTTTCGTTAAGAACCTTCTCCATAAAGTCAGTAATCTCTCGTTCTAATCTCTGCATAAACATTTGTTTCTGAACCCACAGAGACTCCATGGAATCGTAACTTGAATATGTTGTACCGTGACCCGATTGACTTACTTCCTGTCTAAATGTATTAGACATGTCGAGAATTTTGTCAGTCAGGTCTGCAGCTTCGTTTTCGCTTAAATTCTCATTTTTTAACGCATCAAATATTACTTCGTAAGTACTTTCATCGCCGTCTTTATAGTTTCGTTCTAAAGTATTAGTTATTGTGTCTACAAGTTCTCTTTTGTTTTTAATAGGTAATGTTTTTATAATATTATCGACTTTACTTCGTAGTTTTTCTTTTAAAGGCCTGTCTAATATAAGAGGTTCTTGAACTGTGTCCACTAAGTTAGACAAGGGGGCATCTTTAACTTTATCGATCAAATCTTGTGCTAAACTTTTTATTTTGTCTTCAGGCAAATTACTTTCATTTCTCAGTATGGCCATAATTTCTGATAAAGGTTTGTCTGTTTGTGTAGAATGTATAGCATTCCAGTCTCTTGTTAAAACTTTAGTGATTTGGTCTTTTACGCGTACCCTATCATTTTCTTTAAGTTTGATTTCTGGATCGTCTAGTAGACTATCTACTTCTTTCTTAACTGTTTTGAGAATACTTTTAGGTTTCTCCCAGATTCGTCTTTTTGAAGAACTAATGCTACTTAAAATTTGATCTTCCAACATTTTTCGCCTTTTCGTATCTATGTTCAAGCCATGTTTTTGGGACAATTTTTCAAACCAATTCGATAAGACCACCTTCGCGTCATTTTTGCTAAGTTCACCTTTTTGAACAATTATATCTTGTAGATTTTCTGAAAGGTCTGTAACCATATTCCTGTAATTAGAAGCAATGTCATGCTGAAATTCTGGTTGAGATTTCAGCCAATCCCAAATCTTTTGCGTGATCAAATCACTTTCACCATCGGCATCTTTTGCTGTTTTGGATTTATTCCTCATCATGCTTGTTAGTTTATTGACTAAATTTTGTTCGGTTCCACTATCGATATATTTCCCTCTTTTTTTCTGTAAATTCTTTAACCAATTCAAAATTTCCTTCCGCATACTACTCTGTCTCTCTTCATCATCTTCAGTTTTCTCCAGCTCTTCCAATTTTGCACCTAATATTTCAATATCAGCTTTGTAGTCTAATATATCTACTCCAAAGACATCTGGGAGGCCGTCAAACCATTTTTTTACAATATCCTTTACGGAAGGTGGTTTCAATTTTTCCAAAAGTTGGTTTGTTAATAACTGTTTTGTTTTACGATCGATCCGACAATTCTTTTTCTCTTCGACAGAGTTCAACCAATTCGTTATTTCATTATGCATTTGTTTTTCATTATCACCTCCCTGATTTTGCAAATGATTTAGTTTTGTGACTAAATCATTTATTAATGCATAATCTTCAGTGCTTAATTGTCCATTTCTAGAAAATTCTGGAATATTTTTCACCCAATCTAATAAATGATTTTTCAAATCTGACTTGGAAGATTGGTCAAGTGGCATTGAAGTTAAATTATCAACTAGTTTATCAGCTAAGTCGTTTATAAATGAACCTCTACAACCACTGACTTCAATTGGTAACTCATTAAGGGCATTAACTATAACAGATTTTAAAGCTTCTTTATATTGATGGTCACTTGAAGGCCTACTTGCTGCTACTAATTTAATCTTATCATTTAAATCACGAGCTATTTTCCTTTTATAAACATTACGTGTAAATCGTACACCATTAAGCCATTTGGAGATTTCATCTTCAAATTTACTTTCGCCGCTTTTTAAATTCTTTAATCTATCCATAAGACTATTCGCTAATTGATTTTCAAACCGTTCTTGGTCCTGCTTGTTCTCCGGATGCCACATTGGTAAAACTTTGAGACACTTTTTGATTTCTTGCTCAGCTTTTTCCAAAAACTTTTCATCTTTTTGTAAGCGTTCTAATGTATTAATAAGCTCATTTATTATTTCTTCCCTACTCAATCTATCTACTGTACTGAAGCTAGCGTAAACCGGTAACTCTTGTACCCAATCAAGGATGACTTCTTCTAACTTTTGCTCATCAACATCATCAATCTTATTACATTCGTACGGGCAAGTAGATTTAGAAGCTGGGCATGGTTTGTATGTATTATCTGATGTTATTTGAATGGATCGCGAGGAGGTAGCGCAGTCGCAGGGTCCCGGTCGGTCGCAGAAACAAGCTTTGTGGTTCTTGAACGATGTACGGTTTTCCTGGAAGTAAGTTTTTTTATAATATAGGAGAAGGATGATAAGTGGCTACTACCGCCCATGGACATCTGTAATCAACCCTAGGTAGGATTAGAGTTCTATCTGAGGTCGGCCACTGATACCTCGCTACTCCTGAAGACTAAACTGGATCGTCTCGGAAAAGTCTGTCTCCCTTACCACACCCTTCAAACCAGAACACAGCAGCGTTTAACACTGATGTTATGAGGCAGAAATATGTGTGGACCACAAAACTATAAAAGAGTTCTACCACCTACGTAAATGTACCTTTGTAAATTTGTACCTTTGATCTATCCTTGGATGTACCCGCCAGACTTTGAATACCAGATGGCGAAGACGCTGAAATGTTATAAAGTAAAATTTTATTTAGTTAACTGACGATGTTATTTTATTTTACGTTTTTAAGTCACTACTTTACCTTGACTTTTCTTTTTGCAATCTGGGCACTGGAAAAATTAAACATAAAATATATTAATATCTTAATCGAAATACATTAATATCTTTAAACGACAATGATTTTAATAAAATTTAGTAAGTATACAGAGAATTTTGGGGGCGATAAGTCGTTCTAGCTAGGTCTCATTTTGACGTGACAACGTCTTATAATTCGATGGAGCTGGCTGCACGCACCAAAAAACATGACTCTTGCGGCGTTACCTCGCTCTGAAGCGTTCCATTTAAGGCTTGAAGTGTAAGCGAGAGCGCGGAATGAGCGACAAAGAGGCACAATCGGCCTCCGCGTTCGGCAGCGTTCGACATCTGTCTCTCTCCTACATGAGTGAGCGATACGTCCGCGTGGATAGTTTAAAAATGCAACCATTCCATCAGTATTTTCTTATGACGTTGTCACGTTCAACTATCGTCACTAAACCGACTTTACAGACAACCGATTTTTTTACAAAACGTTTGAAAAATACAAATCATGGCTCTATTATCCAGGCATTTATTTGTAAAACTTAATATAACATTTTCATATTTTTTCAACAAAAATACGCTATTTATAGGCATTACTGTTTTCAAGTGAGAACTAAATAATTTTAGACATTTTTTGTACCTTCGGCGAAGTGTCCGACCTGTGGTATTGTCTCCTATGCTGAATGTATCGACTTTGCATCTTCGAACAAACTGTCTGTAAAATAATCATAAAACAAAATAATAAATATAGTTTAAAAAACTAAAAAAACACGCTTTTATGATTAAATCGACTAAAAAGCTTGCGGTATTCTATTTCATTCTTTCATACATGCAGGGTATGATAAGGATGTATGTTGATCTCTTTCTACTGAAAAACGGAGTTACTCACTGACAAACATACAAGTGAAGCTAATATAAAGCTTGTAATTATATTAAAACGCATTAAAATAACCTTTTCATATTCCCAAAAGATGGCGTTACTCACGTGAATCACGTATTCAAGTTTTATAAGCGATCAAAATAATTATTACAAGAATCCATTTAAGAAAAATACTTAAATAAATTTGAAACATTTTGTATTCTACGCAACTATGGCCAACAAACTTAAAAATATCATTCGTTCCTCTTTTTGACAAAAATCGTGATCCAATGCTTATTTAAAATTTAACACTTATTTAATTATAAATATAAAACGTATTTTTAGTATCTATTATTTTTAGTATTTATTTATAGCATTTATTTATTTACCACTAGTCTTCCTAATACCTATATCTCAAAATAACTGAGTGTGTCGAGTTCCCGCTATACATCAAGGGATGGCGCTACGAGTATTCTGAATCACACTATCGAAGTTTTCTCAACATCGTGTACTTATACAAGCTTCGAACTGAGACTGTCGGAGCACGGCCGCTGTCCGAACAAGATTACATTAGGAGTTGCCCCATCAGGCTCCGCTCAGGTGAGCCCAGGCGCTCTCAACACCATCTGGTGTTTACGACGGTATGCGACCATACCTACCGCCGTCCTTTCCGGGGTCGCTTGCTGGATGGCTCGAGCTCCCACTCTTGCTGCCCGCAACCCCGGAAGCCCCCTTTTAGTCGCCTCCTACGTCAGGCAGGGGATACCGTAGCCCTATGATCCTATGAGCCCGTGATCCTAGTACTACAGGGACACGAACAAGATTACCTAGCCCACAGGGAGATCTCCCGCCGCCAAATAAGTAAGAAGTTTAATTTGATTAACCCATCTTTACATACTATATATACTTGTCACAAACAAAATCTTCCTTACACCAAGAATTTATTACATAAAAGAAAAAGATACTGAGTACTTTACCGCAGAACTATCGTCACACATCTGCTTGAGTCTTTCCTTCAAGCACTGCTTCATACTGGTCAGATATCTCACTTCTGACCCTTTCAGCTTCTTGTCTTTTCTACCACCCAAGTAATCGAACATTCCGATTTGATTATCACATCTGTAATGAAAGAGTATTATTATTATTAAGAGGTTATTCTGTGGTTCGACTCCGGCGGCACCACTACCAAACTATTTCTATTATAACAGCAGTGTTAAGCGCTGCTGTACTCTGATTTGAAGGGTGTGGTAATACATACTTATCCATTCCAACTTAGTCCTCAGAGGTGGCGGCGTATGTAGCCGACCTCAGGTTGGAATATCTAATCCTATCTAGAGTTGATTACAGATGTCCATGGGTGACGGTAGCCACGTACCATCAGATGGACTGCATGCTCGTCTGCTACTTTTATATTCTTTCATTTTTCGTTTAACTCGTTTACGACATCAATGTACTAAATCTTTAAAAATACACGTTTTTACCTAGATTTCCGTTTGCAAGTGGGAACTGGCATCAACTCCACATCTCGTTTGTAACCAAAGTTAGGTCTGATCTCGTCTGTACCGATACCGCTGTCTCTGGTCGGTATCTCATCTGATGGGATGCGCTCCGCTCCTTCTTTAGATGGGAGGGATTTTGCGCTTCTTGATTTTGAATATTTCGAACCTGGAAGAATATAAAATTTTCTATTATCATCGTCTTCATTCAAAATTAAATAATACCTATAATAAGGAAAACCGAAAATCAAAATTTTGTGAACTGGCAAACAGTTCTTATTATAGAAATCTTAAATGTTAATTAACAAAATAATTTCCATCTCTGTCTGACATTGTTTGCCACCGAGGGAATAGATTGATAGCGGATTTTTGCTAAGTAGTTTTATCCTAACTTTATATCATGCATTTTCGGCAAGTAACTCCTGATATCTTCTATTAACTACCAGATCTGGACTTCGACTGTTGCGTCAAGTGGTAATTCAGGTCTTTTCACGTATTTAGGTAAAAACCTAGCTGAAGGTAAGCTACCAAGCTTTAGTGGCGAAAAAGTACTTCATATAATAAGAAATATATTCGTGAATAAACGTTATTATTATTATTATTATTATTAAATATAAGCATCCAATCTTCGAAAGTTAATCATAATCATAATATTTATTTGCTAAATAAGATACAATGGGTCTTAAGACAAATTTATTATTATGATTATAATGAAAAGTCAGTAAAAAGGTCTGTCTATTTCTATTCCTATTTTCCCCTTTGAATCCTTATCTGGGGTTGATTACAGATGGCAGTGATTTACTATCAGGTGGAGCATACTAGTTTCTTACTTCCATATTAAACAAAATTAACCAGTTAACATAGGATGTGAAATTTAATTCTATACCATATACAGGGTGAATCTCCATAAAGTGCACATATTGAAACAGGTAAAATTAAACCGCATTTTGTCGACAAAAAAAATATAAAAAAAATAAAAAAAATTTTTTTTTGGGTTTTACGACCTTTTGAATTTTTTTTTGGGAATTGTGCACCTGAAGTAAATAAATCGCTATAACTTTTAAACTAAGAGGGTTATCAGGTTCAAACAAAAATAACAATGATTGCCAATGATAGGCCGTACTGATCCATGAAAAAAAAAAACAAAAAAAATCATCTTCCCAGGAAAAAAATGTCAGATTAGTGCAAAAAAGCACTTTTTTTAGGTAAAATTTTCAGTAATCATCAATTTCCTCTAAATAATCTAGGCATTTTATTTTTTTTATTATTGTTTAATGCAATTCTACGTCGTATTAGCTTTCAAACACTTAAAAAAACCACGCCTCTAACTCAAGTATAAAGTTTGCTAGGAACGTTTCAAAAAAGATACTCATGACGCGACGCACGTGCGCCCTAATAAAACTGGTATAGTCCGACCCATAATTAGATGTCCAAAATATAAACAAAGAAAACTATCAAAAATATGTTTCAATGGTAAATTCATGGTAGTTTCTTATTTTTGACGATATTAAAGTGATAAAACAGTAATAAAATAAATCTTTAATAATTTAAAAAAACACACTAGTTTGTATTAAAAATGTTATTTATTACCAACACCCTTAAAAACTGCCTTTGTTTAAGCGCTCGTAGGAAACTTTATACTTAAGTTAGAGGCATGCTTTTTTTAGTGTTTGAAAGCTAATACGACGTAGAATTACATTAAATAATAAAAATAAAATAAAAAGCCTAGATTATTTTGAGGAAATTCACGATTACTGAAATTTAACCTAAAAAAATACTTTTTTCACACTAATCTGACTATTTTTTTCTGGGAAGATAAACTTTTTTGTTTCTTTTTTTTCATGGATCAGTACGGCCTATAATTGGCATTCATTGTAATTTTTGTTTGAACATGATAACTCTTTTAGTTCAAAAGTAATAGCGATTTATTTACTTTAGGTGCACAAATCCAAAAAAAAACTTCAAAAGGTCGTAAAACCCAAAAAATTTTTTTTTTATTATTTTGTTTATGTTTTTTGTCGACAAAATGCGGTTTAATTTTACCTGTTTCAATATGTGCACTTTATGGAGATTCACCCTGTATAAGTATAGATATCTCACCGCCTTGTAAATAAAGGAAGCCATTAAATGGCTTAAAAGGCTGACAAATGTGTCAGCCATTCAATGGCTGTCATGGTGTAATTTACGCGGAACAATGCCGACATGTGCAGTTAAGTGGTGCAAAAACACCAAACCGAAGAAAAAGTGCGGAGAAATATCATTTCATTCGTAAATGATCTAAAAACTAAATTCTTTTAAATATTTTTGAAACACGAAAATAGTTGACAGTGACAATTTCAATTGTAAAAACTGGTTACATTTGCATGTCGATTCTTTACTAATCTATGTTCGTAAGTTCGTAATCCATGTTAGTAAAGAAAACTGCTTACTATTTTTGTTCTGTGTATACGATATCATCCTCTCGATCAAATCAGCTGACCTGCTTCTGTTCGGGGATATGTATGGATACTTCCGTAGTGAATCCACGAATGCTTCTTCATCGTGCGATCTTGATGTGTAACCTTTTACGATAAGAATATGGAAAGATATAGCTTTTATTTAACTCAGAATATAAGTAAAACGATTGATTTTTAACGAGATTAATCCAACATTACTTATAAAAGCAGCGAGGATTTACCGATAGAGTGTAGATTGGACCCTAGGCCGCTAAATTGTGGGGCGGCAAGTAAATTTTAAACAGTTCTTTTTGCCAATTTTCAGAAACTATTTTAGTTTAACGTGGTAGAACCCTTTGTGGTTCGACTCCGGCGGCACCACCGCCACACCTATTTCTGCCTAATAACAGCCGTGCTAGGCGCTGCTGTGTACCGGTTTGAAGGGTGTGGTAAGGGAGACAGACTTTTCCGAGGCGTTCCAGCTTAGTCCTCAGGGGTAGCGGCGCATCTGTGGCCGACCTTAGATAGGAATATCTTATCCTATCTGGGGTTGATTACAGATGTCCATGGGCGGCTGTAGCCACTTACCAACAGGTGGACTGCATGCTCGTCTCCTACTCCTATATTATATATAAAAAAAAATAATCAAAAAGACACTATTTTATCTTTTCAACCTATTCTCGCTGGGGCGGCAAGTAGTCGATTTATTTTGGCTGCGATTGTTTCTCATATGGACAGACCAAAAATGGGTTATTGAATTAAGATTTACTTAATAGGTCGAGGCGTTGCAAAATTTGAACAGTCTACTGGCGGTAAATTTAACCCGCCAGTGGATAAACATGGATGTTATGTTAAGTTGAGGCGTTATGGCCAGGATCTGAATCCTTCAAATCAGCTTAATTATATCCTATTACTGCATTATCATAAAATCAGATAAGTATTCCTTAGTGCAATCGATTCAGTGGAAGTTATTAAAAAAATACTAACATAGCAAGTTCATAAAAATAGAAAAACAGGATAATTTTACTAACTTCTAAATTGATGAAATTGGGATGAATATTGTGGAAGGCGAACAGGCGATGCTGACGGTCTACAATGCGCCATCTGACAAAAAAATTAATCTTCATTTAGCCAATTTCACTGCTTAATTACTGATTCGAGTGATGCGAAATTAGGATTACCCCAGGGACACACTTTTGATGCGTAGGAAAGGATTACATATTAATTATTACGTGCTCTAACCTATGAAGGGATTTGACGTAAGGGGGATGGTTTGAGGGCTTATTTGGGTTTTTAACCCACTAAAACCCCCCGAAGGCCGTCCTCGCCGCAACCTGGAGGACACAGCCGAAGACAGAAACCTACATACCCAATAGATCTATACAAAACTTCTAAAAGGTGTATAAAGTGTACCAATCTGCACTTGGCCAGATTCATGTGGCCTATAATCTTCTCACTCTAAAAGGAAACCTGTGCTTATCAGGGTCTCGGAAATCAATTGATGGTGTTAGTGGTACCAGTTCTACCTGATAACTAGTCCTGAGTCCAGCATTCCTGAGATTTTGACCAAATGCCGTCTCCGTTCCCGTGTCCACCACCGTTTGGGAGGCTTGGCTTGGCCCTTTAATACCTGTTAGTCCAAAATATTAAATGTTAGGTACTGGAACTCTTCAATGATTCTTAATAACAGCAGTATAAAGCGGATTTTCAGCGGTAAGATGAATGTGGTAAAGTACTTTTACGAGATACCTACTCCAAGTGAATATTTAGAAGCAATATTGACCTCAGGATGCCATCACACTTGGAGTTGATTCGAGATGTCATTGGACAATGGATAAAACAAAGTCCTCTTGGTATCTGTCAACGAATCTGTAGCCTATATTATATAGGACCCCCATGAGTCTTAATCTGTAATAAAGACTGTTGCTATGATACTTAATGTTATTATCTACAATTGCTACGCATGTTGGTTCATCATACGAGTACGTAACTAAAATTACAAAGACTAATTTTAAGATCAGCAAGAACTACTTATTGTATTTTGTAATTTTGTGCACTTATGATATATTAAAAAAAAAATCTGAAATAAAGATTACCTAGTTTCAACTTAATCTGTAATCAACAGCTAAATGTCCCATGTGACCGTACAGCATCAGAACAGCCTTTATTTGCTTTTCGAGGGGGAAACCTTCAAAAGGTACCCGATTACGTGGGAGCTACGCCGGGTTATGTGGGATTTTTATCGCACTAAAACCCCCCCGGTGGCCGTCCTCAGCGCTTGTTGGAGAACTCCGGGATCGCCGACGGAAACAACCGGAGTCCTCCAAGCGCGATGTCCGGATCGGGCTCTGCCTTGAGGGAGCGTTCGCTCCTCCCACAACATCTCGTGATTACGATGGTATGCGACCACACATACCGCCGTCCTTCCCGGGGTAGCATACTGGACAGTTCGAGCTCCCACTCTCGCCGCTCGTAACCCAGGAAGCCCCCTTTTAGTCGCCTCCTACAACAGGCAGGGGATATCGTAGCCCTATTCTAGTTCCGGAACTACAGGGCGGCATCAGAACTTCCGAGCTACTTCTTACCCAGGAGACCCATTGTAGCCCGTTCCCTGGATCCGGCAAACCGCCTCGCCAGCAGCGTGACTGCCAGGCCGGCGTCCTGCAGCCGCTGCACCACCGCCACCACGCCGCCGTCGCCCTCCATCTCAGTTGTGGGGGATTGGGATGTGCTGGGGGTGGCTTGGGGATTATTGTCAGGGACTACGCGTAAGGGTCTTTGCAGTTTGCAGAAATTTAGTACTAAATACGTAGTTTTATTTACTTATTTGAAATACCTTAAACTAAGGGTAACATGTGCCATTAGACATTAAGTTCATCCTTAGTGGCAATGTTTTGGTGGAAGTTGCATACGGTCTCAGTAGTTTGGTCCAAAGTTTCGGACAAAATTCGTAGTTTCGTTCGAAGTTTCGGATAAAATTAGTAGTTTCGTCCGAAGATTCTGATAAAATTAGTAGTTTCGTCCGAAGATTCGGATAAAATTAGTAGTTTCGTCCGAAGTTTCGGATAAAATTCGTAGTTTCGTCCGATATTTCGGATAAAATTCGTAGTTTCGTGGGAAGTTTCGCATGAAATTCACAGTTTCGTTCGAAGTTTCGTACAAAATTAGTAGTTTTGTTTGAAGTTTCGCCGGAAATTTCATAACATTATAATAATTTTCGGATTTTTCCTAATCTGTTGGATTCTGTTGCTACTGACATACGCTGCGCGGGAAGGTTATACAGATAACTAAACACTATTCTCTTGTTTAAGAATAAACTAAATATTATTCCTTTCGTATTAGGTACGATCACAAAATTAGTTGCGAAATTTTGGAAATATCCAAAACTTTATATTTAATTAGTGTTTCATTTTGTTTTTTTAGACATGGTGGCTAAGATTTAAAAAAAAAATCTTACAGCCATTTTGAAAATCCTCAGGATGGGATAACACAAGTCGGGCCTGTAGCAGCCCTTCCACTCCTCGTCACAAGGAACTGGCCTGAAATAACAGATTTAAAAGGAATCAACTAGCAAAAGAACAAGTTAGTAATACTTATTTGAGGTCACTGCTGTGTAATGTATAATGAAGGTGGTAGAAATCTTTGTGGTTCGACTCCGATGGCATCACCGTCACACCTATTTCTGCATATTAAAAGTAGTGTTAAGCGCTGCTGTGTTCTGGTTTGAAGTGTGGTAAGGGAGACATACTTTTCCGAGGCGTTCCAGCTTAGTCTTCAGGGGTAGCGGCGCATCTGTGGCCGACCTCAGATAGAAATATCTAATACTATCTGGGGTTGATTACAGATGTCCATGAGCGGCAGTAGTCATTTACCCTCCTGTGTCCCTCCCTTGTCTGCTACTCATACAAATTATTAAAAAAATATAATTATTAATTAATTACTTAAATAACTAATAAAATAGTAACTCACATTCTAGTCAACCGAAATTAATCAAAATTATAGGTCTGTTGTTGTAATTATAAAAATTACTTTAAAATTTCACTTCGATAACTCATACCATTATTTAATTATTTACAAATGACTTAAATGCCAGGCGTCAATTTTGATGAATTTTCTTTTTATTCTTCTAGAATAAAAAGTTACTCTATGGTCAAAGCGGAAATAAAACACTTTGTAATTTCTTTCTTCCGTCCAATAATAGATGGCGCTACTAAAGGCGTAGGTATACTAAATCATGCTACCCATGAAAACACGGCAAATATTGTCTTGTATCGCACAAGAAAAGCTGTGTACATTATAATAATTATTGTATGCATCAGTGTAGTATTTAATATATTTTAAATAATTTAGCATGTAGGTAAAACTTTTTGAAGGTGGTATATAGTATGAACCCTTTGGTGGAGTATCGAACCCTTTGTGGTTCGACTCCGGCGGCACCATCGCCACACCTATTTCTACCAAATAAAAGCAGTGTTAGGCGCTGCTGTGTTCCGGTTTGAAGGGTGTGGTAAGGGAGACATATTTTTCCGAGGCGTTCCAGCTTAGTCCTCAGGGGTAGCAGCGCATCTGTGGCTGACTTCAGGTAGGAATATCCAATCCAATCTGGGGTTGATTATAGATGTCCATGTGCGGCAGTAGCCACTTACCATCAGGTGGACTCGTCTGCTACTCTTATATTATAAAAAAAAAAATGTTCATACGGCAGTGACCACATACTATCAGGAAAATTTCAACCTAAAATATAGTTCCTTTAATATCTAAATAGATACAATTTGTATATTTCAACATTTTGTTTGAGAGGTTGTCTATCTTTTTTAGTCTGAAGTGTTCAGGCAATTGATTGAAACGCTTATTTAGTCGCTGACTAAATATTTATTTATATAATCTACTTAAAATTACATTTATTATTGCAATGTAAATTTTCTACCCCACTTTAGGTTCTCAGAAAATTTAGTAACATGCTTTTTAGGGTTCCGTTCCTAAAATAAAAAAACGGAACCCTATTACTAAGCCTCCGCTGTCTGTCCGTCTATCACAGGGCTCTATCTCTGGAACCGTTATTTCATTTTATATTATACTTCATTTTTATAATATATGAGTAGCAGACGAGCATGCAGTCCAACTGATGGTAAGTGGATACTGCCGCCCATGGACATATGCAATCAACCCCAGATGGGATTAGATATTCCTACCTGAGGTCGGCTACAGATGCGCCGCTACCCCTGAGGACTAAGCTGGAACGCCTCGGAAAAGAACCTTTCCTAAGTTAGCGTTCGGATACCTGGAACAGAGCACAAATCTACCACTCCTGTAGACTAACTTGGACCTCATTTGTAAGTTAGGCATCCACACTCTTCCACCTAAACTTCATCATCAACCCATTACTGTCCCACTGCTGGGCACGGGTCTCCTCTCAGAATGAGAGTTAGGCCATAGTCCACCGCGCTGGCCAAGTGCGTATTGGTAGGCTTTACAAACCTCTGAGATTCACATACCGTTTAGTAAGTGATAATTAATTTCTAATACGCACATAACTTTGAAAAATCAGAGGTGCCTAGGATTTGAACCTTGACATAGAACTACATACTTCCAGCTCAAAATAAATAAAGATACTAAATATAAGAAAGATACTAAATCTTCATCTTATATTTAATTAAATCGTCTTTGTCACTCAATGTCCGGTCATGGTCATAACTCACTAAAGTTTATATTAATGTACATTTCAATTGATTTTAATGAAGTGTATCCTTGTGTCCAATAAATACTAAATAGGTGTTGGTTTTTTGAGCTGACTGCCCATTGCCTTTTTAGGGTTTCGTACCCAATGGCTAATAGTTGGCCAATTGCAAGCCGAACTCGCATGTGGAGCGTTCCGTACCATTATTTTCTTTTATTTTTTATCATAACATACCTTTTTTTTTTTTTTTTTTTGTTTACGAGGGGGAAACCTTCAAAAGGTACCCGACGACGTGGGAGCGACGCCGGGTTATGTGGGACTTTTACCGCACTAAAACCCCCCCGGTGGTCGTCCTCAACGCTTGATGGAGAACTCCGGGATCTCCGAGGGAACACAATCGGAGTTCTCCAGGCGCAATGCCCCGATCGGGCTGTGCCCTGGGGGAGCAGTTTTGGCTCCTCCCACACCATCTGGTGTTTACGGAGGTGTGCGACCACACATACCGTCGTCCTTCCCGGGGTTGCTTGCTGGACGGTTCGAGCTCCCACTCTTGCCACCCGCAACCCCAGAAGCCCCCTTTTAGTCGTCTCTTACGACAGGCAGGGGATACCATAGCCCTATTCTATTCCCGAGACTACAGGGACAATCATAGCATACCCAGTATACCTATTACCATTCAATATAAAAAGCGAAAAATGCCGAAAAATAGCACTTACTTGTATGGTAACTCCCATTTATTTTCATTTTTTTTATATTTAGTAATATAATTTTTATTTTGGAATAGCTATTATAGCTGTCACATATCTTACAAAGGCAAGAGAAACAATTACAAAGAGGAGGATGGAAGGCGCGGGAATTGCATATCTGTGGTCACCACCATAAAGGGAAACAGCACAAAGAAAATGCCTAGAAATGGCAAACTAATGCCACCGAAGCCAGACATAATCTGGCTAATAAATTATAGACATGATCTGTATAAATTTCAAGTGTATTTCTGGGTATATCTATAATTTACAGGCTGCTATAACAACAAACACTACAAATATAAAAAAAAACTTAAGAAGAAATGGGGGTCATAAAAAATCACCATACAAAACACCACTATTATTTGGCGTTTTTGAATTTATATATTGAACCGTAATAATTAAACAGTTTAAATTTTCACAATGCATATACTTCTATGGCTGGTACGATAAACAGTACTAAAAATAAAAAAAAAACTAATGAAAATTTGCTGGTACTGAACGGAACCCTCAGTGTGCAATTCCGACTCTCACTTGACCAACTATTTACAGATCTGTTCCACTCTGAAGGTGGTAGAACCCTTTGTGGTTCGACTCCGGCGGCACCACCGCCACACCTATTTCTACCTAATAACAGCAGTGTTAGGCGCTGCTGCGTTCCGGTTTGAAGGGTGTGGTAAGGGAAACAGACTTTTCCGAGGCGTTCCAGCTTAGTCCTCAGGGGTAGCGGCGCATCTGTGGCCGACCTCAGGTAGGAATATCTAATCCTATCTGGGGTTGATTACAGATGTCCATGGGCGGCAGTAGCCACTTACCATCAGGTGGACTGCATGCTCGTCTGCTACTCTTATATTATAAAAAAAAAATAAGATCTTTAGGCATGAATGTTTTCTCACGATATACCTTTACATACTTTCACCCCTAATTGAAATGATTATTAATTTCTATGTACGTACGTATCTACGTATTATGTTACTTATATAGTTTTTAAAAATCTGAGTTGCGTGCCTGGGATTCATACCTAGGACCCCCTCAACTACTAGGCTATCACTGTATGTCTATGGCATTTCTGTATGTTATTTCAATCTAAGATACATTATCAACTGGTTTTCATCAGATATTTCTAACAATTTCAGACTGTTTAATTGATAACGTCTCCCAATGCTGTCTACCTTTTAATTATCTTTTATTGAAGAGCTACGTTGGTAGGTCATCCATAAATTACGTCACACGTGTAGGAGGAGAGAGGGGGTCGAAGTGTGACATTGTGTGAGGGTGGGGAGGATTCCTAAATTTCGTGACGTCACATTTCAAATGTAACAAATCTACAATTTTATTATACCTACTCGTATGTATAGATATTTTAACTAGAAATAAAATTATTTTGAAATTGCTGTTCTAATTTAATTCTAGAGAGATTGCAAAATGTGTGACGTCACACTAGGGGTCTCACAAAATGTGACCAAACCAACCAACCAAGGCTACACAGAATACCAGCGTTTCAGGTGACTAAGCTTACCTGAAACATTAAAGCTGAGTTGAGACCTTTTCCACCCTTTTCGGTTAAAATAAATTATAATATTTTTTTCTATGCAATTTTATATTTGTGTTTATTGTATATTTTTTGCCGAATAAATTATTATCTTTCTTTCTTTCAACCAACCAAACAAAAAAAATGTCACAAATTTACATTATACTAAACCAAATGTAAGTAATAAAACATAACCTAAAGTAACCTAACCTACCTATTATAATAGTTATGCAAAAGATAACATTAAGATTTATTATCTATATGGACTACATTGTTGGTATGCAGACGAGATCTAGGCATAAATAATGATAAGATGCTGAGCTAGTTTCAAGTGGAACCGGTATGCATTCTTGATTCGCAGACCCAGTGTTGCCACCGTCCCGAACTATAAAAGCAGCAAAATCCCAAAAAAAGGAAAACTTAAAAAATACATATAGTTAAAAAAAACGAAAGTACACGCTTTTATAGAAATCAAAATAAAAGATATAAAATAAACTTAGAAAAATTTTAATGAAAAATTGTATTAACAACAAAAAAAGATATATTTAATTGTAAAAAAAAAGCGTGGGGTGCACACTTGGTAGTTATAAATATTTTACTGACAGACATGAGCAGACGGACCAACAATTTGATATTTTCAAAAGCGTGTAAAAAGATGAAATTCTTCTTAAAAGTGGTTGAAACCACTGTGGTTCGACTCCATTTGCGTACTAACAGCAGCGGTAAGCGCTGAGTTCTGGTTTGGTAGTGGTGAAGGAACCATACTTTACCGTGACATTCCAGCTTAGTCCTCAGTAGCGGTGCATCTGTGACCAACCTTACGTAGAATCTAATCTAATCTGTACCCTTACCATAAGTTTTTACGTTTTGACAAATATGACTGTTTTGGTATTTGTTTACGTATTGGCCCACACGATTTCCTCGTTCTGACACAATCCGCTAGGGGCGCTGATTGGAATTTGTATGGGCGAATACGTAAACAAATACCAAAACAGTCATATTTGTCGAAACGTAAAAACTCCTGGTAAGGGTACTGGGGTGGATATGTCCATGGGCGACAGTAGTTACTCAGTATCGGATGGACTGCGTGATCGTCTGCTATTTCTATATAAAAAAATATATACGACTAAGTCCAAAAAAACGTTGTGAAGACCATAAAATCTCTGAAATATGCATTAGTTGCCGAAGAAAAAAGTTGTCAGCACATTATATCATTCGAGAAACTATTTTTATGGTGAATAGTAGGAGATAGAAGGATGAAAATGCAGTAAAAAGATGATTAAACAGAAATCAGGGATAGCATAGAAAAACGCTAAATATACTGCTAAAACGGTAAAGCTGGCAACACTACCCGGACCCCTGGGATTAGCTTGTAAGTCAATGACCGCATGAAAATATAAGTACCTTATACTCATACCTACTAAATAATATTCTACAGCCATTTCTATTATCAGAACCCGCGTGGAGCGGTCCTGGTGGTGATTCCGGGTTCGATCTCCGGCCAGACATCTGAATAATGAATTTAATGTTCTGAGTTAACTGACATCGGCCACAGATCCGCCGCTACCTGTTAAGACTAAATTGGAATGCTAAGAAATGTATGTCTCGCTTACCATACCCTTCAAATCAGAACACAGCAGCGCTTAACAGATGTTATAACAGAAATAGGTGTGGCGGGGGCGCCGTCGGTGTCGAACCACACAGGGTTCTACCATCTTCTAAACTAGCTAATCCAGCAGTGATAGCCAAGTGGTCGAAACTCGATCGACGAACCACAAACGAACCTTTATGCTTTTTCATGGTTGTTTTCTACTGCTGTACTACAAAATCACTGACAAATTTTTGTATGTTTGACACACGTCCATACAAATCACACACAAATCGTGTATGACGCAACATGATCAAATCTCCATTACCTCGTCTTCACATACAAACAATTAAAGTAATTATTCATCTTCAAATTTGCCTTTGAATTGACCATTTATTTTGAGTCACTAAAAACAAACTAAATAACTACGTGAGAAACTATTAACCTTGCAATGTACTGACTTGCCTTGAATTGTAATTACAGTGACAAATAAACTACAAGGGAATTATTTAATAAAAAAACTGCTTAAAATACAGCCTATATTACTGACACAATTTAAACGAATGGAACGACACGTCATATGTTAATCCGTCAAGCCTCTTGGGCTGCAGCGTGACAAAGAATGAGACATACATATATACGCTCGAAAAATATTACACTGCACAATCACAGTACAAATATGGAGATGGATGTGTTATCGTCGTTAATAAGAAGCTTGGATATTAACGATATCACATTTTTATAACGTTACATTAAAGTATTAAGTGACTCATTTAATACTACAGTTTAAAAACAGATGCGGGTAGGTGAAGTGGGGACGACACCTTGGCGGCGCTCGAATTAACAGAGAGCGACATTCTGGTCGGAGACTTCAGCAAGAGCAGTCGAATAACGGAGACACTTGTGTAGTTATAATACTTCTAATCACTAGTGTGAACTTACTTACGTATAATTGTTATATCGTTACTCTGTACCGTTTATGTGACTACATTATTACATGACTTCAAGACCTTCAAGATGACTTTGATTTCAGATGGATGGATGGGATATGTAGATGGTCCATATTTCTACTGTGGCATAGTAGGCTAAAAATGGAATCAAAGAATTGGAAATGTTATTTCCTTTTATGATTTCCGAGTAGCAAATGAGCATGCCGTCAAATCTGTTATCAACTACAAAATCTGTTACTTCTACACCCTTTGTCACAGTAGAAATATGGAAATAAGCCTTTGTGGTTCGACTTTGGTACCACAAGCCCTATACCTATGTCTACCTCATAACAGCAGTGTTAAGCGCTGCTGTGTTCGGGTTTGAAGGGTGTGGTAAGAGACATACTTGTCCAAGGCGTTCCAGCTTACTCAGGGATAGCGGCGCATCTATGGCCGACCTCAGGCAGGAATCTAATCCTATCTGGGGTTGCTTACAGATGCCCATGAGCGACTGTAACCTACCATCTCATACTGCATATTCATCTGCTACTCCTAAAAACCCATGTCAATGTCATTAAATATAAAAGAGGACATTTAAATCTGTCTTTTCGTCTAACCGTCACACTAAAATGACATGTCGCGTCTATCAACGTTTAAAATCTATTACACGTCCATAAAAAACACTTGAACTGAAAGACAAAAAAGGCTATCTTGAAACCGGTTACCCATAGACCTTAGATCTAAAAAGATAGACTGAATTACTTTTTTTTTTGTAATATAGAAGCAAACGGGCTTGTAGGCCACCTGGCTGTGGCTACACCCGTGGACACCTGTAATCAACCCTAGATAAGACTAGATTTCTGTCTGAGGTCGAAGAAATTTGAAGGGTCATGTGGTAAAGGAGACATTCTTTTCTAAGGCTTTCCAATTTAGTTCTCAGGGTTAGTGACGAATCTGTGCCCGAACCCAGATAGGAATCTAATCTTATCTAGGGTTAATTACAGATAACCATGGGCGGCTAGTCACTTACCATCAGATGGACTGTATGCTCGTCTAATACGTTGATTTTATAATTAAATCGAACTGCGCTCTGTCACAGACACAAGTTGTTTATGCATTATCTTACATTTTTGATCTGAGCTTCAGACATATATGTATATAGACTTTAGCTACTCTTAGAAGTAGATGAATCAGCCATTTAGGATATAGAGCTTCCAAAATGGTTAACGGTCATTCACTCAAGTTTTTTCAAAATAAGTCTTGTTATTTTTAAAACATGTTTTTAGTTTTTATTTACTAAAACGAATGATACTTGTTAAGACTAATTCAAGAAATAAAGTACTAATCTTGCACTCAAGTAAGTTTAATTAAAAAAAATATTATCCAGGTTTTTTTTTATAATATAGGAATAGCAGACGAGCATGCAGTCCACCTGATGGTAAGTGGCTACTGCCGCCCATGGAAATTTGTAATCAACCCCAGATAAGATTAGATATTCCTACCTGAGGTCGGCCACAGATGCTCCGCTACCCCTGAGGCCTAAGCTGGAACGCCTCAGAAAAGTCTGTCTCCCTTACCACACCCTTCAAACCGGAACACAGCAGCGCCTAACACTGCTGTTATAAGGTAGAAATAGGTGTGGCGGTGGTGCCGCCGGAGTCGAACCACAAAGGATTCTACCACCTTCAAATGATCATGATTCATGAGATCAGCATACCTACTGTCATCCAAATGAAATAAGCATTTGCACAGTTAGAATTAAAATTGACCTACATTTTTATATATATAATTTACTTATCTATAATTTAATTGATGTAATTAAAATTAAAATAACTATATAAAAGGCGTAATAATAATAAGCGTAAGAATTTAAGTAAAGGGAACAATGATACAAAAATATGTATCGACTTTAAACTGTCGCTTAATTAAAATATCTAACTTACATACTCGTACCTATTTGAATATTAATTAGTTATTATTTTTGCAAATAAACAGGTACCTATAGCCATTCTAGTTTAATATTTAAGACCTACTTTAGTTTCGATGAAGTCGTATAAGCAATATACGTATGTATTTAATGAACATGGATCAATTTATTTTAATAGAATTCGTTACACGACCGTCGACCATTTATTATGATACTTCATTTACATGACGGCGCTTGAAAAAAAAACAATTCATTTAGATCGCATATCGCGAGCGTAAGCAAAATAAAATATAAACATTGCAAACTCGTATTACATTGGGTTAAGGTCGGAAATGTACCGTGAAATTAAAATTCGTTTCACAGATTTAAAAGCAAACTTCGTCAGTACGCCGTTTGCCGTCATGCGCTCGCGCCGCGTTCGCCGCGTCACAAAAGATAAAAAAGTCCGTTGAACTATTTAAAAGATCACAAACTGTCGACTGTGTGTAATAAATGATTATAAACTGTGTTGTGTTGTAAAAATGTGTTCTGTTGTGTGATACGACAATAAAACGACATGATTTCATAATTCAACATGGAGGACGTTTACACTATTAAAGTTAAAACAAAGCCTGATACGCGGAACGTTTATCCCTCGGAGAGACGATATTCGGCGTCAACAGTGTCTGGTCTAGCGTGGGTACACATCGCATTAGCTGCTACTTCATTTTTACTGGCGTGTTTAGCTCTAATCAATCCTAATGTGAGTGAAACGGACAATGTTTTCGACAACGAAACTCAAACTACTGACAATGCGACGAGAAACTCTACGAACGGAGATAATTCCGCGTTTATACTAGTTCTAGCGCCAACTATGCTCACAGTATTCGCTTTAGCAGCCGGTGTGGCCTCCATACTCGCCTCAGTGCGATGGTACATAGATCATAACATAACTTGGCTCTTTGTTATGTCGATTTTATCGACGATTTTTTCATTAGTCTCCTTCATTATGATCGCTGCGTGGTTTATAACTACTACAGAGGATGATATCACAGAGTTTTACAAAGACAAAGTTCCGTTTAAGGATTATTTGGCGGTAAAACACTCGGATATTTTAGATAGAAATGAATCACATATGTTAATAGCGCGGAATCCGCCTGTCGTTCAAGAAGATAGCCATCTATTTACGAAGCGTGTTCTGTCTATAAATATTTTAATAGCAGCATTTTTGGAGTTACTGTGGTCAATTTTGAGCGTCAAAATATCTTACAAAGGCATGAGAAACAATTACAAAGAGGAGGATGGAAGGCGCGGGAATTGCATATCTGTGGTCACGACCATAAAGGGAAACAGCACAAAGAAAATGCCCAGAAACGGCAAACTAATGCCTCCGAAGCCAGACATAATCGAACATTACCCGAACAAGAAAATCAAGAGAATATTTCTAGCTCAAGGTGACAGCGGTTTCTATTTAAAAAATCAGAATAATAAAGCGAAACCAAATACAGAGACTAGTTCAGAGTTTTATAAGGAGAGGATGATGAGTTTCTTGAATCGCTGCGCATCCTTAGAAGGCGTCTCGAACCCAGAGATGAGGACGCCCAGTGTTCAAAGCGAATCAGTACTAAACCCGATACCAGAAGTGGCTAGCATAGAGATAAATATACAAGAAAACCAGACAGATTTAAACCGGTCTACACCGGTTAGCTGGGGCGACAACCCAGACCACACAGTATTCAACCAAAACAACATAAACTTCGAGAAGATATTCACTTTTGGCGCGAAAAAACCCCAAGACAATGCGAAGGAAAGTGAGAAGCCGGTCGAAGAAATCAGTGAAAACGCAGAATAATTAATAAGCGTGAAGAATATTATCGCAAGAAAGTGATTATTTACGTAATCGAATGTTTGCGGTAGAAAATATTGAGTGCAAAAAATAGAAGGGCGCTGCAAGGTGCTGGTGCGTAACAAGTGACATTACGAAAAATTGCGTTATAAATACGTATACGTATTAGATTTCTACTTTAATAGTTGATGCTGGGTTGAAATAACTGTTTTACGGCCAAATGATGTAAAAAACAACGAAAAATATACTCAATTCGAAATAATTCAAAAGTTTCACAACGTAATTTATGTAAAGTTATTATATAATATTATTATGTCGACTGACAAAAGCTCAATTTATTTAAAGTAACGATTATAGTTATACTAAATTCGACGTTAATAATGATTATATAATGTTAATTTACAATAGATATATGATTTATAATGATGTTTGTTAAATGGCTTGCAGTTTTCTAACTCCCAAAAATCGACGTCATGATAACATTGGTCATGATACTATAAAACATTGTTTTATGAATAAAAAAAGACTTATAATTTATTTATATTAATTTAACACGTCTTATATTTCCTAAAAGTCTACGATAAACCCATGAATATAGACCAAGAATAATAAACATTTTTATTATAATACATCGTATGGTATCTCATATATCAATTAAGATTAGAATCTTAAAATGGTCCTTATTTTATTATAGGCAATTTTAATATTATTGTTGTACATTTCTAGAATCATCTATTAAAGTAGGACTCATTAATTAAGAATGAAGATATTTATTGACGTATTTTTAATTAAATATACTTATTATAATTATAATACTCTACTTTAATGACAAATTTGTAGTCATACGAAATTATGTATTAAGCAGTGTGAGAAGACTTTGTGATTTAATCTTTAGTGGAAAAGCTAAAAAGAAAAAAATGGTCTTGATATGTCATACAACAAATGAGAAACGAAAATATATAAGACTTTTCTATTGTTTTACTGTAAATACGAGTGTTGTGTTGTGTGTGTCTAGTTTTAAATTGTTACGGGAATCCCGCCACTCGCAAATAAAATATTTTTGGGCTGTTTCAGTGAAATACACACTACGCATTATTTTTTATCTGTACCGCATTTGGATTGTAATCACAGATAACGTAAAATTTATTGGTAAAAATATTAGTCGTCCGAAAACTACAATAACTTTTCCCGCCATCTCAGTTATTGTAACAGATAAACCAATAGAAATTACATGTTTAGATTTTTGTATTTAAAAAACTGTCATGCCTACTTGTAATTCAAATATTTGGTAATAAAAAATTATGTAAAGAATACTGATTTATAGTTTTTTGTATATTTTCTACTTTTATAGCCTATGCCAATGTAAACATTAAATAAATGTATATAAGAAAAATACGAAATAAGAATTGCATTTAAACAATTCACAAGTATACTTATATAATTGTAATAACATGTAATTTACATAGAATTGTTTTTACATTGGTGCATGTAATACAGATGAGTAATAGCGCTGTTTTTGTTTCATTTTTTTCCTTATTTTTTACACATCGTCATAAGTAAATTAGTTGTATTGTAATGCGATCGCGGAAGGTAATGTTTTTCGAGCACTATTGTATGTATGTCTCATTCTTTGGAACGCCCTGTACCACAACTTGACTGATTTTTAACCATGAAACAGAAAAAACAGGAGGAGGTTTCTCAATTCCACCGTAGGTATATATGTTTTATGTTTGCTCACAGATAACTTCGTCGCTTATGAACCGATTTTGATGACTTTTTTGTTGGATTAAAGATATTTCCAAGGTAGTCCCATTATAAGGAAATCAAGGTCAGATGGTGGCAGACCAGAGAAAACTAGGGGAACATTAAAAAAACGTATAGGCGACTTTTTATGTAATATAAATAATTTAAATGTAAACGTTAGTAATGTCATCACTAAAAAGGTATTTTCTTTTTGTAAAATTCTTGTCACTGCAAAGTAAAATATTATTGAAATAAATGTATATGAAGTCGGCGCTCATATTGGACACGAGTAGCAGACGATCATGTTACCTGATGGTTAGTGGCTACTTCCCGCCCATGCAGATCTGTAATCAACCCCAGATAGGATTAGATATTCCTACCTGAGGTCAGCCACAGACGCGCTGCCACCCTTGAGGACTAAGCTGGAACGCCTCAGAAAAGTATATCTCCTTTACCACACCCTTCAAACCAAAACACGGCAGGTTTTAACACTGCTGTTATGAGGCAGAAACAGGTGTGGCGGTGGTGCCGCCGGAGTCGAACCACAAAGGGTTCTACCAATTAATTCCTCATGTCAAAGGATGTTACTTTAAATTTTTAAATCACAGGTGTGCCGCGTGACATTGAACCGAAAAAGTATTGTTTTCTCTTTTTTACACTCCTATTCAACTATTACTTTCTCTTTCCACTTCAGTGACCACTGGTTCGTATTTTCGAAATTTTAAAACGCAAACGTAAATTTAAATCCATAGCTTTACTTGTTTTTGTGATACGATTGCATATTTAAATCGGTTTCTGTAAAATAGCCTTGACATTTGTTAACTTTTATTTTTGTAATTGCCGCCAAAATTTCGCGGTTATGTCCGCGTTGATTGCGGCGTATGGTTTTAGAATTGTAAATTGAAATTTTTAACGCAAAATCTAGATATTTTTAGGATTTTGTACCCAAAGCTTAAACGGAACCCTATTATAATCCGCGCAAAACTGCTACTTCGCTCTGAATATAGAAATGAATCGCGTCGCCATAGTAAATTGTATGACGACACGTACTCGCAACAACTTCAGAGCGGACTAGCAGTTTGGCGCTAACTATGCTAAGCCTTCGCTGTCGGTCCGTCTTTCATAGCGTTCTATATCATGTAACGTAATTTCTACATTGCAGTTACTTCTATGGCTGTGAATAAAATAAAAATAATGAAACTTGAATGAATAAAAATAAATGAAAACTTGGTGTTACGGAACCCTCCTCATGAATTCCACTCGCACTTGGTCAATTATTATTATTTTAATTAATACAACAAAGAAGTTCTTTCGTGCGTATGTCCGCGCTAAACTACTAGTCCGCTCTGAAGCTCCGAGCAGATAGTCACACAATTTGCTAGTGCGACGCGACTTATTTCTATATTCAGAGCGGACTAGCAGTTTTACGCGGACTATACATAAATACACACATACTTTTTACATGAAAGTTTTGTGACTATAGGCTAATAGTTTTCAAGGCTAGACCGAACTTAGAAAGGCAGACATTAAAATAAAAATCTGGTTTTAAGTTTTAAATTATTCACTTACACTTTTTATTGAACAAAGTCCTACTTTTGAAAGGTGGTAGTACAAGTATTCGACTGGGGTTCAATCTTTAAAATAGCTAAGGTCGGTCCCAAATACGGTACTATGCCTTACGACTAGGTTGGAACGCCTTGGCTAAATATTTCTGCATGAATACACCCTTCAAACCAAAACTATGAGGCAAAAATATTAGCGCAGATGTCATCAAATTCATATAGGTATACATTAATGATGCCACCTGCCGAAGAATGAAGTTCCATCCACATCAATTGGACTCGCGGCGGTCCTCCACGGTTCAGTTTGCACGGACGTTCTTGCCACGGACGTGTAAGATGTGGAATGAGCTTCCTCCTGAGGTATTCCCAGAGCGCTATGACATGGGGCTCTTCAAAAAAGGTGCAAAAAGATCTCTCCAAAGATCTCTCAAAACCGGCGATGCGTTGGCGACTCCTCTGGTGTTGCACATGTTCATAGGCGACGTTGATTACTTTCCATCAGGTAGCACGTCTGCTTTATTTTTAGGCTCAAATATTAAAAAAAAACCTTCATGTTGATTTACTTCTTCATCATCATTATCATCATCACGATCAACCCAATACTGCCTGGGCACGGGTCTGCTCTCAGAATGAGAAGGGCTAGGCCATAGTCCACCGCGCTGGACAAGTGCGAATTGGTAGACTTCACAAACCTTTGAAAACTTTTTTTTAATTTCTCAGTTTTGCAGGTTTCTCACGATTTTTTCCGTCATAATTTAATCACATATTTTTTTTCTAATACGCACATAATCTTGGTAAGTGGTGGTGGTGCCTGGGTTTTGAACCCTGGACCCCTCGATCAAGAGGCTCAGTTTCTTGACCACTAGGCTGTCCCTGCTTTCTTTGCGCTGCTGTGTTCTGGTTAGAAGGGTGTTGTAAGGGAGACATACTTTTCCGAGGCGTTCCAACTTGGTCTTCAGAAATCTGGGGACAACAGTTGTCCATGGGCGGCAGTAGCTTATCATGAGGAATAAATTCTCATTTTCTACGTCTATATCATTACGTAAAAAGGCGTTAGGTTTCCTGACATTTTCCTTCACCATCAAAGTAATTATAATTTCTAATACGCACATAATTAGCTACGTGCGTATAAAAATACTGTTTGAAAAACCAGAACGTATAATTTTAATGCAAGCAGACCTAGCAAGGAAGCTAGTTTGTATTTACTGTCAGTTAAATAACTTCCAACGGATGCTAACAATTTCATTTGCCGGTATTCTATCCAGTTAAATCAGTGGTTCCCAACCAGTGGTCTGTGGACCACCAGTGGTCCGCAGAAGTCAAATTTATTCCCTCAGGACTATGACATGGGGCTCTTCAAGAGGGGTGTAAAATGAGCTCTCCTTCAAAGCCGGCGATGCATTGGCGACCCCTCTGGTGTTGCAAATGTCCATAGGCGACGGTGACTGCTTTCCATCAGGTAGCCCGTCTGCCTTATCGTTAGGTTAAATATAAAAAATAAAAATAGTCCGCGAACAATTTTAAATTTAGCGGGCCGTCTATTTAGCCATTTGAAAGTAAGTGATGATTTGTGTAACTTTGAACTAGTAAAGATGATGCAAGCATAGTCCTCGTAAAAATACTAGTCCGCTCTGAATATAGAAATGAATCGCGTCCCCATAGCAAATTGTATGAATACACCTGCTTGCAACAACTTCAGAGCGGACTATCATTTTAGCGTAGACTATACCTACAGAAATTACCTTAATATAAAACTACAAAAGTTTATCCTATAATATTGATGTGAAACATCTATAGCCGCACGTAAAACCGATTTCTGGCGTGGTGACGCATGCCGTGGACGCGTCGCCACGCTATACGATGGTATATATATACAGTCTATATGCAGTAGTGTGTACGGTGTGGCGACGCGTCGCCATGCGATTAAACGAATTAAGTAGTCACGATTTGAAATAAATTCGTAAATTATTGTATTTAATGAAAATAAATGTTTATTCAATAAATAGTCATCGTTATCTGGAAAAAAATCGTAATATTTTATTTTATCATTATGACATATTTAGTTCCTATCACAATATGTTATTTTCTGCATATTACTTTTACAAAATAATGTCGATGTTTCACATCTGCCAGGCGTCCCGTGACGGCTCACATTTTTTATTATTTCTTTTTATGAACCTATGTTCCTTTTGTGTTTTTATCAAAAGTTAAAGTTTCAATTGATTATTACAGTTTATTTTTATTATACCTATATCACCCTATATACTGGCCCCTGCTAACAAGAATGTCATAAAAGTGTTCCCTGACCAACAAAAGGTTGGGAACCTCTGTTAAATAAACGACTGCGGTTAAACAACGGTTTTTGTAACTGTAATAAATTCTAGTAAGTAAATAGATGTATTAATATAGCTCTTTAGTTGGTAGATGTTATGAAATTTGTTTATACTTTACCGACAGTGTAAAATATTGTAAAGATTTGTAGGCCTTTTTTTTGTTAACGAGAGAGAAACCTTCAAAAGGTACCCTGCGCCGTGGGAACGACACAGGGTTGTGGGATGTGGGATTTCTACCGCACTAAAACCGGGGGCCGTAACAATCTCCACATAACCCGACATCGCTCGCAAGGCGTCGGGTACCTTCTGAAGGTTTCCCCCTCGAGAACAAAAAAAAATGTGAGCCGTCACGGGACGCCTGGCAGATGTGAAACATCGACATTATTTTGTAAAAGTAATATGCAGAAAACAACATATTGTGATAGGAACTAAATATGTCATAATGATAAAATAAAATATTACGATATTTTTCCAGATAACGATAACTATTTATTGAATAAACATTTATTTTCATTAAATACAAAAATTTACGAATTTATTTGAGTGGGAGAGAATCGCACAGTCGATTGCGCATGGCGACGCGTCGCCACACCGTACACACTACTGCATATAGACTGTATATATATACCATCGTATAGCGTGGCGACGTCGCCACGGCATGCGTCGCCACGCCAGAAATCGGTTTTACGTGCGGCTATAGATGTTTCACATAAAAAAAAAGTAAAGTTTATCTCATCTGGGATTGATTATAGATTTCATCGTGTATTTAAAATCATGCATGTACCATGTTATTTTGTATTGGTCTATTTACGAAATTGACCCATGCGTATCGTTCTGTCTCTTCCGTTAAAAGAAAAGTTCCTGGTTAAACAATTAACTTAATAAATTCATATAATTTCCGGTGATATCTACATGCATGTATTTGAATCAGTAGTTTAGCGTGTTATGAAAATTCATGTTAAAACTACTTTTAATTAAAAATATAATCCTTTTGGTTCGATTCTGGCGGCACCACCTCCACACCTATTTCTGTTATAACACTAATAATGGCAGTGTTATGAGCTGCTATGGTCTGTGCTGTGTGCTGATTTGAAGTGTGGTCAGACATTTACACGAGGCATTTTAACTTAGTCCCAAAGGGTAGCGAGGCTTTGCGACCACCGAAGGTGGTAGAACCCTTTGTGGGTCAACTTTGTAGGCATCACCGCCACACCTATTTCTGTTATAACAGCCGTGTTAAGATGCTGTGTTCTGGTTGTAGTGTGGTAAGAGAATTACACGAGGTGTTTTAGTCCTCAGGGGTAACAACGTTGTGACCGACCTCTGGTAGGACTGCAATCCTATCTAGGATTGATTATAGATACGGCAGTGGGCACTTAATATGAGTAGCAATCTCTTTTTTATATTTAACCTAACGATAAGGCAGACGGGCTATCTGATGGAAAGCAGTCACCGTCGCCTATGGACATTTGCGACACCAGAGGAGTCGCCAATGCATCGCTGGCTTTGAAGGAGTGCTCTTTTCACACCCCTCTTGAAGAGCCGCATGTCATAGTCCTGAGGGAATACCTCATTTTTACTGTTTTTATTATTGACTGGTTTAAAATCAGTTGCACAATATGATTCACATACACCCGATCTAACAAGGTAAGTTGAATAGTACTTGTAAAAACAATTTAACTATAATATGTTTATGTTGGCATACTTATATAGTACAGGGGGATCGTAATTGATAAAATTGTTCCTGTGACGCATAGAACAGCGTACCGCAAAAGATTTAACTCATAATCTTTTTTTTTATAATATAAGAGTAGCAGATGAGCATGCAGTCCTACTGATGGTAAGTTACTGCCGCCCATGGACATCTGTAATCAACCCCAGATAGGATTAGATATTCCTAACTGAGGTCGGCTACAGATGCGCCGCTACCCCTGAGGACTAAGCTGGAACGCTTCTGAAAAGTCTGTCTCCCTTACCACACCCTTCAAACCGGAACACAGCAGCGCCTAACTCTGCTGTTATTAGGTAGAAACAGGTGTGGCGGTGGTGCCGCCGGAGTCGAACCACAAAGGGTTCTACTAACTTCAAAAATAAATCTATTTATAAAATTGAGTTCTAGCAGACTAGTGGTTTGCATGTATGTGAGAGGAGGTGGGAGGGCACACCAGTGTCCAGGGTTCCAATACCACGCACCTTCAATATAACTCGCGTGTGACTCAGTGGGTCCCGGGTTTGATCCCCGGCCAGACAGATTTGTTAGTGTTTAATTTAGCTTTCTGGGTCTGGGTGTTTGGGTATTCGTCTGTGTGTCCATGGCACCCACGATACAGGGACTCTTAATGTGGAGCTAGGAGTATAGAAAGCGTTTCTATTTTTTTCTAGTTGTGTGATTCATCCATACCTTTCTACAGAAACATAGAACTGCATCACGTTAGCTACAAGTTTTTGACGTAGTCGCCATTTAAAACGACCAATGATTCTTCAACATAATAGAATAGGTTCCCAAATAAATAAGTTTCATTCACTCACGGTGGATTAAGCTATAAATATCGCAAAAAAGAAATCTCAGGGCGATTGTTTGAAATAATAGCCATAGAGATGGATTTCTCACGAGGTTAAGTTTAAACTTAAAATTTTCCACGCTTTTGTAATTGATTTTTATACAATATTGATGTTTTTAGTATATTGAAGTAGCAGATGAGCGTGCAGTCCACCTGATGGTAAGTTACTGCCGCCCATGGACATCTGTAATCAACCCCAGATAGGATTAGATACTTACCTGAGGTCGGCCACAGATGCGCCGCTACCCTGAGGACTATGCTGGAACGTCTCGGAAAAGTCTGTCTCCCTTACCACACTTCAAACCAGAACACAGCAGCGCTACACTGCTGTTAAACAGAAATAGATGTGACGGTGGTGCCAAAACACGAGTTCTTCCACTATCAAAATAAAATACCATTTATAGTAAAAAAAATATTTTATTTGGCGCAAATTTCATGATAAACGGTAGAAAACGTAATTGACATCCAATTGCTTACTAACTATCCTAAAATACCTTAATTAAGCTTAAAACTAGAACATTCTTTCCGATCTTTGCTTTTAGGAACCAAACAATATTTGGGCGCGATTACAATTACATTTTTCTTGTTTAATACAATAAGTATAGATTAGCGCCATCTAGTGGCCTGTACCCTTACCATGGGCTTTTACGTTTTGACAAATATGACTATTTTGGTATTTGTTTACGTATTGCCCATACAGATTCCAATCAGCGCCCCTAGCGGATTGTATCAGAACTATAGTGTCAATAACGTAACATTAAATGTCTAAATTGACAAAATGGCGCTTTATGTTTTGACTCTCTTTTTGCGAACATGTGAGGCAGACAAAAAGACTTGAGCACTTACTTATTGTTACGTTTACTACTACTAAAGCAAACGGAACAAAATAATGGATTGAGTAAACGTAACGTAATATTGTGGGATGTTTTGAAAACTCATGGTAAGGGTACAGTTGCGGAAACATGCTGAAATGTTTGTTAAATGTTGCCAAGACTTGGCGCTGTATGTCGCTTTAATTAAAGTATCGAGAAAATATTATTTTTTGAACCGTCCTATATGGGGTAAGCCAACAAAAATCAAAGTTTGAACACTTCTTCATACGCCTGTTATCAATAAACAATATTCATTTTTACCACGCTTTTATTAGCTTGACCTGTATGTATGTAACGGAATCTTTGAACTCGATTCTTACCCACTTTGAACGGTCCGATTAATTTAAAATTTTGAACAATTGTCAAGAATCGATGAAAATACATGATTTTAATAATTTTATCCCATTCACCTCATCAGGATCGTCAGGAATTAACGATTTTCCTTGTACGATTTTAGCGTGGTTTTTAGTTTTTAAACTATAATTATTTTACTACCAAAGTACTAATATTTGACAATTTCTTCATTATGTTACCTATTAGAATTTGTCAAATGTTGATCTTTCGTAAGTTGAAATTGCATATATTCATTATTGATAACCGACGATACTAGATATTGTCAAATTTCGAGGTAATAATTAAATTTATTTGTCTATACTAATATTATAAAGAGGAAAACTTTGTTTGTTTGTTTGGTTGTAATGAATAGGTTCAAAAACTACTGGATCGAATTTAAAAATTCTTTCACCATTCGAAAGCTACATTATCCACGAGTAACATAGGCTATATTTTATATGAAATATATATGATAAACAGATTTTGAGGCGGTACAAAGTTTGCCGGGCCAGCTAGTTATAATATAGATATCACGCCCAAATCATTTCAACTTTTCTTGTATAATTAAATCTAATTTGCATTGTTATTCTTATAAGTAGATCCTTAAATGCTTAAAAAATCTTATTCTAAAGTGAGTTTGGACTGTAAAAGCACCATTACATCTGTACGGGACCGTCTTAAGGAAACGGGGCCCCTGGTCACAATTCGAGGGCCCCTTTAGATAGATAAAAGTAAAAATACCGGGGCCCCTTTGCACATATTCGGGTGCGTCTCAAGATAGGTAGATAAGTAACTAAAATTTAAAAATGCCGGGGCCTCTGCCCATAATGGGGGCCCTTGTGGTAGAAATGTAATGAAAAATTAAAATGACCATGTAAGTGACATTTTAAATTGAAATTCTCTCATCGTATAATAACCGTATTTAAGCCAATATATTGACTTTTCGGGGCCCTTATATTGGGGGCCCTGGGAACAGGTCGAGACCGAAACCTTTTTTTGGCCGGAAGTAAGCCAGAAATCGATAGCGAAACTAAAAATTACCATTTTACTCTGAGATAAGTAAAATACATAGATTGGTCACTCCTAACAAGAAAGTGTTACCAGTTTTGAGAATTGAAATTGTTGCGTAAATATAGTGTTGCCACGTCTCCGTTCTAAGACATCCCTAAAATGTTTGAAATACTTATTTATTTATTACGTAAATTACGTAGTATTAATTATATATACGTAATTCTCTAAAAATGTTTTTTATTTGTCAAGAATTAAAAAAATGAATGATATAATCCTTTTGTGCATTCATTCAATTTCAAGGTGAAGTATCTTTCTATTTTGCTTATCAAAGACTTTACTTATGATTAAGATGTCGTTCTGTTTTTACAGATGTCCATAAAATGGCTGATTTAATATCAGGTGGGCTGCAAGGTTATTTGTTATACGGGGTGTTTCAAGTGGGCCTTCAGGACCAAATCCGAACCTAATTTAAATTAAAAATGGCGGGAACTTAGCTGCCAACCGCATATAGGAAATGTATTTTCTTCAAAATGAACATTTTCCTTTAGTTTGTCATTTATAATTACTTCCCAGAACTTGATCCTTATAAGGGATACTATCTGATGGTGAAATAAAATCTATATATATATAACTCAACGGTGACTGACTGACTGACATAGTGATCTATCAACGCACAGCCCAAACCACTGGACGGATCGGGCTGAAATTTGGCATGCAGGTACATGTTATGACGTAGGCATCCGCTAAGAAAGGATTTTGATCAATTCTACCCCCAAGGGGATAAAATAGGGGATGAAAATATTACTTCGTAACGCGAGCAAAGCCGCGGGCAAAAGCTCGTACAGTATACAACTATGTATGTATTTTATGTCCAAAATGAACTCATTTGATTCGCGGTTATGGAAATATATGTTTTTAAAATAATGATGCAGTTTTTATCAACAACAACCTCGTAACTCCTTTCAGCATTTTTCACTGATCCTTAGTTTCAGATTTAACACTGAAGGACCATTTTTTAGGGCTTTTTTATGGCTGATACCAATAACCACCCCTGTAAAGTATAGGGAACTAACTTAAGGGTTCGTCCGTGAAGTATGGGTGTTCCAGACAGTCCAATGCTGTTAGGCGTTTCGCTGGATCAAATACAAGCATTCCCTGAAAATAGAAATATTTATATATTAGGGGACATCCTTGAATTAGGAAGGTTGATGTTAACCCTTTGTGGTTCGCGGCGGCACCACCGCCACACCTATTTCTGTTTTAACAGCAGTGTTAGGCGCTACTGTGTTATGGTTTGAAGGGTGTGGTAAGGAAGACATACTTTTCCGAGGCGGTCCAGCTTAGTCCTCAGGGTGCGGTGCATCTGTGACCAACCCCAGATAGGAATCTATTCCTATCTGGGGTTGATTACAGATGTCCATGGGCGGCAGTAGCCACTTACCATCAGTTAGATGCATGCTCGTCTGCTACTTCCATATTACAAAAACATCCTCTGGATATTTTAAACTAAAAAAAATAACATTTTCTACACTCACAGCCCCACACTAGGATTCCCTGTCTCGTGGGTGTTATGGACACACAAACATACACCCAGACCCAGAAATCTAAGTTCATCATTTAGTCTGGCCGGGGATCGAAGCCGGGACCCTGCGCGTCATAGCTGTTAATGAGGTATAGTTATCGCCAAACTGCTAGTCCGCTCTGAAGTTATTACGAGCAGGTGTAGTCATACAATTTGCTATGGCGACGCGATTCATTTCTATATTCAGAGCGGGCTAGCAGTTTTACGCGGACTATAACAAGATAGTTAATTGTATCAGGCGTTACTTTGCGGAAATCCATGCAACTGATGACAGTTGTGTGATAATACCTTATTAAGGTAACTGATGACAGTTGTGTGATAATACCTTATTAAGGTAACTGATGACAGTTGTGTGATAATACCTTATTAAGGTATTATCACACAACTGTCATCAGTTGTTTACATTTCATTGTGGAGGGGAGGGTTGGATACTATAATAAAAGGCATGCATTAGGTTGACAGCGTGAAGCGTCACTTAGCGATTAACCGTCGTAGAGTCAAGTTACCCTGATGATGCTCCGTTTTGGAGCATGTTGGTGGTGGTATGTATGGTGGTGTATATTTTTAATGTTTTGCATCTGCATGCATCCTTTGAGGGAGGGAGGGTGGTACATACTGCATGGTTTAAAATATATACCATCTTACCTATTTGTAGCGGATTGTTGCGAAGTAGTTTTAATCTTTACTAAATATAACAAGATAGATACCTTGATAAGATCCAGCGCCTGTGGGTGTATCCGTGGCAACACATCAGCTAGATTCTGTGGCGGGTAGTCCGGGAAGCTGTCCGCCATTATCGCCACGTTCTCTGGCCACTCATGCTTCGGCGGTCTACCTATTAGCCTGCAAAAATAATCTTGATATTAGTTTTATGTGTAATTTAGGAGACGAGCATGCAATTCGTTTGATAGTAAATTGCTACTTATCATTCCTAGACATAGATTAGTAAAGATACTTCGCCGCCTTGAAATTGAATGAAGCCGCAAATGGCTTATTTTAGTAAGTTCTTTTTTTGAATCCTTGACAAATAAAAACATTTTTAGAGAAAATGTACGAATAAATAACTAATTTACGTAATAATTACGTAATTTACGTAATAAATAAATAATTATTTCAAATATTTTAGGGACATTATAGCACGGAGACGTGGCAAAACTTTTTTACACAACTATTTCAATTCTCAAAACTGGGTACATTTTCTTGTTAGGAGTGAGTAATCTTTACTAATCTATGTTCCTAGATAGAATTAGGGTCTTACCTGAGTTCGGCCATCTATTCCCCTTAGGACTAAGCTGGAGCCATGGATAAGTATGCCTCCCTTACCACACCCTTTAAACCGGAATAGCAGCACTTGATATTGCTGTTATAACAGAAATAGGTGTGTCAGTGGTGCTGCCAGAGTCGAACTGTTAAAGGTTCTACTACCTTTAAAACAGGCATGCATGAATCTCCACAGCTGATGTTCTTTACACGATGCGTAACTTCATAATGTCAGATGACATATCTATCTTTCTAGCCCACTCCCAGCACTGGGCTATGGGACGCGCGGGAGTTTTTTTTTTTCTCTTTTTATATTATAGGAGTAGCAAACGAGCATGCAGTCCACCTGATGGTAAGTGGCTACTGCCGCCCATGGACATCTGTAATCAACCCCAGATAGGATTAGATATTCCTACCTAAGGTCGGCCACAGATGCGCCGCTACCCCTGAGGACTAAGTTGGAACGCCTCGGAAAAGTCTGTCTCCCTTACCACACCCTTCAAACCGGAACACAGCAGCGCCTAACACTGCTGTTATTAGGTAGAAATAGGTGTGACGGTGGTGCCGCCGGAGTCGAACCACAAAGGGTTCTACCACCGTCAAATTACGTCTACGTTACTTACGAGCATGCATATGTTTCCATAGCAGATATTCTCCTTATTCTTCGGTTCATAATATCATGGACATGTCCACCGCAGTGTGGCTCATGCCCAGTGTTGAGCCATGGGTGTTCAGCAGCAGCGGCGCGCGGGAGTGCAGCTGGGCGGGCGGGGCTCACCGGAAGATGCAGTGCAGCTGGTCGGAGTCCCCGGCGCCGGGCAGCAGCGGCGCGCGGGAGTGCAGCTGGGCGGGCGGGGCTCACCGGAAGATGCAGTGCAGCTGGTCGGAGTCCCCGGCGCCGGGCAGCAGCGGCGCGCGGGAGTGCAGCTGGGCGGGCGGGGCTCACCGGAAGATGCAGTGCAGCTGGTCGGAGTCCCCGGCGCCGGGCAGCAGCGGCGCGCGGGAGTGCAGCTGGGCGGGCGGGGCTCACCGGAAGATGCAGTGCAGCTGGTCGGAGTCCCCGGCGCCGGGCAGCAGCGGCGCGCGGGAGTGCAGCTGGGCGGGCGGGGCTCACCGGAAGATGCAGTGCAGCTGGTCGGAGTCCCCGGCGCCGGGCAGCAGCGGCGCGCGGGAGTGCAGCTGGGCGGGCGGGGCTCACCGGAAGATGCAGTGCAGCTGGTCGGAGTCCCCGGCGCCGGGCAGCAGCGGCGCGCGGGAGTGCAGCTGGGCGGGCGGGGCTCACCGGAAGATGCAGTGCAGCTGGTCGGAGTCCCCGGCGCCGGGCAGCAGCGGCGCGCGGGAGTGCAGCTGGGCGAGCACGCAGCCGGCGGACCACACGTCCACTGCGGTGTTGTAGCCCACGCCCAGCAGCACCTCGGGGGGGCGGTACCACAGAGTCACCACCTGGGAGGGAGATTCTGATATCAGGAACATTAGACATAAGTGCAAGTAACATAGTATCTCAATTCATGTTTGGCACCACCACCACACCTAATTCTACCTTATAACAGCAGTGTTAGGCGCTGCTGTGTTTCGGTTTAAAGGGTGTGGTAAGGGAGACATACTTTCCGAGGCGTTCCAGCTTAGTCCTCAGGAATGTCGGCGCATCTATGGCCAACCTCAGGTAGGAATATCTAATCCTATCTGGGGTTGATTACAGATGTCCATAGGCGGCAGTAGCCACTTACCATCAGGTGGACTGTATGCTCGTCTGCTATACATATATTATAGAAAAGGAAATACAAAATAAAAAAAAAAATACTACACTCACAGCCCCACACTAAAATTCCCCATATCTTTGGTACCATGGAAACACACGAAGTTGAATACACAAACATCAGACCCAGAACGTATATCTAAATGCATCATTCAGGTGTCTGTCTGGTCAGGAATCGAACTCATAGTGATTGAAACTCGACGTCTCAATTCAGAAGACCGATGTTCAAATCCCAGGCGCACATCCCCAATTTTTCAGTTATGTACGTATTAGAAAAAAATTAATACTTGCTTTACAGAGAAGGAAAAACATTGTGAGAAAACATGGATACCTGAGAAATCTTAAGAAAAAAGTTTTCTACCAATATGCACTTGTCCAGCACGGTGGACTATGGCCTAATCCAGTGTCCAGCAGTGGGACAGTAATGGGTAGATGATGATGATGATCTTAGAAGATTTATCTGAACACACATTGCAATTAAAATAAGTTTTCAAACTAACTTACCACACTAGTCAGCTTCATCTCTGTGTCATAGGTCTTAGCAAGTCCAAAATCGGCTAACTTGACTCTGCCAGTGGAAGTCACGAGAAGGTTATGGGGCTTCAGGTCCCTGTGGACTATCCGGTGGGAATGGAGGAAGTCCACTCCTGATAGAATATCGTAGGACATACTCTGGAAAATAGCATAGATTTTTTATATTATTGGATAGTAAGTATGCAGTCTTCTGATGGTAGGTACTGTTGTATGGGCATCTATAATCAACCCCAGATAGGATTAGACCTGAGATTGGTCTCAGATGCATGACTACCCATGAGGACTAAGCTAGAACGCCCCATGTATTCTTTTTGCCCACTACAGGAGTAGCAAACACTGCAGTCCACCATATAACAGTCAGTTTTGTATAGACATTCTGTAATCAATCCCAGATGGATTAGAAGACATGGGATTGATCACAGGTGCATTACTATCCATTACAATTAATCTGGAACACCCCATATTTTTTTCATAATACAGTTGTAGCCAACAATGCAGTCCAGCTTGTGATAGTAGATACTTATGATAATTTTGTATGGACATTGTGTAATCAACCTCAAATAGGATTAACAGAGCTAAGATTGGTCTCAGATGCATTTATAATACAGAAGCAGCAAATGGGCATACTGTTCACCTTAGGACAGTCATTGTTTTATGGACATCTGTAATCAATCCCAGATAGGATTAGAGGTGGACCTGAGGCTACAGCATTGTTCCTCTTGAAGACTAAGTTAGACAGCCTCATATAAGAGTACCTTACCACACCCTTTAAACCAGAACACAGCAGCGCCTAACATTGCTGTTATAAAACAAACATGTGTAGCGGTGGCGCCTCCAAAATCAAATGAAGGGTTCTACCACCTTTTAAATTTATCTCTGAATTAGTCTATTCTTAGTATACTTGCTTATTTTTATTAATGACATGGAGATCAGAGTGTTTCAATGATGCTTATGTCAGTAAATTCATTTGTTATTTGACATTTTCCAAAATTTTAAGATTTTTTCCAAGCATGAAGGATAGGGGAAAAATCAAAAGAAAAGTGGAAGACAGGGTTAAAAAATACTAAAATTCTGGCTTAATACGACTCAACATCTTAGTCGAAACCTCATGACTGAGGGTCATGACCATCAAGCCATGCCTATGATGGTCTTCCATGTAATGCGATTCTATTTCCATGGAATGGTAGACTGACGACTCAACATACCCTGATGTAATAAGAATGTGTTATTTAAAGGTCCAGTCAACTCTCAATGGAGAACAAGTTTCTACTTTACAAAACCATAATCAAACCAACATGGACCTATGGAATTCAGCTGTGGGGCACAGCAACTCTAACTTGGAAATACTTCAAAGATTTCTATCTAAACTATTAAGAATGATTATAAATGCACCTTGGTATATAACAAACGCAAGACTCCACCGAGAACTGGGCATTAGTTCATTAAGGAAGAAATAAGGGACAAAAGTAATAATTGACATTCATTTGATTTATTTTTCTAGTATTGAAATGAAATGAAATGAAATGAAATGAAATATATTTATTTTGTATAGGCCGGATCGGAACGCGACCTCTACTGAGAAGATCCGGTAAGAAACTCAGCGGGTTTGTCTTTTTTTTTTTAATAATAAATATTCTCTTTTTTTTAATGCCATCATTTTTATTGACATTATATTTTGACATTTTATTGGACTTTTACATTATTATTATTCTTGCACTATTGTTTAATTTAATAAATTTGATGTTTAAGGAATTTTTGACTAATTTGAATTTTGGATGTAATTTGTATTTATTAACAATTAATATTTAATATAATTATCATTTTTTTTTACTACACTAACATATTAGGTTGGCCTGTAATGTTACTTGTAAGTTTTGAGTAAATAAATAATTAAATAAATAAATAAAACATCAACATATAAGCTTAAGAGAATAAGTCACCCAAATACATTAGCATCCCATCTTATGGATGACACATTTCCTAGTGTAAGACTTAAAAAAAGAGTAGTCCAGGACCTACTCTGATGAGATCTTAGAGGGCATGTCACAGGACCTGTGCCTGACATAAAACCACACATCCTAATTGCTGAATGTCCATAGGGACAGCTTGCAATAGCATCTGGTGAAAAAAAAATTGAAAGGTCAATTACAGGCTCACCCGAATTCTGTTTTCGGAGAGGGGGCCCGGAGCCCGCTTCAAGTATGACTCCAGGTCTTGTTCAACGTGCTCGAAGACCAGGAAGAGGACTAGCTGATGGTCTCGTTCTAGAGACTGGCCTCCATGGCAGACGTCTAAGAGCCTGGAAGTAAATGTCTAAAATGTGGTTTGTGGTAAAAAGACAAACCCACTGAGTTTCTTACCGGATCTTCTCAGTAGAGGTCGCGTTTTGATCCGGTAGTAGTTTAAGAAAATATTGTAACTGACAATTTGTAAGTGCCGTCGTTGGCCTATACAAAATAAATATATTTCATTTCATTTCATTTGGAACTAAACATAGACCTATGGAGACACTTACAAATTGTTAGATACATTTTTTTTATTACTACAGGATTGGAACACAACCCAGTCTGAGAAATTCCACAAAGAAAAAATGTTTTTTGTATATCTTAGATCTGTTATCCAAAATAAGTAAATAAATTAAATTATATTTTGTACTCTGATTAAATCTATTAGCTGCAATTTTATATTCTACTACAGAGCCCAGGTGTTTAACAACAGTTGGGGGAGGACTGGGGTGCTGGAATATGCTCAATGGTGGCCACGGCAAAAATAAATGGTGGTGGGACATGTCAGGGTGGCGCTCCCTAGGTCCTGGCAATGTGTTTTTTTAGCCTGCACCCTAGAGTTACGACACAGAAGCTATCAAGTTATCAATTAACACCCTCCCTCCCTCCAACGACATTTGAGCGACTGCCAGCTTATATCCTTCAAAGGCCCAAGCGGCCACCCCTCTAACAGTAAACCACATTTGACGCTGCTTAACTTTATAGGTAATTAAATTACCATAACTTCTTGTAGCAGTTTAAATTTGGACTGAACAAGAATTGAAAACAAATCACCTGATTCTAATGCATTCCTCTCAAATGTTATTTGCCATATGTCGTTGTAATTCTAAGTTTACATAATGTAATGTAATAAGTTTACTTAATACAAACCTAACAATATTGGGGTGTCGGTAGGCCTCCAGCTGTCGAAGCAGCGCTATCTCCCTCAACGTGGACAGCGGGATACCATCTTCAGTTAGCGCCACCTTAACCTTCTTCATGGCTACAATCTGACCACCATTGTGCAGGTCTCTGGCTTTGTAGACTGTACCATATGCACCTGGAAGAGAATCAGAGTTTTTATGAAGCAGATCTGACAATATGGTCTGAACTAACAGTTTTTTTTTATAATATAAGAGTAGCAGAGGAGCATCTAGTTCACATGATGGTAAGTAGCTACTGCCGCCCATGGACTTCTCAAATCAACCCCAGGTAAGATTAGATTACTACCTGAGGGCAGCCACAGATATGCTGCTACCCCTGAGGACTAAGCTGATATGTATGTCTCCCTTACCTAAACCAGACCACAGCTGAGCTTAACGTTGCTGTTATTAGGCAGAAATAGGTGTGGTGGTGGTTTTGTCGGCGTTGAACCATTGAGGGTTCTACCACCTTTAGGGTTTTCAGAATTAAGAATGGTTTTACTACATGCACCTGATTATTGTCAACCCACTGCTGAGCACATTATCATCATCATCATCATCAACAACCCATTACTGTCCCACTGCTGGGCACGGGTCTCCTCTCAGAATGATAAGGATTAGGTCATAGTCCACCGCGCTGGTCAAGTGCGTATTGGTAGACTTCACATACCTTTGAGATTTTTTTTTTCATAAATCTCTCAGGTATGCAGGTTTCCTCACGATGTTTTCCTTCACCGTTTATCAAGTGATAATTAATTTCTAATCATCATTACAACAAGTGATCATTAATGTTTAATACACACATAACTATGAAAAATTAGATTCTCATGCCTGGTTTTACCACGGAACCCCTTGACTGAGTTACTTATAAAGTAATTGCATCAAAGAACAATAAATAACAGCTATTTATCTTTTAAACATCTGGTTATAAAATAATTACTTAAACTGTAGCACTTGCATGCCATTTTGAACCTATTTAATGACTAACATTAGGATTATTTTCCATTCACATACTATAATTATAAGCAGAAAGATAAGAGATAACACTACAATATCCATATGTCTATCTTGCTCTGACATGCACCAATTAATTCTATAAATGAAAAATTAATTAAATATTAATCGGAATTGTGTCGTTTTGATTTTTGCCTCCAAACTGTTCTTGTTATAAAAAAAATATATTAACAGATTAAAAATGCGCGAGTTTTACCGGCACATGGTTATAGGTTATTTTGTTCCTTTTTTAAATTATTATTGTTTTGTACCTGTTCCTATTACATTCAGTTCTTCATATTTTTTTGCGGTCTGGAATAAAGCACTGACGTCGTTTATTGAAGCCATTGCAGGCGGAGTTTGCGTTTGACTACTGCTAGCCGACATTTTTTATGTTTTTATCCCTGTCCACAAAAATCCCATCGAAATTTACACAAAAACTTAACACAATTCGTCAAATACACATTTGTGAGAAACTTCACTTCATTACGTGGTATTATCGTGTTATTAACATGAAAGTAGGATTGAAAAACAAGTCTTTTTCTTATAAAACTTTACTTCTAACTCCGAATTATAATGCAAAAGTTTTACAATTTACAACAAAAGTTGTGAACTTTTTGAGCGAATAGCAAAGCGAACACCTGTCGTATGATACGACTGAATAAAACATAGTTAAACTTTAAAGAGAAAGTTATGTACAAACTGTGCTATGTAATTTGGTCGTATAAATTGTAACTGAAATGACAGTGTTATCATTGTAAACTTATTTGAGGATTTTATTAGTATTATAAATATTATTTAAATAAAGTTTATTTTATTACGAGGATTTCGTTAAGTATACGATGCATGAAATATAATATTTATATAGTATAGTAAATCATAATCGTTAAAAGTTACAGCCAAATTTAACACGCCATCTAGCGTATTAATAATGTTTTAAAATATTTTAGTTCCATATTTTAACACAGATGTCGCTATTTCATATAACAATAAATATTTTTATTTCCTTATATAATTTCTCATTATTTTCAAAAGTATTTGTACTATTTCAGTTTGTTGTTCATATGGATTGTAATTGATATTCAATCAATACAAAAAAAATATAGTTGCTTCCCTTAAAAAATTAAAAAAAATTGGATATGTAACATAATAATAATAAGTAAAATAATATATATGAAAATTAAAAAAAAATAAAAATGTTTAATAAAAAGAAAGAAACCACTGGACAATGGGCTCGTCCGGGATTTGAACCCGGGACCTCTCGCACCCGAAGCGAGAATCATACCCCTAGACCAACGAGCCACGTATGCCAAAGTTGAATTTTTTCTTCCAGTTGCACAAGTAGTGACGTACCAGATTTGATAAAATATATTTTTTTATTTAACGTACATACTTTATTTTCACATATTTTTTCCGTCTTTATAGTCTAATAACGTCAAAAATAATTCTAAATCACATTAGAATCTATAATTATAGAAAACATTGTACATATGAACTTTATTTGCAAATATTTCCCTAAGAGGAAATATAATAATTTTTGGTATATATTCATTTGATTTTATCACCAAAATAGCTAGATGAGAACACTTCGAGGTGTTTTTAGAAAGTTGACGCGCGAAAGGAGAAAAAAGTTACCGCTACACGAAATATATCCGTCTCGTTTTAACTCGTACAAACTTAATATACTGTCTTTGTTTTACACACGCGTCTGAGTTGAAGACTTCGAAACGCGCCAGTCGCCTTAAGACGTGTATGCGCGCGCATGTTTAAACAACATGGCTACCTTTCGGCTAAAATAAAATAATTTTACTACTTTTTTATTGTGTAAATTTTAGAAAATATATCGAAAGTACTTAGAGGACATTAAAAAAATTAGAACTTTTTTTTATTAATCAGTTTTTTACGTTCTCGTGGAAGCGGAACTCGTGTGTCGGTGTATGGTAAATGTGAAAGTTTGTGTAAGTAAAAGAAAATAGTGGAAGAACGTTTTTGCGACTTTTAACATACTTTTTTGTGTTTGAACAGCTGACACAGCCTCTTAATTAATTTGGTGAGTAAATCAAATCTTATTGGAATTTATTTTTACGGTGCCGGTGCGAAATTTAAATAAAAAGTGTTTTATTAATTTATTAATATTTTGAGAGTATTTAATTTGATAGTCAGATATATTTTTTAACAGCCGTTAAAAAGTTGGAACTGGTGTCATCAGTTGTAATTCTCTTTGAGAAGTGTTGTGTGTTTTATAAATGTTCAAAAATTTGGTGTTTTATTTCGTATTTTTCAAAAACATACATACTTCTTTAAATAAATCCTAGATGTGAATTTATATGCATCTTTTATAAGTTTTAACTTACTCTTACAATCATGCATACAGCAATACTAGTACAATAATTGCAACTGCTTCATTATATCCGGATCTCTGCATGTATGATTATTAGAAATTGTGCAGTGACATATTAACAAGAACAACTTGATGAGGTATCGTTTCTACATTTCATTGAGTGCTTTATTTTCTTATTGTGATCAGAATATTATAACGTCAATGGAGACAGAACCTTTCGTGGTTAGATTCTGGAACTACCATTATTACCGTACCAATATTATAGGGCAGTTATAACGACAGCTTAAGTAGGTATTGCTGTGTTCTGGTCTCTAGTGGACTAAAATGGGGCGGCTTGGGGGCCCCCAAACACAGTTGCTAACCCTTCCGAACTAAAAAGCAGTAGTTGAAATGTAATGCGTACCTGAAATACGTATTTGTCGGAGAATAATCCTATGAGACCAATTGTAATTTTTTTTACCGACTTCAAAAAGGAGGTGGTTCTCAATTCGGCCGGTATATATATTTTTTTATGTATGTACACGAATTACTCCGCCGTTAGTGGACCGATTTTTGTAGAATCAATAAAATAGACTCCCCGCCCCAGGCCCCAGGCCTCCGGCGACCTTAGTCCACTGTTTCTGGTTTTAAGGGTGTGGTAAGCGAGGGTCTTTTATACACAGCGTCCCAACTTAATTCTATTTAGAGTTGACTACGGCTGACCGTGGCAGCAATTACCAGGTGGAAATATAACGGATTTAGAAAACAAATATAAGGTAAACTTGATGTTAAATAATAGATGCCTTACAACTAACTTAAAACACTTCATATTAGTACCCTGATATACAGGGCAGTAACTTTACATTTCGTTGTCGTATTGTGGTGTATAGTGAAACCTCATCGTCGACCCATAACTATATTACCCACAAAATTCTGAAAAAAAAACAGAGATTCGTGTGCTGGGAATGAGAATCTCGAACCTCGATTGAGAGGTTGAGTTTCATTATCCAGGCATAGTATCCAGGCTACAGTTATGGTTATGACTACTGCTTAAAGTAGAGCTCAAGTCAGTCCCTACTCATATGTTGAGTCCGCCCCTATTGCTTGTTGGTTATTCGATGCTATTCTGTTGAAATATTTTCTGTGTCTCAAGTCAACTCGCGGTCCTCAAATGTATCGATCCACCTATTGATAACACTTCATAGTCTGCAATTATTTTTGAAAATAGTAAGTTTGTCGTGTCGTATTATAAATTTTACACCAAATATTTTGCATTTTTTGTTTTTTTTTTGGGAATATTTTTACATACACGCATTATTTTATTTAACTTCTTATGTTCATAAGTAGGTACATGTGTATATTTTTATAGGGTTTTTTTATCTACTGATTTCTACTTAGTTTAACTTAATCACGCTAACCCAGTCACGTAGATACAGAAACCTCATAACAGTGAGGGACAAGGGTCTATAATACTAACCCAAATGCCGGCTGGACGGACAGAACCGGTTTGCGGCTGGCTGGCGCGTCTGTTAAGGGGAAGTGACAAGTTATATGATATTAAGTAAATAAACATTGATGAAAATATGTTATTAATGTTTTATTGCTATATGAGATCAATAATATTGTAATAAGTATCAGTACATGTGATATGACATTGTGAATAAAAAAGTAATTTTTTTGGCCGCAGCGGCTAAATATGGCATAAAATGTGTGTGGGTATATGGAGTTATTTGGTTGTGTAAAATGTTTACTTTGTAATTATCTTGTTAGTATCTCTCTTCTGTAAGTTTTATAAAATATCAGTAAAAAATGTATACACATTTCCAAAATTAAGTCTTACTTGAAGATAATATTTTTTTTAAATTTAGTTCATATTGAAAAGAGTTAGCTTAGAAAACTGCTGTTAGTCCTTTTATTGACATACAATTCAGTGGTATTCCCTACATACAATATTAAAGTGGCAGACTTTGATATTCAAGCCATATGCAATATACAAAACTTAATAGGCTCTTTCAGAAAAGACATATCAAATAGACATCCAAAAGTTTAAGTAAGTGTTATTTATTAATATCTATACGATAATTAATTGTAATACACACAGTACACAGTTGTAGTGACAGTTGTTGACGCCGGGAGACAGGTAGATGTCGCCTATTTCGACTTCCGGAAGGCGTTCGATGTGGTCGATAATGATGTCCTGTTAGCAAAACTGGCTGGCGTAGGCTGCACGCCACATACTTTAAGCTTTTTCGCCAACTACATGCGAGACAGACATCAGTATGTCGACTGTGGCGGATGTCTCTCGGAGCAGTATCCGACAAGATCAGGCGTCAGTCAAGGCAGTAACTTAGGGCCCCTCCAATTTATCATTATGATAAATGACTTGCCAGAGGTGGTCCATGAGTCGACTTGCCTCTTATTTGCTGACGACCTGAAACTGGTACGCGAAATAGGTGACGTAACGGATTCAGCTGGACTGCAGAGCGATATAGACCGAGTGGTTGAATGGAGTCACGAGAATAAGCTACATTTTAATGTGGCTAAGTGCTCAGTGTTATCATTCAGCCGCTCGCGTGGCCCGTATCATCATTCGTACTACATCGAGGGGGAGCCGCTCCAGCGCGTCACAGAGGTGAAAGATCTCGGAGTGCGCTTCAGTGCTGACCTTAACTTTAGAGACCATATAACCGAAGTATGCAAAAGGGCGTACCGCAACCTGGGTTTCATATTACGGCAGTCAGGTACCTTCACCAACATAAGTGCCATACGCGCCTTATATGAAGCCTTGGTGAAGAGTCGCATGGAGTGTAATTCGGTTGTATGGTCACCGAGTGAGATGAAGCACATAAATACCATAGAACGCATCCAAAAAAAGTTCTCGCGGCATCTGTTTTTAAAATTGTATGGGGTGTATCCGGGGTACCCGCTGATGTACCCCACCTTATTCGTTCTTGGTATGGTCGGGTACACTAAATTAGAAGTGAGGCGAGCGATTTTCCTTGCCCAATACCTGTTTAAGGTATTGCGGGGAAAATTAGATAACCCAGCCGTCCTCCAGCAGTTGTCGCTGTATGCGCCGGACAAGTGCGTAGAGCGGCGCCGTCGCCCGCAGCTGCTGGCACTGCCGCACGCGTGCACCAACCTGTTGCGTCACGCCCCTTTGACGCGAGCGCTGCGCACGCTTAATAAAATTCATGAGCAAATTGATTTGTTTAGTTGCACACTGAACGAGTTCGCAAGAGTCGCGTTATATGTTGTAGAAACACGTACTGATATTTAATTGTGTTTAATATATTGACTTAAATTTATAATTTGATTTATGTAATTATCATATTTGATTATTGACATTTTTTTTTTTTGTAACATATAATAATTTTGATTTTAATGTAATGTGGAAATTAAATAATGATTATATAATAATTAATAATGACTGACGTAAGTAACAATGTACCTACTTGATTATAAATGTACCAATTAATCTGAAATTTTCTGTAACTGACTATATTAACTAAATTTATAACAATTATTTTTTTTTCTTACTCTAACGCATTAGGTATAAACCTGTAATGTTAGCTGTAATTATGATTGAAATAAATAAATAAATAAATAAATAAATAATAAATATTCACACTAAGATTAGATAGATTTCTAAAGAAAGACAGCCGCTTAATTCTAATCGTTTTGATACATAAGTTGTTAACTACACAGTTTTGTGGTCGATCAGTTAAATTATGCAGTCAACTAACCGGAGCTTGGAATGGTAATCTAGTTTCTAAGGTATTTTGTAAGCTTGCGCCTTCTAAATAAATGGGAAAGTTACATATTCAAATAGCACGCCTTCTGCGTTAATTTATCAGCAACTTCTAGGGAATTTGAGTATAAATACTTGCTAACATTCCTATGTTAGAGGGGATATAGTGTAAAATTGTATCCCACAGAATGTATGGCATTATTTGTTATGTAACAACATTGACAAAGCTGCGAATAATGTTTGATCAATTTGGATTCTTACATTTCTTAGTTTTTGATAAAATAATATTTGATCACCTGTTGAATTACTATGAGGCGTTTTTCTGGTTAAGGCTAGCAATAAGGAAGACGGTCTACCTCATGTAGCCAATCCTTAGTTTTTGATAAAATATTTGAGCTCCTGTTCAATTACTATGAGGCGTTCTTTTTCTGGTTACACCTAGCAGACAGCAGACGGTCTACCTCATGTAGAGCAGTCATCGTAGCCTATGCAACACCACGGGAATCAAAATAAGCTCTTGTTGCAACTTTCCCGAAAACCCCTATGTCATAGTGCTCCGGGAATACCTCGGGAAGAAATCCATTTAGTACAGTCCGGTGCATTTTTGAAGAACTTTTTAAATGAATTTACTTATCCATGACATTATCACGGGCAAATATAATCAGATAACTTATTTCAATTCACCTATACCTTTCTCTAATTACGAAAATTAATGCATTGTAAAGCTCTATCCATTGGGTAAGTCGGTTACATATGGGGTTGCATTACATATAAAGTCATACATTTAAACAATAGAAATACACATCCATTCTATTCATATGTCAGACGATGCCTCCGGGTGGTACCCATCCCAAACTAAAAGTACCTGTACAAACGAACTTTCACTATTAAAGTACAAGATGTTGTGTTCTCAGTCTCTTATCAATGACGCCCCTAACATCCAATCTTAGCGGTATTTTTATGAAGAACGACATAAAGTTGATGATAGATGATCAACTCCAACAATGAAGTCTTTCTTGATGAAAATATAATGTTTAGAAGAGATTTTGTAAACAATTTTGGATGAAACAAGCAAAGATCTTATGGAACTTCAGAGCCATATTAATGTAAGTTGATGGCAGGGTGTTGACATTAGCGATGTTAAGATTAGAGACAACAATAGTCTCCTTGAAAGTACCAAGCAATAGATGTACTTTTTATAAACAAAAGCTAGTGGTAAGGCAAATAACATGATGAAAAAACTGGATGGAAAACAGTCTCCAGATAGATATGTATACATTACAGATATCGGTTTTCTTGTATACGACTTTGAAGAAAAGCTGTTTTTGAACTTTTCTTGTAGAGCCCATTGTTATAGCACAAGAATTACCTTTGGAGGAAATTCATTCGCCACATTATATGTTCACAGTAGTTTATAAGTGATTATTTTATTCATAAAAGTGGGATAAAAGACCCTAAACCACTTTAAATGATTTTCTTTATCTAAAGATGGCTTAAAATAGTGGATCCGAACTAAAGTCGTTTTCCACTGACGCGTCAACCAGATGCAAATTACATTTTATCAAATAATAGTTTCTGAACATACTCCCATTAGGCAACTCTTTAAAATGGCCATAGATATATTTAATTAGAATTATATATTTCTGTTAACATTACATTCGTCCATTTTAACAAGCCCTTCTATTCGAGATGAAGTTGTTTTAATACAAAATGTAATTTTCCATAACTCAAAGGTGACGGTGACTGACTGACGTAGTGATCTATCAACGCACAGCCCAAACCACTGGACGGATCGGGCTGAAATTTGGCATGCAGGTAGATGTTATGACGTAGGCAGCCGCTAAGAAAGGATTTTGATCAATTCTACCCCCAAGGGGATAAAATAGGGGATGAAAATACTACTTCGTAACGCGAGCGAAGCCGCGGGCAAAAGCTCGTTTTCCATATTTTCCCCATAGAACCTCAACGCAACTATACCAGCATGGAGTCATAAGTACATAATCAATGAAGTGTAAAACATATTTTCACTCGTTAAAAAAGTGCGTAGCAGTGGCGCTATGCGGGTAGTAAATCATTTCCTATCTGAATTTACTTTTACGGACCTGAAAAAGGAATATCGTTTATTAACTTTTTTAAGCGTTAGTTTCTCTTTGTTTTTTATGTCCTGTATTACTAAGGAAATAAGAAATAATAGTGTTAGTATAATGATAAAAATAATAATCATTTGAGGAACTGTATTTGAGGGCCGATATGACAGTGATAGCCTAGTGGTTAAGAAATGCGGCTTCTCGATCGAGATTTCCGAGGTTCAAATCCCAGGCACGCACCTCTGATTTTTCAAAATTATGTGCGTATTAGAAATTAATTATCACTCGCTAAACTGTGAAGGAAAACATCGTGAGGAAACCTGCATACCTGAGAGATTTATTAAAAAATCTCAAAGGTATGCGAAGTCTACCAATACGCACTTGGCCAGCGCGGTGGACTATGGCCAAATCCTTCTCATTATGAGAGGAGACCCAGCAGTGGGACGTTAATGGGTTGATGATGATGATGATGATGATGAATAATCATTTGTTTACTTATAACTTTATATGAATGAAGGCGGTAGAACCCTTTGTGGCTCGAAGCCGGAGGCACCACAGCCACACCCATTTCAATCTAAGAACAACAGTGTTTAGTGCTGCTATGTTGTGGTTTGAAGACTGGTTGAAGATGGACGTTTGTGGTTGGTAAGGTAAACATAACTTACCGAGGCATTCCAACTTAGTCCTCAGGGCTAGCAACGCATCTATGGCCGACCACAGGTAGGAATCTTATCTTGTCTAAGGATGACCACAGATGTTCACGGGAGGGAGTGGCTATGTACTTACCATCAGGTGGATTGCATTCTAGTTTGCTACTTCTGTATTTATAATTTTTATTATATATATTTTATAATATAGGTGTAGCAGACGAGCATGCAGTCCACCTGATGGTAAGTGGCTAGTGCCGCCCATGGACATCGTAAGCAACCCCAGATGGGATTAGATATCCTACCCGAAGTCGGCAACAGATTCACCGCTACCCCTAAGGACTAAGCTGGAACGCCTCGGAAAAGTATGTCTCCCTTACCCCACCCTTCAAACCAGAACACATTAGGTATACATATAAAAGAAAACATTCGACCACTCCGTGATTTATTTGCAACACCAGAGAAATTGCGATTTCTAAGTCAATTGATGAGTCATTTTGCGCTTTTTAAACAGTCATAATCATTCGGAAATGCCCCAACATAAAGTTCTTATGCAACGAACAGTTTGTTCTCAATGATTGCAACTTTAAGACGGATTTAAATGTTTTATAACTTATTAACTTGCTATGTTGGTATATGGATTACTATGGATCAAGTCTTATGTAATTTTAAACTACTTCCACTTAAGAGAGCTGAAATTTGGAAGTATGTAAGTTCGATGATAATGCAATAATATAATTTATTGAGCTGATCTGATTATGAACCTGAATGCTGCCCGAGTAATGCTTCAACTAAGAATATATCTTTGGTGTGTTATGGCCGGTCATAGGTCAGAGGTCGTTGTCTCTGTAGTCCCGGGACTAGAATAGGGCTACGGTATCCCCTGCCTGTCGTCAGAGGCGACTAAAGGGGCTTTCGGGGTTGCGGGCGGCAAGAGTGGGAGCTCGAACCGCCCGGCCGGCGACTCCGGAAGGACGTCGGTATGTGTGGTCGCATACCGTCGTATACACCAGATGGTGTAGTGATATCACCTGGGCGTAGCCCGACGGGGCAGTACGCTGAGAGGACTCCGGTTGCGTTTCATCGGAGATCCCGGAGTTCTCCACCAAGCGCTGAGGTCGGCCACCGGGGGAGTTTTAGTGCGGTATAAATCCCACATAACCCGGCGTCGCTCCCGCGTCGGGTACCTTTTGAAGGTTTCCCCCTCGAAAAGAAAAAAAAAGAAAAATAAGGTATTAATCCAGGGAAAGAAGAAGAAATCTAGGCCAACTAGTCCACCATGTTTTATTTTAACCACAACTAATTAACGGATAAAGCAGCAGATCACCGATGCATTGACACACTAACTTGTTTGCTCCTCAACCGGAACTAAGCCTCTTGTATGAACAAGCGGTGTATCGCTCATCTAAAACTGTATTAAAATTGTTTAAAGCTTGATAAGTAAAATAGAAACATACTTCTCCGCCTTAAAATGGAATGAAGCCACAAATAGACATTAAGTTAAGATTAAAACTACTTCGCAACAATCCGCTATAAGTATGTATGAAGGTATACATTTAAAACCATGCAGTATGTACCACACTCCCTCCCTCAAAGGATGCATGCAAATGCAAAATATTAAAAATATACACCACCATACATATGATGCTCCGTTTTGGAGCGAAACAAGTGTTGGTGGTGGTATGTATGGTGGTGTATATTTTTAATATTTTGCATCTGCACGCATCCTTTGAGGGAGGGAGGGTGGTACATACTGCATGGTTTAAAATATATTCCATTATACATATTTGTAGCGGATTGTTGCGAAGTAGTTTTAATCTTAACTTGATAACATGGATTTCCGCAAAGTAACGGCTGATACAATTAACTATCACAAATAGACAATTTGATAATTTATTTATTTAATTCTTGACAAATAAAAAATCCATTTTTAGAGAAAATTCACGTTTAAATAGCTAAATAATACTACTCAATTTACGTAATAAATAAATAAGTATTTCAAACATTTTAGGGACATTTTAGAACGGAGACGTGGCAACACTTTATTTACGCAACAATTTCAATTCTCAAAACTGGTTACACTTTCTTGTTAGGAGTGATCAATCTATGTATTTTACTCATCTAAGGTTTGAAGGTACTTTAGATTTAAAAAATGAAACATCCGTTATATTTTCACTTTCAACAGTTACAAGCGCCGAAAGTGTATAATGATTTTTATTTTTTTGGACACGCATTTATTCGACTTACGTTTTTCATATTGTACTGACCAACGAGCATCCGTTCGCCTTTTTGAAGGTAGAATCTTCGTGGTTCGACTCCGGCGGCACCACCGCCACACCCATTTCGCCTAATAACATTACTGTTGAGCGCTGCTGTGTCCTAATTTGAAGGGTGTGGTAAGGGAGACATACTTTTCCGAGGCGTTCCAGCTTAGTCCTCAGGGGTAGCGGCACATCTAGAAATCTAATATATTTCTAGGTAGAAAGTGTTAAACACTGCTGTGTTTTGGTTTGAAGGCTGTAAGGGAGACATAGTTTAGTTGTAGTAGTGGCGCATATGTGGCCGACCTCAGGTACAGTCTAATGAAATGAAATGAAATGAAATATATTTATTTTGTATAGGCCAACGGCGGCACTTACAAATTGTCAGGTACAATATTTTCTTAAACTACTACCGGATCGGAACGCGACCTCTACTGAGAAGATCCGGTAAGAAACTCAGTGGATTTGTCTTTTTTAATTTAAAAAATAATTATTCTCTTTTTAATAATTTTTTTAAATGCCATTATTTTTACATAATTATAATTAATAAAGCATTAGCTCCAGTATCTTGCTTTACATTTATCTAAAAAAAAAGAAGTTTGTTATCTTAATTAATCTGGGAAGTTAATCTGGGATTGATTACAGATGTCCATGGGCGGCAATAGCCACTTACCATCAGGTGGATTATAGGCTCGTCTGCAATATTAAAAAAACAGTATTAATCAATGCATTATAGTCCTTGCCTAACTGCTAGTCCGCTCTGAAGTTGCGAGCAGGTGTAGTCATACAATTTGCTATGGCAACGCGATTCATTTCTATATTCAGAGCGGACTAGCAGTTTTACGCGGATTATACCTTCGTCTTGCAAAAACAACCCAATTCCAGTCGCTACAAAAGTAAGCCGCTTGCGCATTGTCACGTAAAACCCGAGTTGTGTAACATGTCGACATTTTGTTGAGTCAACGGCGCATCCGGCTGTCGTAACACTCTGGTTCAAATGAAGTGGCTGTGTTAGCCAGGCGGTTTGAAGGATCGGTGAACTTTATATTCTTTTCTTTTGGAACTTATAAGGGGTGCTTGTTCCGTTTCCTTCCTCGTTTAAAGGTGGTAGAACCCTTTGTGGTTCGACTCCGGTACCACCACCGCCACACCTATTTCTGTTATAACAGCAGTATTAAGCTCTTTTGTGTTCTCGTTTGAAGGATGTGATAATGGAGACATACTTTTCCGAGGCTTCAGCTTAGTCCTCTGAGGTAACGGCGCATCTGTGGTCGACCTCAGGAAGTAACATTTAATCCTATTTGGTGTTGATTACAGAACAGTAGCCACTTACCATCAGGTGGATTACATGTTCGTCTATTACTCCTATATAAAAGTCTCTGAGGACGTTAAAATACCTCATACGAGTACGTCTCAGTATGTCACAAATGGTCTCTACCTAACACCAATTACCTTCAGGTGGACTGCATGCTCGTCTGCTACTTCTATATTATAAATAATTGGCCAAGTACGAGTCGAACTCGCACATGGAGGCTTCCGTACCATAGTTATACGTTATCTGTAAAAAATTCAACTGTCTTCCTAGTACGGTTTAACAGTAGATCGAAAAATGCCGATAATACCGGTTTGTTGTATGGAGACCCCCTTTAATTTTATTATTTGTTGTTATAGCGGGCACCGTAATGCATCATCTGTAAAAATTACAAGTGTCTATCTATTACGGTTCTAGAGATAGAGCCCTGTGACAGTCGGACAGACGGACAGTCAGCAAAGTCTTAGTAATAGGGTTCCGTTTTTACACTTTGGGTACGGAATCCTAATAAAGTTGGAATGCCTAAGCAGTAAGTCACAAAGCCTCTATAACATACTATACAAGGAACACCACGTAAGTCTAGTGTTTTTACGCACCGGTCGTAACTGGCATAACGGTTCGTAAACAGGTGACGCGTGACCCACATCGAGCTCATTGAGATTCACATGTCGATGACTAGCAGGTACCTCCTACTGTAAAACGTCATAGGTATAGGTATGTGGTAAAACATATTGGTCAGGACTGTTTAGGACATGCCTTGGCTACAAAAAAAAAACTTTATTTCAATAAATTTTATAAATGAATACTTAATTGCAATGATTAATTAAATAATATATAGATACAAATTATGTCGAATTTACATTTGGCAAAAAGGTGTCAAGAAAATAAAGAAAATCATAAGTAAAAGAATATATCTAAAATTGCCGCGTGAGGCATGGTTCCCAAAACGGTAGCGGTCTTTCCTTGTTGCAAAGAAAACTTATAAAAAATGCACCTGACTTTTATAACCCTACGTATAACGTTATGAAGGACTTCATCATCATCATCAACCCATTACTGTCCCACTGCTGGGCACGGGTCTCCTCTCAGAATGAGAAGGATTAGGCCATAGTCCACCGCGCTGGCCAAGTGCATATTGGTGAACTTCACATACCTTTGAGATTTTTTTTTTATAAATCTGCTGCAAACGTCGTGAGGAAATCTGCATACCTGAAATGCAGGTTTCCTCACGATGTTTGCCTGCACCGTTTAAGCAAGTGATAATTAATTTCTGATACGCACATAATTTTGAAAAATCAGAGGTGCGTGCCTGGGATTTGAACCTCGGACCCCTCGATTGAGAGGCCGAGTTTCTTAACCACTAGGCTATCACTGCTGCAAGGACTTAAATTTTTAAAGTAACGATTCACCTGATGGTATGAGTAAGTCTGTACCGTGTACTCAATATTTATTGATTAGGGGAGTCGCCAATGGATGACTTGACGAAGGAGGATTCATTTACCCAAAGGGTAAAAACGGAACCCTATTACAAAGACTTCGTTGCCTGTCCGTCTGTCACAGGGCTCTACAGGGCGTCTTTCTAAGACCTATTATGTATTAACTTAAAAATTAAAATCGATTATTTTAACAGAGTTTTTAATTTTATAAATTTTCACAGCAAAATTTAAACTAAAATTTATCCAACGCATAGACGTGCATTATGATATATAAGAACGTGAAGTCGCGTGATAACAGTAGTATTAACATTGTAGACACCTGTTTAACTTGCGAATGAATCCTTCGCCAATAGCCAATATCGAGGGCACGCATTCCGGAACGGACGTTTGGCAAACACGCCAACGTTTGATCCAACTGTTTGGTCTGCTTTGCTTGGTTTGTTGTGATCTCATCGCTTTATGTGAGAGTTAGAGATATAAATCTTAGATAAAAACTAAATAAAAAACATTGCCTTTATACATAATATTTCTTTACGTGTGTTTTTTACTTATATCTGTAGTGTGCATAAATAATAAATAAAATAAATAAATAATAGCAAAAAACTTAGCATTTTAATACGCTTTAGCAGCGGTGGACTTACGCTAAGCTCATTGGGGGCCCGGGGCGGAAAGTTTAATGAGGAGTTGAACTTTTACAAGCTTTTACAAATATGTACAAGGGAATTTGTAGACATTTGGAGGCCCCTCAGGACCAGAGGCCCCTGCCCTCATTTTTAGAGATTTAAAAGGCAATAAATTACAAAAAATAACATCAGCTAAAGAATTAATTAGAAAAAGTAAGCTCGATCTAAGGTAACGAGGGTGAAATGGGGTTAAAAAATGAGGGATAGGGAATACTATAAATTTAATATTGTTTAATTTATTCGAAATAAAACGAAAAACCTGTTTTCGTATTTTCGATTTGACTAAAAGTTGTGCATTATTAAGTATAACTGTAAATAGAACTAATAATGTCTACTCTATGAGTCTTATGTCCAAACATTGGCGCATTGGCCACAAACAAGCCTGTTATGTGTTTATTATTCAACGACGCTTTGCCCCACTAAGTTTCGCACGCTTCTCTTTCGCACCTACCGAATTGCATCTTGTAAGACAGAGATAGCGGATAAGTTTTAGACGACCTAAAAACTTAATAAATGCAGGTTTTGATGGCAAGTATGTGGTTAGCGTATTTGTGTCGAGTGACTTATAAATAGGTACTAATGTTTTGTAAATTTGCTAGATCCTTTTAAGGGATCCATTAATTTATTTAAGTATTGTTTTATTTATTTATTGTGTACTAGCTGTATTCTGCGGTTTCATCCGTGTTACAAAAATGTCTACCAATTTCAAATACCTACAAACACACATGATAGGTATATATATATATTAGATAATTTACCTATGTTAATTCAAAAATTCTAATTAAGTATATTTTGGAAAAAAAAGAAATCGGTTTAGACGAATTTGAGACAGACATACAAAAATACAAATACAATTTCCTCTTTATAATATAAGTGTAGATTGGAAATAAGAGAAAATCTGAAAAGAAAAGAAATATAAAGAAAACGTAGAGAATATAAAAGCAACTTTTTTTATAATATAGGAGTAGTAAATGAGCATGAAAACAATTTAATGGTAAGTTGTTCCTGTCGCCCACGGACATCGATAATCAACCTCAGATAACCTGAGGTCAACCTCAGACACGTCGCTCTACCTCCGAGGACTAAATTGGAACTGCAAGTTTTTTTTTTATAATATCGGAGTAGCAGATGAGCATGCAGTTCACCTGATGGTAAGTGGCTACTGCCGCCCATGGACATCTGTAATCAACCCCAGATAGGATTAGATATTCCTACCTGAGGTCGGCCACAGATGCGCCGCTACCCCTGAGGACTAAGCTGAGGAAAAGTTTGTCTGTCTGTCTCCCTTACCACACCCTCTAAACCAGAACACAGCAGGGCCTAACACTGCTGTTATTAGGTAGAAATAGGTGTGCAACCAGAGTCGAACCACAAAGGGTTCCACCACCTTCAAAATCTTCACCTTAAAGACATAAAACTAACCAATTATTTTTATCTTTTCAGATCCACCCCACCAAATGTGAACAAATAAGACATCAACAGTGTAGAAACATTTAAAGTTATGTGACAGTAATGTGAAGTGCACGAATGAACAGTGGTTCGAAGTGTGTACGACAAGATGGCCGCCAACACAAGATGGCGGACGCGGTTCGGTGCGGTCCTGTTCGCTATATTAATACAAGTTGTTAACGGTGAGTTTATACATTTTATTTACATAAAATTATTGTTTTTATAGAAACAATAGAAGCAGAAAATCATCAAAATTAGTTTTATAGCTCTTGGACTTAACAGTCAAACAACAGTTTATAAAACTTTTGTAAGACCTTCAATCCTTCTAAAATCCGTCAAGTTATATTTAATATTATATAAAACTATTGTTTTTATGTACAAAAAATCATCAAAATCAGTTTTTTAGCTCTTGGAGTTAACAGTCAAACAGCAGTTTATAAAACTTTTGTAAGACCTTCGATTCTTCTAAAATCCGTCAAATTATATTCCGACTAACCTTACTAAAGCCTCCGCATACAAATTATTCAATTTGAAAGGACAGCACAAAAACGCAAACTCCGGTTGCGTTCCTTTGGATATCCCGGAGTCCTCAACGCAGCGCCGAGGACGGCCACCGGGGGGGTTTTAGTGCGGTAAGAGTCTCACATAACCCTGTGTCGCTCCCAGGGCATCGGGTACCTTTTCATGCGTTCGCCCTCGTGAACAAAAAAAAAAAAACCACAAAGACCCACAATATTCCTTAGGTTTTCTGTACCCTAAACAGTATTTGTCGGGACTAGAGGTACGATATAATAGCATTCTTCCGTAGTCTCAACGATGTTGGCTCTTCTTTAGACCACATCTTACTCACTTCATCCCGTACTCAACACCGTGTTCCTTTTTTTTTGCACTCGCCACACCGTCTGGTGCGTACGACGGTATGCGACCACACATACTCTTGCCGCCCGCAATCCCGGAAGCCCCCTTTTAGTCGCCTCTTACGTCAGGCAGAGGATACCGTAGCTCTATTCTGGTCCCGAAACTACAGGGACAACCGTGTTCTACCCAGGTTTGTATTAACTCTCACCACACCCTCGGATGTTTACGTTATGCGGCCATGTCGTCCTTCCCAGGCCGCTGGTCGGTTCGAGTTCCTACTCTTGTCGCTCGCAATCCCGAAAGTCTTTTAGTCATCCCTTAGACAGTGGGGGACTAATGTCGTCGGAGGCCCGGGGAGAAAAGTTGATTAGAAGTCCCCAGTGTAAAAAGTTGGTTGTTTTTACAAAATTAGAATTGTGTCATAGACTTATTGACCGATAAATAGGTACGTATGATTCCGGAAACCCTTTTTTTTCGCTGACTTATACACATTTTAAAGATTGTTTGGTTCTGAGGACCTTTTTTAGCAACTGTATTTGGGGGCCGATATGGCAGTGATAGCCTAGTGGTTAAGAAACTCCGCCTCTCGATAGAGGGGTCCGAGGTTCAAATCCTAGGCACCTCTGATTTTTCGATATTATGTGCGTATTAGAAATTAATTATAACTTGCTAAAAAGGTGAAGGAAAGCATCGTGATGAAACCTTAAATCTTTCTCATTCTGAGAGGGACCCGTGGGACGTTAATGGGTTGTTGATGATGATTTGGGGGCCCTCCGGGATATGGGGCCCCTTCCTCAGTGCGCTAGAGCTCTTACGACAGACAGGGAATACCTCAGCTCTATTCTAGTCCAGAAACTAAACAAACTACACAAAGCAGCCACAACTTCGTAATAAGGAGGAATATCTGGTGGTGATATGTCTTCACCGCTGCAGTCGAATTCCTACCATCATTCCTCTGCAATACTAGAAAATGTGATCTCATTCAAACCGGTTTAACACCAAACCGTGGACATAAATAAGACAAAACACTTCAATTCAAGTTTTTCCACAACGGAATGCTCAGTAATACCAGTAGCAAAAACAAGCAAAAACTGCTCGTGTCTGAGATGTTTTCAGTTATAGATAGTGTGGTTAGGGTTGCCAGTTTGAGAAAAATAGTGTTTCGTACAAAACCATTGCAAACATACTGTACTTTGAAATAAATAAAGTACATATAATTGAAGACTCTTGGTGACTCGACTCACTAATAAGTAAAGGCAGCAATTTGGAAATTTTTAAATAGCACTTCTCTTGAAGCGATTTCGGAGGGGGAGTTTCTCGATATTTACCTTACCTAGATAGTATAGGAACTATTTATCTAAATAGGGCCTGAAAATACTAATCTAGCATTACTATTAAACTACTATTCTACTTTATCATTTTGTGAAGTACGTTAATACTATATACTATAGGTGGCAACCCTAAATCGAATGGAGATTATCGATACGTGATAAAATGTTGTTTCTGCGGGGTTAGATCAGATTTTGAAGTGAGTACAACTTTTACCAAATGATTGCAAACTTACAATTTTAATAATATTAGTGATAGTGGTGTGAAATAAATAATCCCTCTAAATCAATGAGTCCGAGGTTCGAATACCAGGCACACACTTTATGAGGTTTAAATTATGTGCTCATTAGATTTTTATTACCTATGGCTTAAACGGTGAAAAAAAATAGTGAAATTTACATGTCTGGCAGTTGAATAAAAAGTTCCCAATTGTATGTGAAGTCTAAAAATCCGCACTTAGCCAGCAAAGAGGACTATGGCCTAGACCTTTTTACTCTGAGAGGAGACCTGTGCCCAGCAGTGACAGTTCTGCGTTTTGGTAGAAAAGTATGGATGCTGGCTGATATACAAATAGGCGACCATCCAAGTCCTTCTTAAAAGACAATACATATGCCATCTTAGTTTGCTTATTGGTCTGGATTTGGTCCAGATGTCCATACTAGGGTTGTTGCGAATATCAGCATCAGCATCAGCATCCGCTGATTATCAGCTTTCTTTTAAATATCAGCATCAGCATCCGCATCCGCAACAAAAGATGCTGATATTTAATGCTGATATTGAAATTGTAATGTGTTCGTTGAAGGCGGGACCGAGCTTAAATCACGTGGAGTTTTAGCCAATCACAGAAGTTTATAAACACAAGTTGTCATCAAACAATCATTCGATTGTATTGACAACGTAATTTGGTCAGTAGCACTACCATGAGTTGGCATAGAAACGCCACTATAGAAATTGTAAATAGAAAATTATTATTGTCATTTTGCTAGTGAATAACATAACTACTATCGTTACGGTATTTCTTGACAACGTCTGTCAAATTAATGACTCATGGGACCGAATTTGTATGGCAATAGATCATAATGACATTCGCTAGCGATTTCGATAGGTTTTTTACCGTTACGAGTGGCTCACACTACGGAATTTAGTTCTACGAGTAACCACCAGAGGCGCTGTACAATTTTTCATACATTTATTTTACGCAGTCGCTAGCGAGTAATACTTTTGTAAACTCATGGTAGTGCTACAGATATCAATAACTTTCGATCATAGTTCAATCAATCAATAATAGAATTATGTATTCAATTCATAAGGCCACATCCAGTGAAAAGTGCAATATGACCGAATATTTTGTTATTTAACAAAGATACGGCACAGTGTAGTTTTTGTAAAAAAAATAACAAATAAATGCCGACTTCTGTGTCACTGCAGAGTGGAGGGTAGCTGAAGTGGATGTTGGTTTGGTACATGGTTCTGAAGTTGGTGCTAAATATATTTCGTTGGATAACGGCGTAAACAGCGTGTTCAATATGAGCGCCGGCTTCGGAGATATGTGCTGAGCCAAAATTTGTTTCAGTTGATTTTTGCTTTGTAGTGACATGGAAGTCGATTGTATTTTTTAATTATTTATTTTTTTCACCTTTTTTTAGTGATGACATAGTAAAAATCTTACAAATGCACTAGTCGCCCTTACGATTTTTGAAAGTTCTCCTCGATTTCTCTGGTCATCAGACCCTTATTTTCTTATAATGGAACTACTTTGAAAAATTAAAAATCATCCAGTTCGGTTCATAAACGACGAAGTTATCCGCGAACAAACAAAAAAACGACATATATACGGTAGAATTGAGAAAACGCCTCATTTTGTGAAGTTGGTTAAAAAAGACTATTCTCGTAAAGGACGTATAAATACCTCAGTATAAAATATATTTATTATTTAGTATTTTTAAATATCAGCATCAGCATCAGCTGATATTAATCTGAAAAAATCAGCATCAGCATCAGCATCAGCTGATCTAGTAAAAACCTGCATCAGCAACAACCCTGGTCCATACCACAGTGACTTACCATGAGGTGAGTTGTAAGCACATTTCCTACTTGAATCTTATAAATAACTTACATTACCTATCCAAAAAAAGTTCCTATAGTGTCTCGGATCTAATAGATTTCATTCCATCGGTAGAGCTTTAAAAAGCTCTTGGCCAATGACCCAAAGTCCTTGAACACGGTTCACAGCACACGTTTTTGTCAGGTAATCTAAGCTTTTAATAGAGACTTAAGTGATAGATTGACTTTTTATGGTGAAATATTTTATAGATGAAATAGATATGTTTTTTTCACATTCTCTAAGTTTCGCGTACAACAAGTGGTTTTACCATACAATTTAAGGTGTAACAGTTACTGAATTACTCCGATTTATCCTTGAGGATGAGGATAGGGAATTTTGTGATATATGGGATATTATGTGAGAATTTAATTAATGTTTTCTAGGCATTGCGCCTGTCCCTGTAGTCCCGGGACCAAAATAGGGCGACGGTCCCCTGCCTGTCGTAAGAGGCGAGTAAAAGCTTCCGGAGTTACGGGTGGCAAGAGTGGGAGCTCGAACCGCCCGGACAGCGCCGGAGAAGGACGGTGGCATGTGTGTTCGCATACCTTTGGAGATCCCAGAAGCCCGGGGCTACCGGGGGGTTTTAAGTAAGAGTCCTACATAACCCTATGTCGCTGTCACGGCACCAGGTACCTTTTGAAGGTTTCCCGTCGATAAAAAAGAAAATAAATAAAAAGGTTATTTTGAAGGCGGTAGAACCCTTTGTGGTTTGACTCCAGCGGTACCACCGCCACACCTATTTCTACCTAATAACAGCAGTGCTAGGCGCTGCTGTGTTCCGTTTTGAAGGGTGTGGTAAGGGAGACAGACTTTTCCGAGGCGTTCCAGCTTAGTCCTCAGGGGTAGCGGCGCATCTGTGGCCGACCTCAGGTAGGACTATCTAATCCTATCTGGGGTTGATTACAGATGTCCATGGGCGGCAGTAGCCACTTACCATCAGGTGGACTGTATGTTCGTCTGCTACTCCTATATTATGAAAAAAAAAATCTATGACTCTACCGACTACTAGTGAGACTAGAGTACTAAGTTGCAATGCTTCATATAACTCTCCAGTGTATTACCAGTCCGATATACGTAATAAACAAGTAATCGAAGTGAAAAACGAAAGCCTGCGGTGAAAGTTAAGACTAATTTAACTGTCATATGCTAGACATAACAGTAGTTTGTTATGTGTAACTGTTACTTGAGTTCTTATTGTAATACGTGATAAAATAACGCTTGCGCAGTCTCTTCTCCCAATACTTGACTATGCTGATGTGTGTTATCCTGACATTACTGAGGAGCAATTAAAAAAGCTTGAGCGTCTCCAAAATTTGTGTATACGATTCATATTTGGACTACGTAAATATGACCATGTTTCTGAATATCGCGCTAAACTCAAGTGGCTCCCAATTCGCCTTCGCCGGAATGCTCACATTCTATCTCTTCCTTATGGCGTATTATTTAATCCGAATACCCCTGATGTTAGTCATCATTATCATTACTGTCCCACTGCTGGGCACGGGTCTCCTCTTAGAATGAGAAGGATACACCATAGTCCACCGCGCTGCCAAGTGCGTATTGGTAGACTTCACACAACTTTAAGAACGTGTTTTTACAGACCTCTTAAATGTGTCTTCCTCATGATGCTTTTCACCACCATATAAGCGAGTGATAATTTATTCATAATAAACAAATAACTTTGAAAATTAGAGATGCGTGCTTGGAGTTTGAAACTCGGACCCTTCGAATGAGAGGCTCAAATTCATTAATCTTTGCCAATTTTCCATAAAAAGTGGTAAAATTAGGTCTCTCAAGGATGTAGGTTACCTCACGATATTTTTCTTCGCCGTTAAACCAAATAAATAATGATTAATTTCTAATAAATCCAAATAAATAATGATTAATTAATAAGCACAACTTTAAAAAATCTGATAAGAGTGCCTGGCTTCAAAGCTCGGACCTTTCGATTAAAAGCCGAGTTCCAAACTTCCAACAACTAAGTTATTACGGCTTATTAAAAGTCACAAGTCACAAAATCAAATACTTTTTACCTTTCAACAAAACATTTTAAAATGAATTTACGAGATTCCTTCAAAGAACTGTTGTTTAAAACTAGAAGTAGTTTGTAGACCCATTAAAGCTGAGTAATAAATTCTATCAAATATTTATAAAGCTAACAGTTACCGTATGGGCGAGGTGTGGCCGCTATGTGGGTCTGCCGTTATGTCGACCATCCATGTATCTGTTTTAAAATATATTACGAGTGTATACATTTTTATAACATAGAAGTAGCAAACGAGCGAAATAGACACTCAAGGCCGTCAAGGAATGGGGGCCCCTAAGAAACAAGGATTGGGGGCCCCACTGGAAAGGAATAATTTAAGAAAACACTAAAGCCCGATCATTCAAAGCGTCGATCCTTTCTGTAATTCTATAGGTATCTACAGGAGGAGTGTACGACAAATAATACGAGAACTTAAATAGATTTTTACATCATTTTATAGATTTTTTTTTTATTTTATTAATTTTTTAATGTATGTGTTTCTCTCCCTCTTCATTGTGGTACCTCATGTTCATTTAACTTTTTAACTTATTGTGAAATTTAATAGTGGAAACTGTTTATTCCTCTGTTTGTGTCTATGAACCATTTAACTATGTTATATAGCATGAATTGTTTGTTTCCCAAATAAATAAATAAATAAATAAATAAATAAATAAATAAATAAATAAATAAATAAATAAATAAATAAATAAATAAATGAATAGTTATTTATAAACTGACAAGAAACGCCCAAAATATGTAACTAAAGATTTACATTTTATTACTAATTTTTAAATATGCAGGTATGTATTTGTAATTTTTCAATTTAAAAATGTTTACCGTAACTCTTATACGTACGTGTCGTTTTACCGAAAATACTGGCCTTTGAGGGCCCCTGGAGACGGGGGCCCTTAGCTTCTTACTACTTCTACTTGTACTAAAAGTTCTCTTAATTCGAAAATTTAAAATCACAAATAACCTCTTTCCTCGTAATCCACATCAAGCCTGATTTAGGACTTTCCATCACCAACAAAGAAGTGTAATTGCCCGCTTTGAGAACCACTGCTAGAACTATAGAATTATTATACGAAAATAATAAACCGACTGGTTCAAAATATAAAGGTATCCTATGTCCTTTTCTGAACACCTGACAGCGTGTGTACAAAACTTCATGAAAATCGGTTGAGGTTAACGTTATAGTTAAGGTGTGAAAGTGTAGCAAATAAACACGTTCGCTTTTATAATACATATTACGTTTATTTATTTATTTTCTTGACGAGGGGGAAACCTTCAAAAGGTACCCGACTACGTGGGAGCGACGCCGGGTTATGTGGGATTTTTACCGTATTGAAACCCCCCAGTGGCTGTCCTCAACGCTTGGTGGAGAACTCCTGGATCTCCGACGGAACACAACCGGAGTATTCCAAGCGCGATGCCCGGATCGGGCTCTGTCCTGGGGGAGCGTTCGCTCCTCCCACAACATCTGGTGTTCACGACGGTATGCGATCACACACCGTCCGTCACGGGATCGCTTCCTGGACGGCTCGAGCTCCCACTCTTGCCGCTCGTAACCCCGGAAGCCCTCTTTTTGTCGCCTCTTACGATAGGCAGGACTACGGGACTAGAATAGAGATACCCCTATTCTAGTCCCGGAACTACAGGGACAATAATACATATTACCTAGGATATCACTCTCACAATTTAGACGAATCCAACGACACCTCATATTAAAATCCGTCAAGCCGTTTAGGCACTCGTCTAGCAATCCTATATTATAAAAAAAATACGCTTAAAAACATTACTCTCCACAATCTACCGTAACAGCCGGCGTGGCGTGTCCAACAGTCGATTATCGACCGTTAACAATAATTACTAGTTTATACAACTGTTATTGTAGATACCACTGATTTTGTAATTACTGCGTGGAGTGCGCGTCTTTGGCTGCCTTTTTAGCATTAGCCTGAGATTTAAAGAGCTCTGTTTAAAAAAAACGAGTTTTTTATAAAATTGAAATAGCAAACGACTATTTTTTTTAATATAGGAGAAGCAAATGGCAAACGGCTTCTATCGTCCATGGACATCTGTAATTAACGCTAGATTTTTTAAAATAATATAGGAGAAGCAGACGAGCATGCAGTCCACCTAATGGTAGGTGGTCAAGCGCCCATGGACATCTGTAATTAGCCTGATAAGTTTAGATTCCTACCTGAGGTACGCCACAAAGTCGCCGCTATATCTAAGGACTAAGCTAGGAAACCTCAGAAAAATATGTCTCCTTTACTAGACCCTTCTGATAAACGAAGGATCTAGTTTCATTTCTGGAAAGGGAAATCGTTTTTTTTTATTCTACTTAAGTAATGATTCAGTTTATTTTTTTTTATCAAAATTCAGTTTCGGATTTCACCATCCACTCAAACTTAAAAAGTTCATACCACAGGCGTGGTCCCAGGGGGGAGGGGGGTCACAGGGGTCATGACCCCTCCACCCCCCCAAATCGTCGAGCCCGACTTTTTTATATTTATACCGAACGATAAGGCAGACGCTACCTGGTGGAAAGCAGTCACCGTCGCCTATGGACATTTGCAACACCAGAGGAGTCGCGAATCCATCTCCGGCTTCGGAGAACTGTTTTTGCATCCCTCTTGAAGAGCGCCATGTCATAGCGCTCAGAAAATACTTCAGGGGGAAGTTCATTCCACATTTTGCACGTACGGGGCAAAAATGACCGTACAAAACTTGCAGAAAAAAGTGGTCTAATTTAACCAAATTTGCCCTGTGTCCCCCAAATCTTATGCTGCGATTGCGCCTTTCACACCCATAGATTAGTAAAGATACTTCGCCGCCTTGAAATTGAATGAAGCCACAAACAGCTTATTAGTAAGTTATTTTTTTTGAATTCTTGACAAATAAAAACATTTTTAGAGAAAATTTACAAATAAATAACTAATACTGCGTAATTTACATAATAAATAAATAATTATTTCAAATATTTTAGGGACATTTTAGCACGGAGACGTGGCAAAACTTTTTTACGCAACTATTTCAATTCTCAAAACTGGGTACATTTTCTTGTTAGGGGTGAGTAATCTTTACTAATCTATGTTCACACCATATAATAATTGAAAATATACTAGAAATGCTATTTGTTATTATAAAGAAATTACAATTGGTTATAGAAGAGTAGTCCTCAACATTGATAGCACATCTAATAGATTACTTTGTTACACCTAACGTTACTTCACATTATGAAATAACTCACATATGTCGTCAATCGGAGTTCCGTTCGTGATATAAAAACTGTGACAGTGTTGCCTGGGTGATTCAATGAAACGGTGACATAACTGCTGATGAGAACAATGGATAACTGTCCTTAGACTTTCACCCAAGCAGCGGTGTATGGTAGTGAAGCGATGCCGTCGCGACGCCAAATCTCTGTTTATATTTTAACTTTGAATAATGAATTGATTTTTATAGCAATCTAAAACTTTCTGAGGTCTTTTTAGGGTCCCGTACCCTAAGGGTAAAAACGGAACCCACAGCGGAAGCTTAGTAATCTGTCCTCTGTCTGTCTGTCCTCTGTAAGTCTGTCCCTCTCTCCGTCAGTCTGTCCGTCAAAGGGCTCTATCTCTGGAACTGTAATAGATGGACACTTGAAATTTCTACAGATTATGTATAATGGTGGCCGTTATAACAACAAACACTAAAAAAATCTTGAAAATAAATGGGGTCGCCACAAGAAAACCCTTTTTAGCGTTGTTTGCCTATATATCTATTAAGCCGTGATTAGTAGACGGTTCAAATATTTACTATGCATTCAGTTATATTGTTGCTTTGATGATAAATACTAAAAATTAAAAACAAATAAAAATGTAGGGGTACGAAACCCTTCGACTGCGAGTTCGACTCGCACTTGGCAATTTTTTATACCTGATTAAAGTAGTAAAAGAGAATGTCGTTCGTCTGATGGTAAGTCCTCACCGCCCATGGACATCTGTAACTAATTCCATACAAAACATGGATTCTACCTCAAATTAATCATAGATGCGCCTCCCTCATACATTTCCCTCATTCATATTATTTCACCATCGCTTAACATTAGAAATAGGTGTAGTGGTGGTACCTCTACCCAGTCGGCAGTCGAGCATAAAAAACTTATACAACACAATTTGTGGGACTATGGGTGTTCTCCTTTAAAAATTGTAAAGTACAGTAAAATTAAATTTTGAAAATTAATGAGTAATAAAATTTTCAAACTATATGATTTTAACAATGTGAAATAAATTCTCAAACGAACTAATTCTATGCCATTTTTTCTCTAAAAACATGGTATATTTTACAATTAAAAAATTAAAAGAAATGTGTGTCAAAACTTTTAAATTAATATATTCTTGCTATAATATATTTTTAACTAATTTCAGTCAATAAGCATGGAATCTTGCTCGCATTCTAATCATCTTTAAACATATGTTAATGATTTATTTGATATATTTATAATTTAAAATCTTTATTTTCCCTGTTTCAGGTTACGAAGAAATCTATACAATATCGCAGCTATCACCAAAATCGCTATCAAACGACAAATTAGTACTACAAGTACCGCGAACACAGACAGAAAGTCTAGCATTCAGTATAGAACCGAGCGCCAAAGTCGACGACATAACCGACTTCAGTCCAGAAGAACCTGATGATTCAGATAATCACGTAATAGTCACTAGATCTGCTGATCCTAATAGAGAATCAAGATCTATTAATATCGATGATATACCTTTATCTAATAACAACGAAATTGACAATGAATTAGAGTTACGACACATACAAAAGAAATATCGTGAGATTATTCCAACTAAAACCTTATCCTACATGCATAATAGAGATGATGACGAGATAATCATGTCATCTGAAGGCTTTGGAGATAAACTAGAGTTTAAGTTTCCGGGGGAAGCCAAAAGGGCTCCGAAGGGACGTGCACTCGTACCTACGGGGCCCAAGATTCGTCCTACTGCAGTGCAACCGATTTTCGCGACTGTAAACCCTAGGGAACCGCGCCAGAATACCGAAATACAGAACATTATAACTGGAATAGTAAAGCTTTTGAATGGTAATGTTAATGTCCAAGCGAATTCCCAGTTGTTAAATGGGAGACCTGGAAGACCTATGAACTCCAGGATTAATAACAGAGGCCCACCCCGGATTTCTGATGTTCCCCCGTTACCAGATTTCGATAAACCGGTCACACCACACGCTTTCCACCCGACGAAGACGCCACCGCCTTACCCCTTCGACCGACCACCGCATCATGGTGTCAATTTACCAGAGCAAATTGTACCACCAATGACTCCTCCCAGACCAGGGTTCCACAGGCCAATGCCTCCATGGCAGAGACCCAGACCAAGACCGCCGAACAGACGACCGAACCCTGGCCTGCCTGTTTACAAACCTACTATACCCACTTTGTCTCTAGATCTCCCAGATTTAGACGACAAACCAAACGACGAAGTAATTGTTAGTGAAAACGAAACTAGTCATTCCGAGAATAATATACATCATGAAGAAAAAGATACAGTGCCTCTGATAAGTCTTCCTGAATTAAATACTACGGAGGAAGTCGATAAGGAACTTACAACTGTACCAGACACAACTACTGCGAGCACTACTACAAGTACCACAACAGAAGCGACAACAGCAACAACATCAACGACGACTACAACAACAACGACGACAACAACAGAAAAACCGACAGAGAAGACAACAGAGAAGCAAACAGAACCAACAACTGAGAAGACTACGACAGAGGTTCCAAAAACCGAGAAACCTGAGAAAATTCCTCTTAAGACTGAGAAAGAAAAAGATAAGGACAAAGAAAAGAAGAAAGATAACATTTACAACGAAAAAGATAAGCCAAATAAAGATAAATACAAAGTTGTTGAAGAGAAACCCGTAGACAAAGTGACTAAGAATGAAACAACAACAGAACATGTTATAGAATCAAGTATTACTGAAAGTTCGATAGTACCAACAGCAGTCATACCCACGCCCACTGAAGGGCTTATAAGTCACGCACCAACAGTTAGTGATGTATCTAGTGCGAATGATATTATCAAGACTTCATCAATAAATTCGCAGCCTTTGCCTAGTAAGTAGAAATTTTGTATTTTTGAAACAAATTTGAAGGGGGTAGAGCGCTTCGGTATGATAGGCGGCATACGTATGTCTACCCCATAATAGTACTATTTTGATTGAAGGGTAAGGGACATGAGGCATTCTTAGTCCTCAGGGGCAGGAAGTACCGAATTTCTGATCAAGTTTACTGCCAGATGTCGATGAATGTGGTCCCCAACATCAGCTTAGCAGTCCAATCCAATTTCGGGCTGGTTATATAGTCCGCGCCAAACTGCTAGTCCGCTCTGAAGTTGTTGCGAGCAGGATACATCACACAATTTGCTATGGCGACGCGATTCATTTTTATATTCAGAGCGGACTAGTAGTTTTACGCGGACTATACCTGTCTAAGTTCTCTATGGTATAGTAGCCACTTGACGTCAGGTGGGCTGCTCATTACTTGCCATTAAGTATGATTTCTTTCATCCAGGGTTGGAGTTGTTATGAATGCTTAATCTGTTGTCAAGCAAGCTGCATGTTTACTATTTTTATTATATTATTTACTGAAATTTCTTTTCCAGCCTCCCAAGACCCTTACCACCCGTACCGGCCTCGTCCAGGCATAGTCCTAGACGACCCAGACTTCAAGCCTCATGGGAGCCGGTACCGACCCGAGGCCTCTGTCATCACCGCCGCTGAAACCCGACCGCCAGGGTATGGAGAGATCTTCGACGTTACTGTGTCTGCTATACAAGGACCGGGGGAGAAGGGGGCTCATGGACATGGTGAGGAAATAATTTAGTTAGATGAACTGGCATTTTTGATAGAGGTGTGTTGAGACATTTCAAAATGCAATGGAGAACGTACAAGGGAGAAAAGGGTTTGGAGATATTGTGTCATAATAGTTCGTATAACGTTCCACCACTAGTGTCAACATAAGCTGAGACGTTCATTATATACACATAGATGCGTTTTGTTATAATTAAGAGAACAAAAATCTCAAGGGTGAAAAGAGCATGGGCATTGGGTATGTAAAAAATATCTCACGGAGTAGTTAGTATCGATTAGTTTGACAATTGGCCACTTACGTTCGGGGTCCGGGGTCAAATTTAAAATAATTATTCAAATTAGTTAAGTCAAGATTCAGTAAAAAGAGTTCAGGAAGGTGTGTGTTCTGATCAATCGGCACTTCATTACTATGAGGTGGTGTACTTCGGTCCTTTTCCAGTTCTGGTCTTTTGGTATGATAAATATTATCACAGGATTGCAGATTCATAAATTGCTGATCTCTCTTACCTGCAGTGCATATAGAAAACATCAATCTATCGAGCCACGAGCACGACGACATAATCGTCTCAGCGTCAGGCGAACAGGGCTTCGTGTCTATCGACGGCAAGCGGACATATCTCAACTTGTTTGATACGTCCACAGCGACCAGCATCCGGCCGAGCCATGTTCAGACATTGCCGCATCATTCTGGTGAGTAGATATAGACTTTAGGTCCAGACAGGACCGGATTTAGAGGTCTTGAGGCCTTGGGGCAACAAAGGAGTGGAGGCCCCCTGGCCCCACATTATTTTCCGAATAAAATGAACAATTTTTTCAGTTGAGTTTTTCAATAAATATTTTATTGTGAAACGCAGGTAGATTCTTCTAGTATTCGTGTTTGTACAAAGTACTGTAGATAAAGGTAAAACAGCGAAAAAAAAATATCAAAGGAAAAGATATATTTTTTTTTACTAGTGTGTACTAGTGGGAATTAAAAAAAAAAATCAACGTCTCTGTTGTGAGGCCCCTCTTTTGTGGAGGCCCCGGGGCTTCCGCCCTGGTTGCCCCCCCTCAATCCGGCCCTAGGTCCAGAACTTCTGAAAAATTCATTTGGTTTAGGTCATTAGTGGGAGAGAAAGCGGACGTATCCCAACTTGTTTGTCACGCTCACTGCGACTAGCATCTGGCCGAGTCACTTTCAGACTAGATCCATTGATGACCGATATTATTATGATTCAGATTGAGAATGGACTACTTAAACTGTTCGATAGATAGTACTACATAGTACTAGGTCGAAATATGTTCAAACATTGCATTATGATGTGTATTTCTTTCTTAATGACAGATTAATGTATTAATTAAAAATGATAATGGAATGTTACAGCACCACCAGAGCCCCACGGACCAGCGATCGGTACCGGTGTGGCGATACCAGCTGACGACATCCCACCACCACCGAGACGGCCGCATCCAGTGCGACAACCGCCGTATAGACGACCACAGCCTACCGTCAGGTACGTTCTACCCACAATACGTCTATTTTAAGGAATATACTGTTAAGCGAAGCGCTCATTGCCATACCGTTCTGAGGCAGTACGATCCCAATCCAGCCAGTTCTGAATGATAAATTTGGAATCTACTCTTGGTGTAATCTTCTTTGAGTGATCATGAAAACCACAACACGGTATCCTGGGGACGTGAATGTAAAAGTCAAGAGATTAAATAACTTTGAAACGGTTAGTGAAGTATTACCAGCAACAAAAATATCTATTCGATCAGCCAAAATTGCATAACCTAACCTAACCTAAACACCTAAAATCTTGGTTAACAAATAAATATATTGCATCGGTTTCGACTCATAACTAACTAACAAAAAGTAAAAAAATAAGAACATGCTTGGATATTATAATAAAAGATTACGATTTGTTTCAGAATTGACACGTGTATAGTAGGAGATGATTCTACCTGTGATAAAGCTCAAAATGAAAAATGCCGGACAGAAGCAGGTAATCAATTATAATTATAATTCTTTATTGCATAAATATGGTATTACATAGGAAGCTGTACAATTTATAGAGTTCATATTTCAACGAGTAAGGTATGCAATTAAGTTCTAGATTAGACACCAATAATTAATTTAAATACAATCTTAAATAGTAAACGATAATTACGAAACTAATAATCAAGAGCCAAAGTCGTATCTGCTTATTAAATCAGTATGGAATCCTTTTTTAATTCTATATGGAATAGAGGTAGTATTTGAAGCCGATCACAAATTTAAATGCGTTGTCATATTTATGGTAAGTGGTAAGGCCCGTTCGACTCCGAACTACCACCACACCTATTTCTGCCTAATAACAGTAATATAGCGCTGCTGTGTTCTGAAGTTCTGAAGGGTTCGGTAAGGGCCGTCCCTTTCAATTCTACAAATAAACCCAAACCCTTATGATTAACGGGTGCTGTGACGGGACAGTTTTATTTCACTTAAAACCTCAATTCCTAATAGTTTTGTAACTTACCCAGGTATTTCAAGTTGTCAGTGCAGACCTGGATACGCGAGACGCAGCCACAGGGATCCTTGTAGACGAGTCATCTCCCTTCTTCTCAATCTGAGGGTTGATAGGATCTATGATAGAAAGGTATAAGTTTAAATAATATAATGTTTTTTTATTGTAGTAATTTTAGAAAAGTAAATTTATTGGATTATTGAAAATTATAATTTTTAAAATTGAAAATGAATTAAAAACATGCAAATTGCAATATGTAGTAGGTATGTTTAGATCATTAAAATTGCAAATGTGCATTTTTTTGTATATTTTTATTTATAGGTATGCAAAAAAATATTTTTGGTATAAGTATTTATTTTTAATTAAGCTCAATTTGTTTTTCTTTTAAAAGCTTTTTATAGGCAAAAAAAATGGTAACTTTTTGTAACCTAAATTATAACTACTTTTAAAACCTTTTACGTATGCAATATCTGAGTTTAAAGAATGGTATATTATAATTGAAAATAGCATTGCTAAAATGGGTCTAAAAATATGATTTGTATTTACAGGTGGCTTGGGATGGAAAATTGGCAGATAAGGAATCCGATCCATACCAACAGATGAGCTACGAAGCTGTCAGAGCAGTGAGTATATAGAAATTTTCGAAATTAAAATGCTTTTTAAAATTGCGCTTTTAAAATTTAATCTGCTGAATTTTAAAATTATTGAGGTAAAAAATTCTAAAACAATGTATTAAATTGTATGTATATTTTATTGTATTAATTATAGCGTGACAGTGTCACGAAAAAATTAAATCTCAAGAAAATTTTTAAAAATATTCAATTTAAACAATAATATATTTAATTCGTTAATAGTAATATGGCTTCCATTGTAAAAATATGCTCTGGGTGTCGTATCAATCTACCCAAAAAAGAGTACATGGTATGTTCTCAGTGCAATAATGGATACGACCTACTTTGTGCTAACATTTCTAAAAAGCGCTACCAACTAATGAATCAGGACCGAAGTATCTCTTGGAGATGTCAAGAATGCTGTAGCAAACAGCCGAAGACTGACAACTCGAATACTCCAGTACGAGTAAATTTACCTACAGTCGAAGTTGAAGAAGACCGTCATCATAGCTCAGATGAACAAAGCAATGTGACTCTACGCCTCAAAAAACAACGGTCAAAATCCGATATTACTGATTCCTACGTTACTCATGACAGTCTTCGTAAAATAATAAGACAAGATATTACTGATATTATCACACAACTTGTCTCACAGCAACTGGTGAGTTTGACTAGTCATATATCTGACTTCCAGGAGTCTCTGTCATTTCTTAGCAAACAGTATGACGACCTCATAAAATCCGTGAATGAAAAAAATGCACTTATAAGTGATCTTGAAACAAAAAATGACAATCTGACTACGCAAGTGAAGATGTTAAATGACAGATTAGGCCAGGTAGAGCAACATATTCGTTCGAGCAACTTAGAGATAAACGGCATACCGGAACATAGATCTGAAAATCTGACAAATATCTTAGAGCAACTTGGCAGTGTGGTAGAGAATCCGATTGTCGACAATGATATTTTACACATAACTCGTGTCGGTAAGCTAAACAATGAAAACAATCGTCCCCGCTCTATAATTGTTAAGCTAAGAAGCCAACGCCGTCGGGATGAACTACTTGCCTCTGTGTTTAAGTACAACAGAAGACACAGCGACAACAAACTCAACTCTGGACATCTCGGAATAGGCGGACGACAAGTATCTGTATTTGTTGCGGAACATCTCACGCCCACCAATAAAAGTCTTCATGCCGCTACGCGAATGAAAGCTAAAGACATAGGCTACAAATTCGTGTGGGTGAGGGATGGAAGAATATTTCTAAGAAAAAACGAACAAAGCTCCGCTATTTTTGTAAAAGACATAGAGAGCCTAAATTTTTTAACTTAGTTTTAATTGTTATTTGCAGTATATTTTTATTATTATTATTTTCTCTTTTAAGTTTTTGGTGTTTTAGTATTTCATTATGGCTATAACTATATTTTATCAAAACGTCCGTGGAATGAGGACTAAAACTGAATATGTTTTAAAAAATATCTTGCTTAACGAATATGATATTATAGCACTTACAGAAACATGGCTAAACTCTTGTATAGAAAATAGTGAATTTATTGATAAGCGCTATGTCGTTTTACGTAAAGATAGAAAATGTCACAGGGAATCCAAAAAAGACGGAGGGGGGGTTATGATTGCTGTTTCGAAAAAAATTCAGTCATGTCGCCTTCTTAAATACGAATCGGAAGAAGAAGATCTGTGGGTGACAATAGAATTAAGAAATAACAATACTGTACAAATTATATCAATATGTGTTGTGTACCTAACCCCACCTGTCAATTTGGATTCTCTCAAACAGTTCTTAACCAACGCAAATGAAGTTATTGAAAAATCCGATCAAACAATAATCATCGGTGACTTTAATTTAAGTTTTATTAGTTGGTCGCGGCGCTTAGATGATGACTCTTATGTCCCGAGTAACTATAACTGTAAATTGGGACATACTTTTGTCGATTTCTTATCTATTAATAACTTAAAACAAATGAATGGTGTATTAAATACAAATGGCAAATTATTAGATCTTGTACTCTCTGATTTTAATACAGTGCATGTTACTCAATCGCCTAATACATTAAGCAGACTTGACCCACATCATCCTCCTCTCCTTATCTCCTTATTTGATCATAAACCTACATTCATAAAACCCTGTATATATCCTAGGTATAATTATTTCAGAGCTGACTACACTAAAATTATACAAGAATTAAACAACGTGAACTGGAATCTTGAATTCGATAGATCTCCAAATGTTAACGAAATGACCACTATTTTGTACAAACATCTTATTAAAGTAATAGAGTTGCATACTCCAATATCCAAGCCTAGAAATACAAAATTCCCACCGTGGTTTACCAGGTCACTTATTAGATTGCTTGCCGAAAAGAATAGATTGAGAAAAAAGTATCGTAAATATAAAAACCCACGCGATAATTTTGAATATGAAATTCTTCGTGAACGTAGTCACAAATTACAAAATATGTGTCTAAAAAGTTACAAGACAATGATAGAATCTAACATCGCAAAAAATCCTAAAATATTTTGGCGTTTATGAAGGATAGACGAAACGGTGACTCAACAATTCCATCAGAAATGCATTTAGACGATCGCGTGGCAAAATCAGCTCCTGACATCGCTGAACTTTTTGCCTGTAACTTTTCTTCGGTATTTGGCAAGACGTCATCAGATTTAATGAAATCAAGCTATACGGAACTTACGAACGACTTATGCTGCATTGTAATAAGCGAAAATGATGTTCGACGGGCCATCAAAAAGCTCAGTATTTACAAAGGAGCCGGTCCTGATGAAATTCCTCCAGTATTAATAAAGCGATGTGGGTCTGCTCTCGCCCTACCACTCTCTATAATTTTTAATAGATCCCTAAAGGACGGCGTATTTCCTGACGAATGGAAAAGAGCAAAAATTGTTCCAATTTTTAAACGTGGTGATATCCACGACACAAAGAATTATCGACCAATTTCAATTTTGTCATGTCTTTCAAAACTATTTGAGTCGCTAGTTTGTCCGATCGTCACGCGACACGTAGATCGGGCTTTATCCGAACACCAGCATGGTTTTAGAAGTGGACGCTCTACTCAAACCAATCTAGTGTGTCTCGTCACCTATCTAACGAAGCAAATTGACAAAGGCCAACAAGTTGACGCCATCTACACAGACTTTTCCAGTGCTTTCGATAAAGTGAATCATCATCTCTTAATAAACAAGTTAGGCAAATTTGGCGTACAAAATTCCCTGTTGGACTGGTTCAACTCATATCTTTCAAAAAGACTTCTCGTAGTGGCAATTAACGGATATAAATCACGCGAGTATTGCGCTGACTCTGGAGTTCCACAGGGATCTCACTTGGGCCCCATCTTGTTCTCTGTCTTTATAAATGACATTACATTAGCCATCAAAAATTGCAAATTCTCTATTTTTGCTGATGATTTAAAGATCTACCGACAAGTGGAAACCGTAAAAGATGTCCAGCTTGTGCAAGATGATCTTGACAGAATTAATAAGTGGTGTGAAGAGAATGGTATGAATATGAATTTAAAAAAATGTTTCCATATAAAATATACTAGAAAACACAAACCTATTAAGTCTTCATATATCCTAAGTAGTGAAAATTTGTCTGAGGTGACTGAAATCCGAGATCTTGGCATAACACTAGATACACATCTCAAATTTACATCTCATATTGATACTGTTATTAAAAAATCAGGCAGAATGCTGGGTTTTATTAAAAGAAACACCAAAGGGTTTTTTTCTCCAAAAACAAAAATAATTCTTTACAATGCTCTGGTAAGGAGTCAACTTGAGTATTCGTCTGTAGTCTGGAATCCCCAATACTGTATACATTCACAGCGCTTAGAAAGCATCCAACGATCTTTCACAAGACACCTGGCGTTCCATGCAGCTGATATTTCACACAGAGCAACTTATGATATTCGTCTAGAACACTTTAAAATGACATCACTACACAAACGTCGCGCACTTGCAGACATATTATTTCTCAAAAAACTTTTGGGTGGAGTCATAGTTTCCAACAGTCTACTGAACGACGTTAAACTGAACGTTCCTTCTCGGTACCCACGCCATCACATTAGTAAACTTTTCCACATTCCTGCGTGTAGAACAAACATCCTCAAACACTCCCCTCTTCCTCGAATTTGCGCCGAATACAACCGACTATGCAATATAGATAAGGAATTCGACATTTTCTTTGATACATTATCTATTTTAAAAAATAAAATTTTAGCACATAAGTAGCACTTATCATCATCATCAGCAACCCATTACTGTCCCACTACTTATATCAGTAGAACTTATATCATAGTTAAATGGCACAGATTGAAACTAGTGGGCAACAGTTGCGGTTGTTTCATTATTACCATGCTCAGTCAGCATTATAATGGTTGCGTATGGTTCGATTTGTTCCATACAAATTAAAAATACAGACTAATATATAAACGTTGTTCATGCCTATAATTGGCACTCATACGAACCTTATATTATTAATACTACTATAGTGTACTTTTAAGTACTATATAATGTATTGTGTGTGTTGCTGTTGGCATGTAAATAAATAAATAAATAAATAAATAAATAGCAGATGTATAGAAAACATACGATTAAATAATATTAAAAAGTGTATGTTTTTGTATGAAACTACCTACAGTTTGTTTTTTAAAAACTTTTAGTCAAAAAATACCTGAAAACAACAATACTTAATTTTCATTTATTTTTTCTTACCTGTGATAAAAAATCGCAAACATCCTTACAGTTGAAACAAATGTCTGTACGAAAATGACTTCAGGTGAATTGCATGCTGCATTTTCTACTATTTGATAAAGTCTTCCGTTTTTGCTATTTCATTAAATCTCTCAAATTATTTGCAGATCGACTCAGCGTTCTCAATGACGCCATTCTCAGATGACTTCGTGAGTGGGTCAGTCAACTCCATTCACAAAGGTGATCAGGACAACCAAGGGGTCTTTGTCAACTACACTGTTTTGGTAAGTAAAGATACGCTTAATAATCCGAGTTCTAGGGTAAGGTATATTTTTAATAAACTAAGGACTTTGCTTTGAATAATATAAAATTTAAGGAACCAGTTGTTTTGGTATGGGAATATAAAATTTTTAAGAAGGTTGTAGAATACTGACATTTCAGTATTCCGATGTAACATGTGTCAGCCATATCAAATCAAATCAAATCAAATCAATTTTTTTTATTCAAAATAGGTTCTTTACAGATCACTTTTTGAATGTCAAAGCAACTATAAAGGCTGTCATGGTGTAATTTACGCGGAACAATGCCGACATGTGCAGTTAAGTGGTGTAAAAACACGAAATCGAAGAAAAAGTGCGGAGAAACATCGTTTCATTCGTAAATGATCTAAAAACTACATTTTTATAATATTTTTCAAAAACGAAAATAGATTACAGTGACAATTTTAATTGTCAAAACATTTTCTTGTTAGGAGTGAGTAATCTTTAGTAATCTATGCTAAAAACCCTCAATGTTACCCTCAATCATATAGGATCTGTATCTGATGATGTAACCCCTGCTTGTAGAATTGAAGGCCCTCTTGAAGTCGCCCACAACGTTCCTACCCTGCGGACTAAAGTAACTCGTATATTAAAACCAGAACACAGCATGTGTAGCAGTGCTTCTATAATTCAGAGTAAGAAATGGTAGTGGCACGCAGTCGAACATATATAAATAAAAATTAACAAAATAGCAGTGAATAAAAAAGTTATATGATTGCGCATCAACAGTATTTCAGTGAAGATTATAATGTAGAAATAAAAAGTAGACAGAATAGTAGGTATAACAAGTCAAATACATTTATGCAACCAAGGGTTATTAATTACTATGAGGAAAGGACAACAAAATACATAGTTCCTAAAATAATAATAAAATAGATGAAATGAGACAAACCAAAAAAATTGTTTTGCATACTATAAAGTCAAAGTTAAAAAACTTATTATTGAAATAATATGATAGTAGTCAGATTATTTATTTAATCTGACTACTATCATATTATTTCAATTTCAATTTTTTTTTTTTGTTTTCTTCTATTATTTGTTTTGGTTTAGTATTTATATTTATAATATAAGGGGGTACAAAACATGTGTATACACACTGAGCAACAAACTGTATGTACAGTTTGGCAAGCTATAATTAAATGTATTTTATGTGTACCAATTTTGGAAATAAATAAATAAAAAAATATGTTGTTTTCTACCTTCAAACATTTAAAATACTGTTATTTTCCTTGTAGATGCAAGAAACTCCAGAGACGCAACGGTCAGCCATCGCAACAGACATACAGAAACACATACTGGGTGTTATCAGGCGGAGGTCTAACAATGTTGGTGCCTCTGCCTTGTGGGTGGATACTCCCGCTGGAGCTGTGTTACCGCTTAAAGGTAAATAAAATTAATAATCGCGTGAATATGGGATTTCAATTATTTTTTTGTAAAATAAATAATGCAAGATTTAAAATCTCTAAAATTATTTGGTGGGTAAAATTGGAATTTTAAAATAAATATAGAAAATTTAATTTTAAATTTTTGACGTCTGTATGTAACAACAAATTTTAAATTTAATTTCAAAGTTGAATTCTAAAAGCAAAAATTTAAAGTTATTTAAAATAAATTTAATTTTCTCATTAAAATTCAGAATTCATTTTTCTTTTCCTAAAATCTCAAATTGAAATTCAAATGATATTTCAATTTTTTATTGTTAATTCTCAGTGTATTTTGTGTATTATTTTTCGTTATGTTTTATTATTTTTTTAAATCTTCTTTAGATGTGGACGAATGCGCTTCTCCAGACCTAAACGACTGTCATCAGTTAGCAACTTGTACCAACACTTGGGGAGCTTTTAGGTAAGATAATAATGTGTACAAAATGGTTATTGTTTAAATGTTTATGTAAGAAATGTTTATTAACACTCTATTATTGTCGAAAAAATATTGTTTTTAAGTTACCCCATTTTCTTATTTCATCGGTAGTCTTTTTTTAATATACATCTCCATTAGAAGTACCTACACTTAAACCATTTTTGTAACGAAAGTGGTCCGGCTGAAACGTAACGTAATTTTCTTTTTTTTTTAATTCAAAAATTTTCACGTTTACTAAGTTTTAAATAATATATGTGATTTTATAATTTTTCTGAAAAAGAAGCATTGTTGGCGAGAGCTAGAATCAGTTTTAAATTTCCGACCATTTTTTCCATTCTTTCACTTTAAAGACATCATACTTAGTCCATTCGACAATCATATTCCGCTAGACTATGTACGAGTATTGTGTGTCTCCAACAGATGTTCGTGTCCCGACACAACCCTGGACGCGGCGACGCTGCAGTCGCTGGCCGGCCGCGAGTGCCGCGCGTGCGCCGCGTCGCAGTGCAGCGAGCGGGGCACGTGTCGGTACAGCGGCGGGCAGCCCTACTGCAGGTGTGTGTCCCTGGTGGCAGGTGTGTGCGACGTGAGGCAACACTGGACGCGCGACGCTGCAGTCGCTGGCCGGCCGCGAGTGCCGCGCGTGCGCCGCGTCGCAGTGCAGCGAGCGGGGCACGTGTCGGTACAGCGGCGGGCAGCCCTACTGCAGGTGTGTGTCCCTGGTGGCAGGTGTGTGCGACGTGAGGCAACACTGGACGCGCGACGCTGCAGTCGCTGGCCGGCCGCGAGTGCCGCGCGTGCGCCGCGTCGCAGTGCAGCGAGCGGGGCACGTGTCGGTACAGCGGCGGGCAGCCCTACTGCAGGTGTGTGTCCCTGGTGGCAGGTGTGTGCGACGTGAGGCAACACTGGACGCGCGACGCTGCAGTCGCTGGCCGGCCGCGAGTGCCGCGCGTGCGCCGCGTCGCAGTGCAGCGAGCGGGGCACGTGTCGGTACAGCGGCGGGCAGCCCTACTGCAGGTGTGTGTCCCTGGTGGCAGGTGTGTGCGACGTGAGGCAACACTGGACGCGCGACGCTGCAGTCGCTGGCCGGCCGCGAGTGCCGCGCGTGCGCCGCGTCGCAGTGCAGCGAGCGGGGCACGTGTCGGTACAGCGGCGGGCAGCCCTACTGCAGGTGTGTGTCCCTGGTGGCAGGTGTGTGCGACGTGAGGCAACACTGGACGCGCGACGCTGCAGTCGCTGGCCGGCCGCGAGTGCCGCGCGTGCGCCGCGTCGCAGTGCAGCGAGCGGGGCACGTGTCGGTACAGCGGCGGGCAGCCCTACTGCAGGTGTGTGTCCCTGGTGGCAGGTGTGTGCGACGTGAGGCAACACTGGACGCGCGACGCTGCAGTCGCTGGCCGGCCGCGAGTGCCGCGCGTGCGCCGCGTCGCAGTGCAGCGAGCGGGGCACGTGTCGGTACAGCGGCGGGCAGCCCTACTGCAGGTGTGTGTCCCTGGTGGCAGGTGTGTGCGACGTGAGGCAACACTCGACGCGCGACGCTGCAGTCGCTGCCACCAGGGGAATCGCCAATGCATCGCTGGCCTTGAAAGAGAGCTGTTTTTATATCTTTCTTGGAACGCTCCAGATCAATACCTTAAAAGGAAGTTACAATGCGAAGTACAATCTTTAAAAAATATATAGATGTAAGTAAGGCGTCAGGTGACTGCACCTGATGGTAAGTTATCTTTGCCATTAATGGACATCTCAAACAGATCAAAACCTCAGGTTTTACCTAAAGTAGATCATAAATGCGTTTTCACCAAGAACTTAAAAGTTCACCTCTTATATAAGTAAGAATTAGTAGACTTCACACACGTTTGAACTTTTACTTTTTTTACTTATATTTAATTACAATTTTATTATGTCCACAGCTGTTCAGCCGGTTACTACGGATCGACCTGTGAGGTGGACGGTGAGGTGGTGGGAGTGGCGGTAGGGGCCTCTCTTGCCGCATTGCTAGTCATCGCTCTCACACTCGCTGCGTTGATGGCTTGGAGGTAAGCTACCATACATGTACTTCAATTTTAAATGTTGTCTGATATTAATGGTTAGAGTTTAAATTTTTTTACAATTTCTCTAATAGTGTGTTTTCGGATGACAGATCCATTTAATTCATATTTTTTTTTATAATATGGGAGTAGCAGACGAGCATACAGTCCACCTGATGGTAAGTGGCTACTGCCCCACATGGACATCTGTAATCAACCCCAGATAGGATTAGATATTCCTACCTGGGGTCGGCTACAGATGCGCCGCTACCCCTGAGGACTAAGCTGGAACGCCTCGGAAAAGTCTGTCTCCCTTACCACACCCTTCAAACCGGAACACAGCAGCGCCTAACACTGCTGTTATAACAGAAATAGGTGTGGCGGTGGTACCGCCGGAGTCGAACCACAAAGGGGTCGACTTACCACCTGGAAGGTGGTAGAACCCCCAGGGTTCTTCATTATATTAACACATTAACATTTTAATTAACACCGTCTTTCCGTTCTTACCTAAACTAATATACTTATCGAATATATACTATGTAGGTTACTTTATTATCTACCTTAAATAATAAAAATATAATTCTACAATGAATAATTTTATTTTATTTTCTTAAATCTTTGCTATCATCATTTATTAATAAATTCTGCAAAAATAATTATTCAATTAATCTACTAATTATTATTGTTATTTAATTAAAAGAATTGTGCAATTAATAATTTTATCTTAATTTATAACAATTTGAAATAATTTTTGAGTACGTAAATTATATTGTAATTTTATTAATATAATTTTTCACCAATTGAAATTTTCAATTTGTAATTTTGCATAATTTGAACAATTCGCAGTCGCAAATGGTCACGCGAGCAGAAAGCCATGGGCATGGGGTCCCCTGTGTTCAACTACATGGCGGCCAACACCATCAAAACACCACCGGTTGGACAACCACCGTACCAGGTATAGATTTAATTGTTTATTTTCTTTACTTATTCATTGTTTAAATGAAATCAGTTTTTATTTTTCCTTGCCTTCCTTCCAGTTCCCTTCCCATTCCCTTCCATTCCCAGTCCTTCCTTCCTTGCAGTTTTTATTTTTGTGCCAAATTTTATTTTTCCTTGTAGTCAGTTTTGCGTTTCTTAGTTATAATTCGACCCGGTAGGTGGCGCTGTGGTAGGATATTTTTATTTACGAATCTAAATTATTTTCTTTTTTTTTGATGATCATTTTCATGCTTTTTATTAGTTATAGTTCGGTTTCATAGTGGACTGCTGCTTATTTTTTAGATTCACATAAAAAATAGTTTTTGTACCAATTTTATACCCTCCTATTTTTAATTCTGTTTAGTTGTAATTTTTTTGTAATGATTAATTATTTTCCTTCCAGGTGACATTAGAAGAACGAATGCGATGGGCTCAAATCGCCGAAGCAATGGCTCAAGCTAACCATTATGCCGTAAGTTTCACTAATAAGCAAATTAAGAAAAAAAAAAACAAAAAATGAAAAAGTCTAAAAATTTTTTTTTATTTTCAGCAGCCAGACCCTGTGCAGACAATGGTGACGCGGCCATCGTCGGCCATGTTCGGTGGCTACCCTACACTACCACCAGTACCTCTGCCTAGGTAAGCATATATCTAAACCAGAAACATTTGAAGATTCCCTGGGAGCGACGCCGGGTTATGTGGGATTTTTACCGTGCTAAAACCCCCGGGAGGCTGTCCTCAACGCTTGTTGGAGAACTTCGGGATCTCCAAGGGAACACAACCGGAGTCCTCCAAGCGCAATGCCCCGATCGGGCTCTGCCCTGGGGGAGCACTTTTGGCTCCTCCCACACCATCTGGTGTTTACGATGGTATGCGACCACACATACCGCCGTCCTTCCCGGGGTCGCTAGCTGGACATTTTGAGCTCCCACTCTTGCCGCCCGCAACCCCAGAAGCCCCCTCTTAGTCGCCTCCTACGACAGCACGGCAGAGACCTACCATCGGGTGGACCGCTTGTTAATTTGGTATTTCGAGTTCATAATAAAACATAAAAGATTTGTTCATAAGTACACTGAGTTACATAAATAATGTTTATTATAATAGGATGGGTCTCCACGGCAACCTGCACACCGGGACTCTAAACACAGTGGCGTCCCGCGCGAACACAGCCGCATCACACCACAATATGTATGGTAAGTTATCGATCAATCAATATTTTAATCAGTTTATCAATCAAAAAAATATTATTTCTATCGATTTACCTATCGATTCTAGTTAATGTTTGAATCAATCAATGACAATTGATTGGTTAATTTATCAATCAATCAAATAATTACTTATGCCCCTTTCTATTATATTATATTATTTATTTATTTGCACATAATACTAATACAGTTTGAAATGTAACTATTTAAGCAAAAATTGTAATTGTATTATATAAGAATTGGTTAAGATTGATTATTACTATCAGGCGTTCATCAAACATGTCATGTCGAGTCAATCAAACACGTTTTCTTTGTAGTGATGTCGCAGGCTCTTGTGTATTGAGAGGGGTGTTGATAGTTTGATGACTTTATTATAACTAACTTAATAATTCTAAAGGTGGTAGAACCCTTTGTGGTTCGACTCCGGCGGCACCACCGCCACACCTATTTCTGCCTCATAACAGCAGTGTTAAGCGCTGCTGTGTTCCATTTTGAAGGGTGTGGTAAGGGAGACATACTTTTCCGAGGCATTCCAGCTTAGTCCTCAAGGGTAGCAGCGCATCTGTAGCCGACCTCAGGTAGGTATATCTAATCCTATCTGGGGTTGATTACAGATGTCCATGGGCGGCAGTAGCCACTTACCATCAGGTGGACTGCATGCTTGTCTGCTAATCCTATATTATAAAAAAAAAATACTCTAGCACTAACTTATATTACGGCGCCTTAACTCCACAAATAGATTTATTTTATTAAATCAATCAATATTTAGCGAGCAATCAAATATTTTTGAGACCATTAAATTTGTACATATTTGTACATAAAACGAAATAAAAATAATAGTAATGCACTTTTTTTTAATTTTTACACATAATTTATATGCTTTTGATTGTAACCAGCTACATAATCAATTTTAAAAAATATATTGTTATATGCACCGTACATAAAATAATATGTAGTAACGCCGTAGAAGTCTAACTTATGTATGTTCATACATACTTACATACAGATCCATACACATATTCTATTCTATTCTATTCTATAATATTAATAAATAATAATAATATACTTTTTAGTACCAACACATCGATAATACCTCAGATCGGTCTTCTGTCCTTTTAAAAGTCCGTTATAAAAGTTTATAGATCTAAATTTAGGTAACATAGTAAGATAACAAATCTTACCCCGAGAAACATATTTAATTCCAACGTTTATACTCCTCAGGTTACACCAGCCACATGGCAGCTGACTCCACCAGCTCTGAAGCGTCCAGCCACGTCCAAGATCGAGCTGATTTGCTGGTGCCTAGACCTAAATCTAGGGCTAGGAGTATGCATGTAAGTAGTACTTAAATTATAAACGGACTAATTCTGCCTAATAACAGAGTTAGATGCTGTGTTCTGGTTTGAAGGGTGTGGTAAGGGAGACGTGCTTTTCCGAGGCGTTCCAGCTTAGTCCTCAGGGGTAGGGGCGCATCTGTAGGACCTTGGGTAGGAACCTTGGATAATAATCTTATCTGGGGTTGATTACTAATATCCATGGGCGGCAGTAGCCACTTACCATCAGGTGGACTGAATGCTTGTCTGCTACTCTAATATTATAATATAATAAAAATAAAAAAGGTAAAACTTACTCCTCAAGGGTAGCAACTCTTTTTTGGCTATCCTCAGGACTATAGAGCAGTTATCTGAGATTGATTATAAATGTTCATACAGTCACCACTTACCTTCAAATGGACTATATGATCGTTTGTTATTTCTATAATATAAAAATACATATAATATAAAAAATACCTAACACAAGCATGTAATATTGCTTAACAGGTGGGTGCCAATAACTTTTATAAAATGTAAACAAAATGAAGAAATAAGTAAATAGTTTTTTTAATTCTAAGTATTTATTCTAAGTTCTATGTTATTTAATTCTAAGTTCAATGAATGTTATTAATAACTATTATCAACCATTTTCATAATAACTAATAACTATTTTCATAATATCTCATAACTATTTTCAAAGTGTTGTTATAATATAGATTTTTTTCACAGAATCAAACCGGTATCTACTATGACGTGGAGTATGAAAACGCTCCGGAACCCATATACGGAAGCAAGGGCATTCCCTTATCAACCTACACCGTTAGCAGAGGACCGCCTTTTTATAGGACATAACTGAAAATTATCAATGTCCCTAACTTAAGCTGCCCTTATTATACACAACGAAACATTAAAACATTTGCTTATATAAAAACAAAATAATTATGTGCTTCCTATAGGACATGTAAAATAATAAAAGATTGTTTCAAATGTTTAATTTTTAATAAGCAACGAATGTGTATTATGAAAAAACATTTTTTAATTAATTTACTGTTTAAAGGACTTACCTCTTTTTGAGTTATAATAAAGATTTATTTTAAGGATAAAACTTAAAAATAACGCATATGTATAGTCCGCGCCAAGCTGCTAGTCCGCTCTGAAGTTGTTACGAGCCGGTGTGGTCATACAATTTGCTATAGCGACGCGATTCATTTCTATATTCAGAGCGGACTAGCAGTTTTACGCGGACTATACTATAATGATATTGTTGGCCTTTTTAAAGGTTGTAACTGAAATTTTGTGGCTAATTGAAAATAAGTGACTTGTTAAATTATTTATTAAAATAAATGTGAAACAGTTACATTGTCTATCTAAAGGACATAACAATCCTATGTAGAGTTGAAGGTCCATGACTGCCTTTTTAAAGGACGCCTTTATTTTTATACCTTTTTATAAATAAGGGCTCTACTTATATAATAAAAATTAAAAGAAAATATATTTAATATCGTATTTTAGTATTAAAAAGATATTTTTGTACATATATTTTATATATAAGAGTGCATTTAACCGGATTTTAGATAAATAAAAATATGACGTAAGTAATTATAGTATGTTATATAGACTGACTTCATTCCTTTTATAATATTTAAATAAAATTCCAAAAAATATATGGTCAATATTGTTTTTTTTTTTTTATTTTTGACGTCATTTATTTTACAACCACTTCACAATAAAGCGGCAAAAAAAATCTACAATTTTTGACAGTTATGGGGAAAATGTAAAATGGTAAAATTTAAAAAAATACAGTTATCTCCCCACCCACACACGCGTAAAGTCATATTGATAGGAGGATATGTAAATGTATGCATCTGTCACAGATGGAAATAAAATTAAACATTTTATGAAACCATTTGTCTCGCTACTTAAAATATAGACCTATGAATATACGATAATAATAATAAATTGTATTTTGTGATTTTTATAATGTATATTAAAAAACATATCGTTTTAATATTAAGTATTTTTCGAAAAAAATCCTTTAGTATTTTTTTGCTTTATCACAATCAAATATAGAAATAAAAGTGATGCGTTACGAAAATATATTTTTATTTTACAATCAATTGATATAATAGTCATTTTTTGTTACTAATTGCATTTATAATGTAAATCGTATTTTAAATGTAGAATGTATTTTTTATAAATATTGTATTGTCTAGTTTTTATTTGTGTACTGTTTTAATAATAAAAGATAAAATAAGAAAAAAAACGCTTTTGTTTTAATTCATTCATTCATTCATGCATTCCTCCATCGCACCACTCGCCGAAGGATGAAGTTCCATCCACACTAACTGGACTCGTGGCGGTCCTCCACGGTTCGGTTTGCACGGACGTTCTTGCCGCGGACGTGTAAGATGTGGAATGAGCTTCCTCCTGAGGTATTCCCGGAGCGCTATGACATGGGGCTCTTAAAAAAAGGTGCAAAAAGAGCTCTCATACAAAGCCGGCGATGCATTGGCGACTCCTCTGGTGTTGCAAATGTCCATAGGTGGCGTTGACTACTTTCCATCAGGTAGCACTATAAAACTATAAAAAAACTAACTATAAAAAAAAAAAACATATTTTACGCTCTTCATTTAGGTACATTTCTAAAGCGATAATAATTATAGTTTAAAAACTAAAACCACGCTAAAATAGCATAAGGAAAATCGTTAATCCTGATTCCAGACGATCCAGATGAGGAGAATGGGATAAAATTATTAAAATCGTGTACTGTCATCGGTCCTTGATAATTGTTCAAAATTTTAAATTAATCGGAACGTTCAAAGTGGGTAAAAATCGAGTTCAAAAATTCCGTTACATAGATACATACGTAGATACAACTCAAGCTAATAAAAGCGTGTTTTCTTTTTTTTATAATATAGGAGTAGCAGACGGCAGGGGTAGCGGCGCATCTGTGGCCGACCTCAGGTAGGAATATCTATCCTATCTGGGGTTGATCACAGATGTCCATGGGCAGCAGGAGCCACTTACCATCAGGTGGACTGCATTCTCATAAAAATAATTCAATCTTATAAAAATAAGAATATAAAGCAGTTTTAACTTTTATCTGCCTTTCCTTACCCTTAGCCTTCTATCAAATATTGGTCGAAGCCCTTAGCACCAAAACTTGGCAGCAGAATAAAGTAAAACTCTACTCGTAAGTATAGTCCGCGCTAAACTGCTAGTCCGCTCTGAATATAGAAACGAGTCGCGTCGAATAGCAAATTGTAGATATTAGCGGGACGAAGACAGCGCAGGATCCTTTCTGACACCCTCCACTGTCCGCTCTCGCCCACGGGTAGGTACATAGCTGCGTTAGTATGCCTTTACTTGCTACGGAATATATGCTTGTAGTTGTGCGCAACAACTTCAGAGCGGATTAGCAGTTTGGCGCGGACTATACCATCTATGCATAGATTAGTAAAGATACTTCGCCGCCTTGAAATTCAATGAAGCCACAAACGGCTTATCAGTAAGTTGTTTTTTTGAACTCTTGACAAATAAAAACATTTTTAGAGAAAATTTACGAATAAATAACGAATACTGCGTAATTTACATAATAAATAATTATTTCAAATATTTTAGGAACATTTTAGCACAGAGACGTGGCAAAACTTTTTTACGCAACTATTTCAATTCTAAAAACTGGGTACATTTTCTTGTTAGGAGTAATCTTTACTTATCTATACATCTATAAGAGAAAATCAAAATGTTACTAGAAGTTTGTTCAAAAGATTCGCAGTAAATTACTTACATGCGTCTTCAAAGGAGAAAGATGTAGACACATCTTGAGTAGCCATGATTATGAGATTGTAATAATTTCAAATTTTTGTTTTATACCAAATACCTACCAATCGTTTCGTAATACTTTTTTTACAAATAAAAAACGCGCCATTTTGCGTTACACTTTTTAAAAATGCAGTTCATTAGATGATGAAATTTAAAATGTCACTGATATTAAAGGGCATTCAGCCAATGAATTTAATTTATAATTGATGAATAAATGAAACTATTTATCATTATGAAAGGAATGGAAAAGAGGTAAATACATGTCATAAATAATACTACAATTATTTCACAAAATGCATTTATTGTAATTCAACATAAATAATTAAATATTATAAAAATTCTAGAAACAGTTACAAATTTTGAGTATTACATTAAGACTGGCTACTTTTTATTAAATAAGTAATTAAAATAATTAGTTTCTATTCTATAAATGCAACCTTGACAAGAAATTGGACATATGTTTTATAAATAAATTAAATTAAATTAATTAAAATTACAATAATGGCATGTCTTTTAAATAGAAACTAAATTACAAAGTTATTTATTTTCCTCTTTCAATAGATTCCTTAAAGATTATCAATTTCAGTTAACTTTTAGTATAATCTTTAAATTTAAACAATTATTATAAATAAGAAGAATATTTTTTTAAACGAAATAAAGACATGAGTCGGGGCAAGGCTTTACAATTTAAGGGACTGTCAGTAAAAACCTTTGTCAATATACCTGAAAGAAAGAAAGAACAAAAATAAACAAAGAACTAAATTCTTCTTTCTTCAATTTAACTTAAATTGTATAATAAAATGTTCTGTAACTACTTAGGATAACAGTTGTTAAGAACATTGTAGTTAAACCGGTAACCAGATTCGGGAACACCTTCCGTTACCAGATTGTCACTATGGAAGTGCACGTAGAGAGGGCCTGGCGGTGTCGCTGTAAAAAACAAAAATGATTGATTAAGCTGTACTAAAAACATAGTATGATTATACATAATTGGATTGATTTGGGCCAAAAGGTATGAATTCAAGGCCAACTTATATTTAAAAAAAAATGGGATTCTAAATTGAAATTATCCTAAAACAATTCTAGGATTTCTAGGGTTTGATCGGACGCCTCGGGTGGTATTAGATTTGCTTTAAGATGGTAAAACATATTTTAAATGGTACATAAAGTCTTTAAACATTAAATTAACCTTATCAATATTAGGGCTAATCCATATCTCTAATCGAATCGAATCGAAGGTAGTCAAGATAATGATAAAACATACTACGTGTTACTTTAAAGCCCGCTCCACATTCTGGCGAGAATCTCGCAAGAACGCGAGAAAAGCACGAGAAACGAAAACGTGGAGCCCATACGAATCGAGTTTTTCTCGCGTTCTCGCGAGAATGTGGAGCGGGTTTAATAAAGTTATGCATACAGACCACTTGATGTACGTGTCCACTGTCGCCTGTGGACATCTATAATCAACCCCAGATAGGATTGAAGTCCTATTTGTTTAACTCTTAGATATGTCTCAATCTATGAAAGGCTCTAAAAACTTAAAAGAAAAATAAAGCCGTCTACTCACAAGCAATAATCTGGTTAGTAGCGCTGTTCCCGCAGAACTTGGAACCGCGTAGGCCATCAGCGGTCTCAGCTTCGGGGATGAAGAGGTAGTCCTCAGACTGTGGCACCCCCTGCGTGACGGGGTTGATTTGACAGTCCGTGTCAAGATGCATGTTGTTCTCTTCCCGGTACGCCATGTCGAAGTTTGCTGCTGTTAATCTGTTAAATAAGTGTTTAATTATCATCTAGTGTTCTTTAGACTTATACATAATTTAATTAAGTAGTACCTTACGCATTAAATATTCATAATTCATTCAATTAACCTTTACGAATATTTGATAAGAAAAAAATATTTGTAATAACGTTACTGATGTTTCATTAATTCACGTTAAAAATTAAATAAATGATCATGTAGTTTATATTGTTATATTGTTATTATCAACGCCATCTAGCGGGGAATACCTCTACTAAATGCAATAAGGAGTAGAAAATGGAGTTGTTCTAAATGTACGTAAATCTTGACAACGCCATCTAACGGGGAGTAGCAGTACTAATTACAATGAGTAAAGAACATGAGTGAAACACTTTTCTTTCCAATTTGTATTTTTTTTGTATTTTATAACAAAATATTTTTTACTATCATACTTACTTAACTCCACAGACATCTGGAGTCCTCTTAAAGCAGGTAGCGTAAGCCAAGTTAGCTATATAGGGCCCAGCTCCTCTATTGTAATTGAAAGATTCGAAGAATCCGGTTCTATCCGGATAGTATTGCAGACAGCCGGGAGGTGCTAAAATAAAATAAAATATTTTTATATTTCATTTTTAATCCTATACCTTAAAGTTCTAAAAAAACCAAGTCAGATTCAAACAAGCACAAGGGTTCCGTACCACCAAATTTTGATTTATTTTTTAATTTTTAGTATTAATTGTTATAGCGAACACCGTTATATGTATAAACCTCCACCTCCTATGTAGGAGGCGGAGGTTTAGTAATAGGATTCCATTACACTTTGGGAATGGAACCTTAAAAAGTACGAAGACATTGGTTTTAAATATTTCTAGAAAAAAATAAATCTAAATTTAAAACAATTTATTTTAATCCGTGAGAATAAAAAAGTGTGTGAGGCACATGAAGCATTCCAAGTTAGTTCTTAGTAGCTAAGAATATTATTGAGGAATTTTATTATGTAAACATCGTTGATTATTTAGAATTAAAAATGATATTTTAAATATACATATTTTTTTATATTTTTCACTTACCAATGAGATACTCATCTCTGTCAGCTGTGGACATTAGTGGAGTAGACGGCAGAGACGATGTTATGGCTTCAAATATTCCATCACGGTATTTCCTGCAACAATTATATTTAATTATAAAATGAAATGTTTACATCACCATCTAGCGGGCAGTAGCAGAAGTAACATTTCGGGTAATGCCATCTATTGACAAATATAATGTATAGTCATAGAATGACAACCTTTTTGTATTTTTAACCGACTTCAAAAAGGAGGTGGTTATCAATTCGGCCGGTATCTTTTTTTCTTTTTGTTTTTCTATGTATGTACACGAATTACTCCGCCGTTAGTGGACCGATTTTAATAATTCTTTTTTTATTGTGTAGAGACGAGCTGGAAGTTGGTCCCATTTAAATATGGTTAGGATCCATTAATGGGTTCTGGAGAAAATGAGGGGAACTCCTCCACCCATGTAAATATAACAGCCATAACTTCGCCGTTTATGAACCTATTTTAATGCCTATTTCGTGTGTGGACAATTGCTACAAGTTGGTCCCATTTAAATATGATGAGATGGGACCGATTTTAGACACTAGATTTAGAACATATTAGACACGCTGTTTACATCGTTATCCAACGAAATATATTGAGCGCCGACTTCAGAAATATGTATTAAACCAACATTTATTTGAATTATTTTTTACTTTGTAGTGATATAGAAGTCGATTGTATTTATGTTAAAAAAATATATTACAGGTATCAAAATAATAATATAAATATATATTTTTTAAATATCAGAATAGCAGACGAGCAAATAGTCCACTTGATGATAAGTGGCTACAGCCGCCTATGTACATCTCTAATCAACCCCAGATACGATTAGATTCCTACACGAGACTACTACTACGTCTAAGGACTAAGCTGGAATATCCAAAAACGTCGAAGAAAATGTAAATAATAATAAACAACTGTTCGCAAAACTTACCCTAAAGTGTTGAAGCACTCCAGTTGTGTTATCTTTATCTTCCAGGTGGCCTGCGGTAGGTTGGGCTGCGAGATTCTGTCCGCAATGTTGAAACGCATGTTCAACACGCGGTTATTGGTTGAAGCGTTCACTTTGGTGTAAACTGAAAAGATTTTAAATATATTAAGTATTTTATTAATATTGTGCCATTATTATTGCTATTTTTACTAACTCACTAAACTTTGTATTTGTAAAATAAGGACATATGAGTTTCTAAGTACGAGTACAAAGGTCTCTTTACTGGCGTATCTCGATGACTTAAAAATTTTAAAAGTTGAAGAAATCACATTATCGCCAGCTAGCGTACCTAATAATTAGCTTCTACATAACATTTATCACTTCAGCAAAAATATATCTAACAAGAAAATCCAAATTTTATGAAAGTACAACATGCCCAATATTTTCTAATTATGAAATCTATAAAAGAAACGAATTTAAATGCTTGGTATAATATGATATAATATTATAAATGTAAAAGATATATTATATATATGTAAAAGAAAACTTACAGTGTTGTCCGCTATTATCGCCGCAGAGAGGAGGGAGAACCTCCGAATTTCCTTGCAGGTTGATAACTTGGAAGATGTCATTCCTACACATATAACCTGGTCTCTGTGTTACATTGTCTACTGGATCTACCTGCAAGTTAAAACGAAATAATGTTTAAAAAATGTTAAAAACGCTGAGAAGGGATTATCAAAATAAAATATATTCTTTCACAACAATCAAATTTTACACTAATACAATTTTATCCACTAAATATAACATTTCATAACTCAAAGCAAGACTGAATATTCCAATAATATAAAAATGTTATGTGACTGTAATAAAAGGTTTACAATCTCCGATAAAGCGCCATCTAGTATCGAGTAGCAAGAACTTACAGTAGTCGGTGGAGCCAAATTAAATGTTTCGAAGTCAATTCTTATTTGGCACACGTTATTATTATTTATTTCCACACTGTATGAACATTCAAGACCCGAAGATTCCTTGCTGAGCGGCGGATTGATAAATACTGCGACTTTCGTGTTCGTCCTGATGTCACAGGCATTTACTGGAAACAAAAACAACACCATCTTGAAAATCATCTATCAAATTGTGTTTCACGAGAGGTGTGAAAAAATAATTTTTAAATTCGATTTAAGTATTTTTTGTACAATAATCGAGTTGGTAATTCGATTTTTAAAGCAATGTTAATTGTTTAAAACAGATTATTGAAACGAGCACAAGGTACCTCCAACTTGCGTCTTGTTTAAACATAAAATTAGAGAGCACATCTCGAGACGAATTTTTACGCCATCAAATTTCAGGGAATACTCACGACCTTTGTTTTCGCAATCCAATTTTTAAAACACTTTTGAAAATCGTTTATATAATCGGTTATTTCTATAATAATTGATTATTTTTAACAAAGAAAAAAAAACACTATTGATTAATCGATAGTTTTCACATCACTAATTTTAAAATGTAACTAAATTACTTACAAGAACAGCAAGTGGCGAACACTCCACAAAAACCAATAGCCTTGCCTCCTTGTGTGTTACACTGATTTCTAGACAGACACACACCGCCAGTTGACCTGTCTGAACCTGTACATTGCTCACCATTTCCTATAGAGAAGATATTGGTGGGGCCCGATTGTCTTTTGGCTAAAAAATACAAAAATAAATTAAGAAAAAAAGAAAGAACGAAAACAAATTAATTCGAATATACACAAATACACACGTAAGTATACGCATAAAAAAAAACAAAAGAATAAAACTTAAGATCAAGGGAACAAAATAGATACAAAAAACAAAGGAAAGGAAAAAATTTTTAACAGTTTTTCTTAACAATGAATGACCATTAATGACAATTAATTTAATTACGTATCCCTTTGTACGGATAGATGTAAGTAAAATATGAAATATATGTATCTAAATTACTTTTAATGAGGATAAAATGTTACTTACTTCTAAATAAGTTAGTAGCCGTTCCATAATGCACTGCTATTAGTAATAAGAAGAAACGCGTTATAGAATTCAGCGCCATCTTTTATTGTGTTTCTGTAACAAACATAGATAAGTATAGATACCTCACCGCCTTGTAATTATAGGAAGCCATTAAATGGCTTAAACGGCTGACAATGTGTCCGCTATTTAATGGCTGTCATGGTGTAGTTTACGCGGAACAATGCTGACATGTGCAGTTAAGTGGTGCAAAAACAACACGAAATCGAATAAAAACTGCGCAGAAATATCAAAAACCTACATTTTTTTAATATTTTTCAAACACGAAAATAGATGACAGTGACAATTTCAATTGTCAAAACTGGTTACATTTTCTTATTAGGAGTGAGTAGTCTTTACTAATCTATGGTAACAAATGAAAAACTAGAAAATAAAAACAAATCAAAGATATGATGTTTAAAAACAACGAAACATCGCCCAAAATTATTTTAAAATTTAAATGTTTCTCTACTCATTTCACACATTTATAAAACAAGCCTTAAGAGCGCCATCTATTATCGAGTAGAAAGCAACTGCTAATAAACTTGGAAACTAGAAACGGTTGTTCAAACAATACTCAATATATCAATGTTTACGGCTCTTCTTCAATAACATGTAAAATAAACCTACTTGTAAGCTCTCACAAAAGATCAAATAGTACAGAACATCCATTTCGAGGTTTTGTTTATTATTAAAATACCGTATTGCGTATGCAGGGTTGGCGACAACGAATCAGCTAAAATATTGTATTTTTTTTCGATTTAGAATTGATGATGATGAAAGAGTCTTTATGGTAAGGCGATGAGAAGGATTACACCGCTGTTATGACGAGTAAATGTAGTGTACCTACACAGTTCCCCTGCCCCGAAAATGAAAGTTTTATCTTCAAAATGATATAGTAATCACTTGAGTCATTTACTCGTACAAAATTTTCATGTATTACACTCATTGCCCCAAACTACAATTTTTTCTTTCTTTTTTTATAATATTGTAGTAGCAGACGAGCATGCAGTCCACCTGATGGTAAGTGGCTACTGCCGCCCATGGACATCTGTAAACAACCCCAGATAGGTCTAGATATACCAACCTAAGGTCGGCCACAGATGCGCCGCTACCCCTTTTTTTATTTACAAGGGGAAAACCTTCAAAAGATAGCGCCGCTACCCCTGAGGACTTAGCTGGAACGCCTCGGAACAGTATGTCTCCCTTACCACACCCTTCAAAACGGAACACAGCAGCGCCTAACACTGCTGTTAGTAGGTAGAAATAGGTGTGGCGGTGGTGCCGCCGGAGTCGAACCACATAGGGTTCCTATCTGTGCCAAGCACACACATCCAGAACAATAAACAAAAAATCAAAAATTCAGATCTAACCGGGGATCAAACAGCGTGGCAGCCCTACCTTGTGTAAATTGTGCAATGCGTGTACAATTAAGAGCCGGTACCGTTAGCTAACTGTCCTCAGTTAAGGGCATTCCGGTTCTATGCAGCCAATCGATGATATGTAAGTAAATTTACCGTATCTGAATTCTTATTCGTAAGATAAAAGAATTTTGACCTTTAAAAATGAACGAAATTTTCGACTCCGGCGGCACCATCGCCACACCTATTTCTACCTAATAACAGCAGTGTTAAGCGCTGCTGTGTTCTGGTTTGAAGTGTGGTAAGGGAATCATACTTTTCTGAGGCGTTCTAGCTTAGTCGTCAGAGGTAGCAGCGCATCTGTGGCCGACCTCAGGTAGGAATATCTAATCCTATTTGGGGTCGATTACAGATGTCCATGGGCGGCAGTAGCCACTTACCATCAGGTGGACTGCATGCTCGTCTGCTACTCCTATATTATGAATGATCCATTTACAGACTAAAGATCGTAATTCGACAATGTCTAGTGTTAAAACGTTCAGAAGGAATTTCGAAAATACAATATATTCTTCCATAATCATCAACATTTACAATAATACATCTTTATTCTCTAATTTATCACAATTCCCTTACAAAAGACTGCAAAAATCAGATGACATTTCATATCTCAAAGCAAGACTGAATATTCCAAAAATATATAATAGAAAAAGTATTCAAAAGTGACGTAAATTTTCATAAACCAGCAAATATGTGATCCAGTGTGATGTGACTGTAACACTAGTAAGAAGAAAATGACAAAGTTGATGTTTGTAAGATGATGTTGTTGATTTGAATCTCACAGAAAAAAGTTCAAACATGTCGTTAAACAAACGCTATGTAAAAAAGCGTACTATAAACTAAATGATTATTTGACTGACAAAACGGTGTGGTCTGAAGTAGTTCCAGCTCCACATGTACGTGTTAAGTTGAAATTGTAAAAAACATTTTTTTAAAGATGTGTGTTATGGAGTTTCTTTTGCTTCTTCTCCATAACGAAACACCTTGTGAAGTGGTGGTGTTATTGACCTTCAAAAAGTGGTCTGTAAAGAACCTATTTAAAAAAAGTGGTTTGATTTGATTTGATGTTGGTTATTAATAACGTGGAAGACTTACAAGTTCAACAAAACGAACAACAAAAACTTTTTAAATTGAGTCAATTAAACTTTCTGTTTTTGTATACTTCTGAAACTGTTTCGACCAACCCAAATCTATTTCCGTCGATGTCGTAGGGTGAAAAGTACTCGTAAATAAAAGTTTACGTAAAAATATTATTGAAATATAGTCATTTTTGGTCAGATTACTGCTTACTGGTTTTTAAAAATATATGAGTGTTTTTTTATAATATTGAAGTCGAGAATGAGTATGCTGTCCACCTAATGCAGCATATCTGCATCTAAACTAGACTGGATTACAGTTCTGCCTGAGGGCAGCGAAAAATGCTACCCTAGGACGAAGCTGGAACACTTCGGAAATGTATGTCTCCATTACCACACCCTTCAAACCAGAACAGCAGCGCTTAACACTGTTATAATAGAAATAGGTGTGGCGGTGCTTCCAAAGTCGAACCATCAAGGGTTCTGCCACCTTTTAGTATTTAGAAATAGTGATAGTAATGGTTGAAATTCAGCCCCTGATTTGTCAGTTACGTGCGTTATCACTTGCTTTAACGGTGTAGGAAGAGGAGGATGAGGAAACCTACATCGAGAGATCTTAAAAGTTATCAAAGGTATGTGAAGTCTACCAATACGCACTTGACCAGCGCAGTGGACTATGACCTAATCCTTCTCATTCTAAGAGGAGACCCGTGCCCAGCAGTGGGACAGTAATGGGTTGAGTGTTTAGATTCAGATTTTGTTAACGATAATTACACTACTGTGGTCAAATCTAACAATAAATGTGAATGATTAATTAATTTGAACTAAAACATAAAACGATTAATTCGTCATGGTTATTCGCTAATAGTGTGACCAAGGTACCAATTTTGTGAGACAATTCTTTATCATTATCACCCTAGTTCTGTTCTACCTCTGTGCACGGGTTTCCTTTCAGAGTTAGAAGAGTTTAAGCTAGAGTCTTTTCCATAACGAAACGATTAAGTAATGGTAGATGTGACATTCAAAAAGTGCTCTGCAAAGAACCTATTTTGAATAAAAATGATTTAATTAGTCCACCGTGTTGGCTAAATAAGGATGTTTAGACATAACTTTGATTTTTTTTAAAAACTCTCAGGCGTGTAGGTTTTCTAAGAATGTGTTCCTTTTATTTATGATGTTTTTTTATAATATAGGAGTAGCAGACGAGTCCACCTGATGGTAAGTGGCTACTGCCGCCCATGGTCATCTGTGATCAACCCCAGATAGAATTAGATATTCCTACCTAAGGTCGGCCACAGATGCGCCGCTACCCCTGAGGACTAAGCTGAAACGCCTCGGAAAAGTATGTCTCTCTTACCACACCCTTCAAAACGGAACACAGCAGCGCTTAACACTGCTGTTATAACGCAAGTAGGTGTGGCGGTGGTGCCGCCGAAGACGAACCAAAAGGGTGCTACCACCTTAAAAAAAATATAGATACTAAAAATACTATACTAGAAATACTAAAAATACAGATTTACTGTCTCGATTGTTTTCAAATGAAATAAAGGTAATTCTTCCAAGATCTATTGTCAGTTATTTTCGATCTTTTCAAAAAATGTTTTTGTTTTTTGTTTTGGTAACTTTGGCAGACATCATAGTTTTTCATCCCCTGTCCTTATATTTAGCACCCCATAGCCACCCCACTCACATGCAATTAGCGTTGAACTATCCCCACAAAACACTAAGCGATTATCAATATGATATCAGTGGAAAAACAATATGCGAAATGATATGCCATTTAGAATTTACATTTGACTCCTATCTCTACTGTTACGGGGATATGCGTTCTAATTTAGTCCTTAGGGTAACATAAAGTCAGACAGGAATCATATCTTATCCTGGGTTGACTCATCGTTGAACCACAAATTTTAAAATTAAGACTTATGGAAGTATTCTTTTGTAAATTATATAAAAAATACTAAGTAATTTATTTTTGTTTAATCATAAATATAAGCGATGCGCCGAATAACCGAATACCGAATAATATTCGATTTAACCTTTGAAGAACCGGATATTCGGCCGAATTATTCGGTTTACCATTTCATTATTGTCAATTTGACAGTTATGTGTGTTCATTCAAACTTTAAAATATTGTTTTGGGTTTTAAAAATAAATGTTGACTTTAGTAACTATAGTTTAAATAATAAATGTGTTGACTTGAGGTTTCAAAATAAATGTTGATTTTGAGTTTAATTGCTTTGTTATATTAGCTTTATTCAACACATTCTTCATAGGATTTCACTTTGTCTTATAACATAAATCTTACATAAGAAGTTTTTTGTTTAGTTCTGTACCATTTCATGTATACAAGAAAATAGAAATACTCGAACCGAACATATTCGGCACCAAAACCGAATAATTCGGCCGAATACGAATAGCACAAAAGATGTCGATTATGCCGAATACCAAACGAATATTTGGCGCATCTGTAATAAATATCATTATATTTTTTATATATTATTTTGTAGTCTTTTTTATTTATTAGGTAAGTATTGTTAATAATGAAATATAAGTTGTACAAATGTAAAAAAATCAAAGAATTTGTTAAATGTTCATGAGAATAACAGCAAAAAAAAAACTCAAAGGAGATGTTTCATTTTCGGCCATCTTATGTACATTATATCTAAAAAACACGAATAATTTGTACAATTGAAGAAAAATACACATATATTTTGATAATCTAAAGTATTCCTGTTTAAAAATATTTAAAATAAGCATTCCTCATTGAAATATTAAATATGGCGGAATACTGTCAATGTCAAGTTTTCAAAACTGTCGATGTCGGTCAGGGAACCTATGTGTACCCCACACATAGGTTACTATACTCTTTGGATGTCGGTAATTCTGTATTTCGCTGTTTTTGTCGTAAAGTTATTGTTACCTTAGTACTTTACAACCTAGCTTTTGTTTTGGGTATGCCGTCATTATTTCTGAATTTAATTAATTATTTATAATTATTATAACAAAACCACCTTTTAAATAGTATCTGGTTTTATAGATGTAAGTGACATGTCAAATTAAAAAAGAAGAAGTTGTCAATTTGATATGTGTAATAGTGGATATATACATATTAAATAATAGTGGAATCCAATGTAAACGTTGAATAAATATGTACTGATGAGAAGATTCCATTTCAATCCTGAATATATTTCTGCTCTGTGCTGCTTACGATTTTGGACTGATTCTACCTTACTTGTTTACCCAGCTTATGTTTTATGGACTCTTGTGATTTTCGTGCGATCGCTATGGATTGTGTTGACAAGGATTTAATATCATCAGGTAATATACATCAGTTAGTTGTATTAATCGTGAAATAATCGTTAATAATTTTAAACTAAAGGAGTTAATCTTTTTACATTTCTCTTTTTTAGATAATTACAATAGCAAGACAAGGACATTCTTGTGATGACAAAATAATCAGTTATTATTGCAACTGCCTTTTATTTATTTTATCTATTTATTATTGCAACTGCATCGCCAGGCAACGAACCGTACTCGTAGGTAGCTGCGCTCACATTATGGCCATTGTTTGATGTTGGGCTGAGTTCGTCACAGGATATTACAGAACCTACTACATGATTGGATGAAAATATTGAGAAGGGAAGATATTGAAAATGAATAAAAAAAATATCTAAATGAAGAATAAATAAAATATTACCTAAATGTGTTCTTAAAGTTGTTTTATTTACACACTTAAATGTTTTAACTAAAATAAATCGGTATAGAAGTATATATTTTGTTATGTTTGTTTTAAGTCAAGATTTATGAAAGTAAATATAATTAATGTTTATCAAATATAGGTATTGTTTCTCAATACATACATAGTAAAAATATATTAAAAAGTATATGTATATAGTAAGTTAAAATAGAATGACAGATGACATTATTACGGTAATCATTACCGCCATGATGTTTTTCCACTGTTGTGTTGCAAGTTTAAGCGTAAATTATTGTTTTTTAACAATTAAACAAACATGATTTGAAGAAAATGAACCCCTACGAATTGTTCTTTGCATGTTTTCTTAGTTTTTAGTATAGTGTACAAAAGGTAGCCGGGAGCCCATACATTTTGAAACATCTCCTTTAACTAAAAGAATAGTATAAGTAGTATAGGAAAAATTTATCAATTATATTATTTTGTAATTATATAAGTATTATTACTTAGTTACGTATATAGTAGTAGGTAGTGCATAATTTATACTATGACTAGCTGACCCGGCAAAATTTGTACCGCCTCAATATCAAATATATTTCATATAAAATATAGCCTATGTTTCTCGTGGATAATGTAACTTTCGAATGGTGAAAGAATTTTAAAAATCGGTCCATTAGTTTTTGAGCCTATTCATTACAATCAATCAAACAAACAAAGTTTTCCTCTTTATAATATTAGTATAGATAACATAATTTGAAACAAGAAATATTGGTAATATTTTTCTTGGACTTTTATTAAAACATTGTTTATTTTAATTTAATTTTTTATGATAGTGTTTTTGTTTTTATATTTCTGTTTTTCATTTTGATATAATGTATTAGTTTAATTAATGATTATTTTAATTTAATGTTTGATAAAAAATATGTAACTAGAATTTAATCTAAATCATACATTTATATAAGCATCTTATTATTTAAACTATATTTATATATTTTTTATCAAAATTATCTCATTGTTTATCACTTATTGATTAATTAAATCGATAAATAAAATTAATTATATTTAAATATTAACTTTTCATTTATACTTGTAATCACAGTTATTTGCCTAAAAATACGAAAAAATAAATAAAAAGTACATACGTGTGTCCCTGAAGATGGCAGCCAATGCAATGGGCACCCATGGAGGTGGGTCTTTTATATGGTCACCTTGCCATTGACCGCGGATAGTCCGAGAGTCTGCTACGTGAAGTACTTTCTTGTTGTAAACATGTGGTCTAAGAGATTTTAAATATATAAGGTTATAGAGCGGACATTGCATACATATTGACACTATCCCGGATTGATTTACTGTTTGGCATAAACTATAAGTGGTACTTTGAAAGTAGTAGAACCCTCTGTGATTCTATTCCGGCTGCACCACCGCCACACCTATTTCTAACTAGTAACAGCAGTGTTAAGCGCTGCTGTGTTCTGGTTTGAAGAGTGTGGAAAAGGAAACATATTTTTTGCGAGGCATTCCAATTCAGTCCTCAGAGGTAGCGTCGCTTCTGTGACCGACCTCAGGTAGGAATATAATCCTATTTGGATTACAGTTGTCTAAGGGCAGCAGTAGCTACTTACCATCAGGTGGACTGCATGCTCGTCTGCTACTCCTATATTATAAAAAAAAATCACTAATCTTCTCTGAGTTTGATTACAAATGTCCACGGGTGGCTGTAAGCACTTCAATCAGATGGACTGCATGCTCGTCTGCTACTCTTATATTATATGTAAAAAAGTCTCTTCTATGTACTGTACGGTACCCCTTTTTGAAAATAGTTAATGTTATAATGTGACAGCCTCTTAGTTCTAGTGGACTAAGGGGGGCTGGGGGCGGAAGGGGCCGTCCGCCCCGGGCTCCCAATCTCAGGGGGCCCCAAAGACAGTTGCTAAAAAAAGGTCATCAGAAACAAACAATCTGTGAAATTAGTATAAATCAGCGAAAAAAGAGGGCACCGGAGTCATACTTATTTTTCAGCGAATAAGTCTATGACACATTATTAATTTTGTAAAATCAAATCAACTTTTTACACTGGGGGCCTCCATGCAACTCCCGCCACTGCCTCCTAGACTATAGTTGCATTAGCTGGCAGCATGCCCATGCGCATCTATTTGCATTCCACTCTAATCATTGCGTCTCGTGAGCACACGTACTTTCCTCAAAACGTCCAGTTTTAAACTATTTGAGCTTAATTCGTATGTATGTGGGCATTTGTAACTTTCGAAGGTGGTAGAAAAAAGCTTTCTACACTCACAGCCCCACAGTAGGATTCCCTGTGTCGTGGATGCCATGGACACACAGAGACAAATACACAAACATCCAGACCCAGAAACAGAAATCTAAATTCGTCATTCAGATATCTGTCTGGCCGGGGATCGAACCCGGGACCCTCTGCGCGTTGCGGTATGGTGACCGCTCCGCCACGCGGGTCGTCAAAGAAACCACCGCCACACCTACTTCTGTTATAACAGCAGTGTTAAAAGCTGCTGTGTTCTGGTTTGAATGTGGTAAGGGAGACATAATTTTCTGAGGCGTTCCAGCTCAGTCATCAAGGGTAGCGGCGCATCTGTGGCAGTTTCTTTCTATCATCATTCTATCATCTTCTATCATCATCAACTTCTTCATCATCATCTTGATTCTATCATGTTATGTATCCGCCATATTGGATTTACAATGACGTCACTAATCCATTATGCATTATCATCCAAATCAAACGCAATTAGTTCAATCGATTTTTTTTATAATATAGGAGAAGCAGACGAGCATGCAGTCCACCTGATGATAATTAGCTACTGCCGCCCATTGACACCTGTAATCAACTCCACATAAATTTACATTCCAACCTGAGGTTGGCCACAGATGCATCACTCCTGCGTACTAAGCTGGAACGCCTTGGAAAAGTATGTCTCCCTTACCACACCCTTCATACCAGTACACAACAGCGCTACACTACTGTTATTAGGTAGAAATAGGTGTTGTCCCTGTAGTCTCGGGACTAGAATAGGGCTACGGTATCCCCTGCCTGTCGTGAGAGGCGACTAAAAGGGGCTTCCGGGGTTGCGGGCGGCAAGATTGGGAGGTCGAACCGCCCGGCTAGTGACCCCGGGAAGGACGGCGGTGTGTGTGGTCGCATACCGTCGTGCCCACAAGACGGTGTGGCGATTATCAAGCTCACCTGGGCAGAGCCCGATGGGGCAACGCGCTAAGAGGACTCCGGTTGCGTTCCTTTGGAGATCCCGGAGCCCTCTACGCAGCGCCGAGGACGCCCACCGGGGCGTTTTAGTGCGGTAAGAATCCCACATAACCCCGTGCCGCTCCCACGGCATAGGGTACCTTTTGAAGGTTTCCCCCTCGTAACCAAAAAAAAAAAAAATAAATAAAAAAAATAAAAAAAAATAGGTAGAAATAGGTGTGGCGGTGTTGCTGCCGGAGTCGAACCACAAAGAGTTCTACCACCTTCAAAATATTTTAGGTTCAAGTGTGATCTAACACACCTTTTTCCTTATAACATCTGACCAATAGTACGCATATAGTATTTGATAAATACAGTTACACCAAAAAAGTTTGAAAAACAAAAAATGATTTGACCGTACGTTGCGTCATTGAGATGTGTTAAACATAGGTTTGATCGGCCCCTATTCAGGTGGTATTCGATAAGGAAATATCGCATGCGTTAATATAGCCTTGTTAGCCTTATTATTAACTGACTTCCCAAAGTAAAAGATCTATTCGTCGAGCATTTCTTTTTTTAAATTTCTTTCGCGGCGTTGTGCACTTTTGTGATGGGTAAAAAATGTTAAACTCGAGTCAGGACACGTGGCCTGATCGAAAATTCGTAAGACGGCAAAGCAAACAGCAAAAGTTAAGATGTCATCCGGTGTCAGCGTAGAGAAAATATGTTAATGGGTCAGTTTCATTTTTCATTTATTATATTTTATTATTCAGGTTAGGTTTCGAAAGTTATCACTTCTGCCCGCACTCCCGGAGTGCAACCCGTTCATTTTTAACACGCTTTTATTAGCTTGGGTTGTATGTATGTATGTATGTATGTACGTAACAGTAACGGAATCTTTGAACCCGATTTCTATCCACTTTGAACGTTCAGTTTAATTCAAAAATTTGAAAAATTATCAATAACCGATGACAATACACGATTTTAATAATTTTGTACCATTGTCCTTATCAACATCCTCAGGATTAACGATTTTCGATGCGAGAGAAAGCGCCTTAGGGAAAGTTCAGGCAAAGTTACTACATTGATTTTTAGTTTTGAAAAATAATAATGTTATTTTATCTGGTTTTTATCATTTATTACACGTGCAAAGTTAGTTACTGACGTCACTAACCAATTTTTCACTTATACATAATAGGTTTTGATCGAAACAAACAATTGATGTATTTTTTGTTTCGATTCTGAAAAAGAGGTTCTGTATTCGTAGGCTATGACTGTAAGTTTGTATGTCAATATTTTTTCAAAAGCTCCTGACCCATTTTGGTTCGGTTTTGGTTTTTTGAAAGCATATTTTACAAGGAAGGTTTTGGCACATAATTAGCCAGGATTTTTGGGAAAAAAAACATCATCATCATCAACCCATTACTGTCCCACTGCTAGACATGGGTCTCTTAGAATGAGAAGGATTAGGCCATAGTCCACCGCGAATTGGTATACTTGAGAGGTTCTTGTTTTTATCTTGTGAGAAAAATATTGAAGCATATTGCTTAATTTCATATCAAATCAAATCAATTTTTTTTTATTCAAAATAGGTTCTTTACAGAGCACTTTTTGAATGTCAATACAACCACCACTTCAAAAGGTGTTTCGGTATGGAGAAGAAGCGGCGAAAGAAACTCCATAACACACATCTTTTAAAAAAAAATGTTTTTGACAATGTTAACTTAACGTAATGGTACATGTGGAGCTGGAGCTAATTCAGACCACATGTTTTGTCAGTCAAATAGTATAGGTATAGGTTTTAATTGAAGTCAAAACCCTTTGTGGTTCGACTGAGACGGCAACAACATCACAAATATTTCTACCTAATAACAGAAGTGTTAGGCGCTGCTGTGTTCCGGTTTGAAGGGTGTGGTAATGGAAACTTACGAGGCGTTCCAGCTTAGTCCTCAGGGGTAGCGGCCCATCTGTGGCCAACCTCAGGTAGGATAATCTAATCCTATCTGGGGTTGATTACAGATGTCCATGGGCGGCAGTAGCCACTTACCATCAGCTGGCATGTTCGTCTTAGTAGACGAACATGTCAGCATGTTTTTTTTTTTATAATATGGGAGTAGTCTCCCATATTATAAAAAAAACACAAGTTTTAACTTCTGTCACCATTCGAAATATATCGTCTACACTTCGAATAGTCCACTGTCCACTAAACTGACCAATGCCCCGTGAGGTGTTTATTTTGAAGTTAGTCGTTACGCAAGACAGAATTATAACGGGACCTGGTCATTCTTGCTCCAAACTGTTTGCCTTATTGAGTGGTAATTCTAGTTAGTATTTACTTGTATGTGGAGTGTTTTTTACTAAAACGATGTGTGTTTTTGGGTAAAAAATATACAAATAATTAGCTTTTGCACGTGGCTTTGCTCGCATTAATAGGCTTTTTTATCTTTCGAGAACGGTGATTTTTTAGGTATAAAAGGTGTCCGTGCCAAACTGCTAGTCCGCTCTGAGTCGTTGCGAGCAGGTGTAGTCATAAAATTTGCTATGGCGACGCGATTCATTTCTATATTCAGAGCGGACTAGTCGTTTGGCGCGCACTATACTATATTTTTTCTGAACCCCTGACAACGTGTGTTCAAAATTTCATGAAAATTGGTTATGTAGTTAAGGCATGAAAGTGAAACAAACAAACTCACATTCTCATTTATAATACACGAGCTTTTGCCCGCGGCTTCGCTCGCGTTACGAAGTAATATTTTCATCCCTTGGGGGTAGAATTGATCAAAATCCTTTCTTAGCGGATGCCTACGTCATAACATCTACCTGCATGCCAAATTTCAGCCCGATCCGTCCAGTGGTTTGGGCTGTGCGTTGATAGATCACTACGTCAGTCAGTCACCTTTGAGTTATATATATTTAGATATTAGTAATCATGATGAAATTTGATTTAAATTTTTTTATAGATAATATTAAAGTACACACCCTTCACGACCCACGTGGCGGAGCGTTCACCATACCGGTCTGTCTGCAGGGTTCCGGGTTTGATTGCCGGCTAGATAGATCTACATGATGATGGGTTTCTGTTTCTGGGTCTGGGTGTTTGTGTATTTTTTTCTGTGTGTCCATAGCACTAGGGAATCCTAGTGTAGGGTAAGTGTAGAAAGCGTTTAATTAGATGGCTTTTCAAACCAGAACACGGCAGCAATAAACATTATTATTATTAACACTCAGTTGTTACTTCTCCTGGGGACTAAGTGGCTTCATATGTATGTCAGCCCTCCCCCTCCACTGAAACGCTGATCGGCTTCCCGCTAGAAATTGGTGACTTATAAAGGTGGTAGTACCACCTCTTCAGCTATTTCTATGTAAAAGAACAGCGTTTATTAAGCGCTGCTGTGTTCTGGTTTGCAGGGTGTGGTAAAGGACACATACTGGCCCAAGGCGTTCCAGCTTAGTCGTCAGTGGTAGCGGCGCATCTGTAGCCGACCTCAGGTAGGAATATCTAATCCTATCTGGGGTTGATTACAGATGTCCATGGGCGGCAGTAGCCACTTACCATCAGGTGGACTGCATGCTCGTCTGCTACTCTTATATAATAAAAAAAAATCTCGATCTACTTAAATATGCTCGTGTACTTATAAATTATTATATTATGTTATAAAATATAACAAGTTACTGAATTAATAGAGAAATTCTCGAGATGCAATTAAGTTCTTCTATAAACTTTAAGAATGGCCGCCTGATTATAAAAAGTAATTTATCTTGTCAGGATTGTATTAACCCACGTAACGTCTAGGATAGACAGGTAATTTTAAGTAGATTAGACTAAAAATAATAGACAAAGTCTAGGAAAGAATTATAAAAACGAAAACCCGACTTATTTTTTTCTTTATAATATAGAAGTAGCAGACGAGCATGCAGTCCACCTGATGGTAAGTGGCTACTGCCGCCTATGGACATCTGTAATCAACCCCAGATAGGATTAGATTCCTACCTGAGTTCGGCTTCAAATGCGCCACTAACTCCGAGAACTAAGGTGGAACGCCTCGGAAAAGTATGTCTCCCAACTACACTTCAAACCAGAACACAGCAGCGCTTAACACTGCTGTTATTAGGTAGAAATAGGTGTGGCGGTGGTGCCGCCGGAGTCGAACCACAAGGGGTTCTAACAACTTCAGAAATATTCAGAAACGCCATCTATTTTTGTGTTATATAACTAAGTATTGTTGACGTATCATTCATCATTACCCCAACGCCATCTATTGTTGTATCATATAACTAAGTATTGTTGAAAATGATAAAATTAATAAAAATAAGTAAAAAATAATGAACATTTTGTGGTACGGAAGCCTCCATGTGCGAGTTCGACTCGTACTTGGCGAATTATTTTTAATTATTTAATATTTATTGTTATATCGGCGATTATAAAAAAATCTCAAAGGTATGTGAAGTCTACCAATACGCACTTGTCCAGCGCGGTGGACTATGGCCTAATCCTTCTGATTCTGAGAGGAGACCCGTGCCCAGCAGTGGGACAGTAATGGGTTGATGATGATGATATCGGCGACCGTTATACCTACTCTGTAAACATTTCAAGTGTCTATCTATTATGGTTCAAGAGATAGAGCCTTGTCACAGACGGACAGACAGCGAAGGCTTAGTAACAGGGTTGCGTTTTTACGTTTTGTGTAGTGAATCCTGAAAAAAATTTCCTTAGAGGTAGCTACGCGTCTGTGGCCAACCTCCGGTATTACTACAATCCTATCTAGGGTTGATTACAGGTGTCCATACGACAGTGACTTACTCAGATGGACTGCATGCTTTCCTACTTGTTTTTCATACACTTACATAGATAAGTATAGATATCTCATCGCCTTGTAATTGAAGGAAGCCATTAAATTACTTTTTTTTTTTATAATATAAGAGTAGCAGACGAGCATGCAGTCCACCTGATGGGAAGTGGCTACTGCCGCCCATGGACATCTGTAATCAACCCCAGATAGGATTAAATATTCCTACCTGAGGTCAGCCACAGATGCGCCGCTACCCCTGAGGACTAAGCTGGAACGCCTCGGAAAAGTCTGTCTCCCTTACCACACCCTTTAAACCGGAACACAGCAGCGCCTAACACTGCCGTTATTAGGTAGAAATAGGTGTGTTACTTAAACGGCTGACGATTCTGTCAGCCGTTTAATGGCTGTCATGGTGTAATTTACGCGGAATAATGCCGACATGCGCAGTTAAGACACGAAATCGAAGAAAAAGTGCGAAGAAATATCGTTTCATTCGTAAATGATCTAAAAACTACATTTTTTAAATATTTTTAAACACGAAAATAATTGACAGTGACAATTATCAAAAGGTTACATTTTCTTGTTAGGAGCGAGTTATCTTTACTAATCTATGTACCCTTATGTAACTATTTTTTTCTAAACATTGCTATCATATTATGTTGTGCTTATTAATTTTCTTTTATTTAATTATTTACTAGCTGTCCCGGCAAACGTTATGTTGCCATATAAATAAAAAAATGTTAAGGGTGAACAACCCTTGTCACTTAGGGGTATGAAAAACAGATAGTATCCGATTCTCAGAGCTACTGAATATGCATATAAAATTTGGTGAAAATCGGTAAAGCCGTTTCGGAGGAGTACTGTAACTAACATTGTGACACGAGAATTTTATATATACGATTATATTTATATTTTCGTATTATTCTATATTGTTGTAATATACAATTTATTGACCTTTTACACGGAACACTTCACAACGGAACTATCCCAAAGATATCTACTGCATGCAGTACTTTATTTGAAGCTTTATCTACTTCTTTTGGTCTGAGGAGTACAAAAACCAGTTTTTGTTTGAGGATATGTTTGTGGGTTTACGACCCCGTGGATCAATGGTCAACGGACCTATCGCGAACGGTGCCAGGTTCGATCCCCGGTCAACCAATGACATAGTTTTTTTTCTAATCAAAATAATAATATGATTAAAGATGTTAAATTTATACAGGATCTTAGAAGGGTAGGAGGAAGGGTGGGTAGAATATTTTTAAATTTCTAACATCGGGTACTCCACAATGCCACATCTAATATATAAAATTCTCGTGTCACAGTTTTCATTGCCATACTCCTCCGAAACGGCTAGACCGATTTTGATGAATTTTTTTGTGCTTATCCGGTATCTATGAGAATCGGCCAACATCTATTTTTCATCCCCCTAAATGTTAGGGGTAGTACAACCCTAAATTTTTTTTTTATTCATATGGCAATACAACGTTTGCTGGGTCAGCTAGTATAATATAGGGTTTCTAAAGGTGGTAACGCTCTTTGTGGTTCGACTCCGGCGGCACCACCGCCACACCTATTTCTGTTATAACAGCAGTGTTAGGCGCTGCTGTGTTCCGGTTTGAAGGGTGTGGTAAGGGAGACAGACTTTTCTGATGCATTCTAGCTTTGTCAAGGGTAACGGCGCGTCTGTGGCCGACCTCTGGTAGGAATCTAATCTTATCCGGGTTTGATTACAGATGTCCATAGGCTCATTTTCATAAAAACGGACTAAGTATGTAATAAATATAATTTAATACGCTTAAATATTTTATTGCCTTATATATCTTTTCGGTTAGACCATCTATGTACTCGTAATAACCAACATCGTCAACCCATTACTGTCCCACTGCTGGGACTCTCATCTCAGAACGACAGACTTAGGCCATAGTCCACCGCGCTGGACAAGTGCGAATTGGTAGACTTCACATACCTGTGAAAACATTTCTTTTAAGATTGCTCAGGTGTACAGGTTTCCTCACGATGTTTTTCTTCATCGTTTTAGCAAGTGATAATTAATTAGTAATACGCATATAACTATGAAAAATCAGAGGTTCGCTAGGAAAAATCAGAGCATGGGATTTGAACTTGGGACTCCTCGATCAAGAGGCTGAGTTTCTTAACCACTAGGCTATCACTTGCGACGGGACCTTAACAGGGCCGGATTTAAGGGAAGGCAACCGGGGCCTCCACAAAAGAGAGGCCCCCACAATAGAGACGTCGGATTTTTTTTTAATTCCGACTAGTAAACACTAGTAAAAAAAAATCTTTTCCTTTGATACCTTTATCTACAGTACCTTGTTCAAACATGAATACTAAAAAAATCTACCTGCGTTTCACAATAAAATATTTGTTGAAAAACTGAAAAAAATGTTCATTTTATTCGGAAAATTCGGAATAATTTGGGGCCAGGGGGCCTCCACTCCTTTGTTGCCCCAAGGCCTCTAGACCTCTAAATCCGGCCCTGGACCTATAGGAATTTAGAAACCCCATCTTTCCCAGTACTCTTAATGTTAGATTTGAAAAACATTTTCTCCATTCAAAGGAACCTGAACGCAGTAAACACGGACAAAGCAATGTTTGTATGTATATATATTAGCCAACGTTATTTTTTGTTTGAGAACAATACTCAGGGTTAGTACTTACGAATAAAAGATAGGGTTACCTAGATCTAGATTACTAGATGTGGTTCGGAGATGTTATAAAAATCATAATCAAAAAATATTTTTTGCGGCCTACAAAATCAGATACTCGTACATAACAGAGAATTTTACAGTCTTGTATCCTTCATTTTTCATATTGGATTGAGCAGGAATATCAGGACTTTGCTTAGAGAGGGAGGATGAGGTGAGCTGAAGTGAGCTAAGGTGAGGTAAGGTGAGTTGGGATGAGTTGAGCTGAGCTGAGGTGCGGTAAGGTGAGCCGAAGTGACCTAAGGTGATGTGAAGAGAGCTGAGGTGATGTGAGCTGAGCTGAAGTAAACTAAGGTGAGGTGAGGTGAGCTGGGTACAATTTGTTACCTTTCGAAACTGAAGAAAACCTATTGTTTTTATCCGTGATTTCTTTTTGTGATATGGGAGTAGCAGACGAGCAAGCCGTCCACCTGATGTTAAATGGCTACCGCCTATGGACATCTGTAATCAGCCCCAGATAATATTATTCCCACCTGATGTCAATCAGGTGGGAATAATCTTATAAAAAGCAGTGATAGCCTAGTGGTTAAGAAACTCGGTCTCTCGATCGACGGGTCCGAGGTTCAAAACCCAGGCACCCACCTCTGATTTTCAAAAATTATGTGCGTATTAAAAAAAAAATATATTATTATCACTTGCTTAAACGGTGAAGGAAAACATCGTGAGGAAACCTGCATACCTGAGAGATTTATAAAAAAAAAAAATCTCAAGTGTATGTGAAGTCTACCAATACGGACTTGGCCAGCGTGGTGGACTATGGCCTAATCCTTCTCAGTCTGAGAGGAGACCCGTGCCCAGCAGTGGGACAGTAATGGGTTGACGATGATGATGATGATGATGTCAATCACAGATGCGCCGCTACTCCTGAGGATTAAGCTGGAATGCCTTAGAAAAGTATGTCTCCCTTACCACATCCTTTGAACCGGAACACAGTAGCGTCTAACACTGCTGTTATAACAGAAATAGGTGTGGCGGTGGTGCTGCCGGAGTCGAACCACAGGTTTTACCTTTAAATGTTATAGTATGTTTCCGCGCGATAATGTGAATGAACTTGAACTATGTTTTTTTATTAACCTATTACCTGAGTATTTAGTCTGTGGCAGTTTTTCTTATTATCTGGACTATAGTGCCGTGAATAGTCTGTGCAATCGTATCTATGTCCTTTTGTCTATATTGTCTATTCTTTTAAGCCCGATGTGAAAACTCAGTTCAAGTAACGACCGTCTCTAAATTGGTGAGTGGCCTCCAAATATATAACATAGTATGAATATAATCAATTGTAATGTATATTTGTGTGCCACTTCCAGTATTCCTGTCCCTAAGTCCCAGGTTCAGTTCAAGTAGTCAGACTCCGTGAAAGAAATCGCATATCAACAGATGCAGATTTTAATCCTAAATTATTACCAACGATGTATTTATATAGAGCTGTTATACTGTTGATGTGTTTTTAGTGTGACAAAGTAATTCCAATATATTGAAGAGGGTAGAACCGTTTGTGGTTCGACTCCGGCGGCACCATCGTCACACCTCTTTCTACCTCATAAGAGCTGTGTAAAGTGATGCTGTGTTCTGGTTTGAAGGGTGTGGTAAGGGAGACAGACTTATCCTAGGCGTTCCAGCTTAGTTCGCACCTGGCAAAAAAATACAACTGGGAAATTTACTTCGTTTGTTTGTTTGTAACCATATGCTTTCACGCTTTAATAACACAAACACAAATCTAGAATTTATCTAGAACCTATGTGGCCGTGGAAAGAACCTGGAGCCCACCCACAGAGCCTATAAGCACTCTGCCATCATCATCATCAACCCATTACTGTCCCAAGCTGGGCACGGGTCTCCTCTCAGAATGAGAAGCATTAGGCCATAGTCCACTGCGCTGGCCAAGTGCATTGGTAGACTTCACATACCTTTGAAAATGTTTTTTTTTAAGATTTCTCAGGTTTGCAACCACTCTGCCATATCTTTAAAGTGATATGCTCAATCCAATAAGTTATCACTTGACAACTGTGGTCGATAGACCATAGGCCGGCGTAGACCATAGTCCTTAAATCCGGCCAAAACCGAAATTTCCTCTATAGGAAACCCGCGCCCAGTGTGTGTGTAGTATGTGTGTGTGTGTGTGTGTGTGTGTGTGTGTGTGTGTGTGTGTGTGTGTGTGTGTGTGTGTGTGTGTGTGTGTGTGTGTGTGTGCGCGCGCGCGCGTGTGTGTGTGTGTGCGCGCGTGTGTGTGTGTGTGTGTGTGTGTGTATGTGTGTGTGTGCATGCATGCGTACGTGTGTGTGTGGCTTGACATCCTTTAAAAAATAAAAAAAAAATATTATGGTAAGTAATTTTATTACCGTGGTGGTAATATCATCTCTATATAGTTCCGAGAGTAAATGCATCCGCGAATGATTCGCGCCACTCGCCAGTCAGTCTGCAATAAGTCTGGATTTGTGGACGTTAGCCGGCGTTGTAGTCTAACTTCTTAACCAGGCAAATGTAGTTTTGTCTATATTGAAGTTAAACTTCTTTTGAAAAAAAAAATGATTTTTATAACACTGACATCTCAATTGACATAAAGTTGATTTCTTTTTATAATATGGGAGTAGCAAATGAGTAAGTCTCCCTGATGGTAAGTACTGCCACCAATGGACACGTGTAATCAACCCCAGATAAGATAACATTCCTACCGACCTCAAATGCGTGATCAGTAAGAACTAAATTGGAACGTCTCGGATAAGTATGTCTCCCTTTGAAAGCGACACAGCTGAGCTTAACACTGCTGTTATTAGAGAAAAAGATGTGGCGGTGGTGCCTCCGAAATTGTACCACAACGGGTTCTATCACCTTCTAATTTTTGGTTGATTACTTCGCGATCGGTGTTCATAATAATAATTATTATTTTGTCATTATAATATGTAATTATCATTACGTATTATATTAGGTATTTCACAATATACCCATATCCTCCACCTAAAATAGCATATCCCGTAATCCCGCTCATGATCCGACTATTATTGGGGGCGCATTTGATCTGCGAACAACAGCGTAAACCTTGATATTCATTTGAATCCAGAGAAATAGTTGGGATGTGCAATTCCTTTTACAGAAATTTGTAATAAGTTCCTGGCAAGTTTCAATAGCAATATTTCTTTGTGAAAGATTGCTATTTTTTTTAAACAGGCACTATGCGTAAATATTAGAAGGAGTACTTTAAATAAGGATTGGATACAAGAGAAATATGAATAGAAATCTTTAGATAGCATTTTATTGGTTTTCAAAGATCCATTTTAAAATAAAAGTTTTTAATCTGTTCCCATTGTCATTTTTACATATTTTTCTTACACTTGAATTAAATTCATTGCCAGACGAATAATCTTCATAGTTTCACATTTGCTTTTATAGAGAATCATAACCAAAGTTAATCAGTAATCAGTATAGCACAGTACCATCATTAATATTTATTTAAACATGGTAAGTATAATGCTGCTTCTATATCACAATTTGTAAAATGCTTTTTTGAATAAATTATTAGATTAAAAGTGATTAATTTGAAACATTCCAAAATTAAGTTAATTCGCAGTGTCACATCATTGAAATCGAAAAGCTTTCTAATTCTTTTATCTTTTGAAGGGTGTGCTAGTAAGGGCTCGCTTTCTTTTATAATAAACCAGTAAAACTTGAACGGTCAGTCCACATTATATGTCTGGATATAAGTATAAAAGGGACCTAACATTTTTGTAACCTAACCTAACCTAACCTAACCTTACATTGTTTTTGTTGGGAAATGGCCACAGGAGAACGAGAAAATAAACTATGAAATATAATAAAATGAAATTCACTCCAAAAAGATACTTTTTATTATATAGAATCATTGACAGAATGACAAATTAGAAGAAGTAAAATATATGTTTTTCAGCTGCCAGCTTTATCATATATAACCTACTTGAATATTATACATTATAAGAGGCTTGAGTTTTTGCTATATTCCAACAGTTTTTATACTAGGAATACAAATCAGTATCAAGGTGGTAGAGTCCTGTGTAGTCTAACTTGGAAGGCACCATCGCTACACCTATTTTTGCCTACTAACATCAGTCTTAGCGCTGCTGTGTTCTAGTTTGAAGAGTGTGGTAAGGGACACATACTTTTCCGGGGCGTGCCAGTTCAGTCCTTAGGGATAACGGTGCATCTGTGGCCGACCACAGATAGGAATATCTAATCCTATCTGAAGTTCAATAGATGTCCATGGCGGCAGTAGCCAATACCATCTGAGTTACTCACCTGCTTCTCCTATATTATTAAAAAGTAGCTACTACCGTGGACATTTGTAATCAACCCCAGATAAGATAAGCCTTACCATGTAAGTTTTTTTTTTTTTTTATAATACAAGAGTAGCAGACGAGCATGCAGTCCACCTGATGGTAAGTGGCTACTGCCGCCCATGGACATCTGTAATAAACCCCAGATAGGATTAGATATTCCTACCTGAGGTCGGCCACAGATGCGCCGCTACCCCTGAGGACTAAGCTGGAATGCCTCGGAAAAGTCTTTCTCCCTTACGACACCCTTCAAACCGGAACACAGCAGCACCTAACACTGTAGTTATTAGGCAGAAATAGGTGTGGCGGTGGTGCCGCCGGAGTCGAACCACAAAGGGTTCTACCACCTTCAAATCTATCCTTCAGTATCTATTACCACACTCTTCAAACCAGAACAGCAGCGCTACACTGCTGTTATAACAGAAATAGGTGTGGCGGTGGTGCCGGATTTGAATCACAGAGACTACCACGTTCTACTGTCATCCTATTCTTCCTATTATATCTACAGGGTTACTGAAAATTCGATACATTCCCTTGGAGGGGTAAAAGTAGAGCTCATTAGCTTGTGCATTTGGTTTTGTCATTAAGTACCCTAGCCGATAGTGATTTGTTTTTGAGATATTCAAGTTTTTGTGTTTTTATTTCTAAATACCGATTTCAGGCAAAAAATAAAATGCTCCTAAGTGAATGTCCTATTTTGTTCCTATTTTTGCATAATCTTATACCTAACATCTCAACACTTCCTTAAAATAACAATACGCTGTAGTAGTACTCTTAAACTTTACGTTATGGAGGTCAATTTGCTAGAGTACAATAGAAAAACCCTTTTTATTTCCACTTCAGAGTGAATTTGCATAAAAAGGATGTCTGGAATGTGTCGTACAAATTATTAAAATAATAGCCCTATTTCACTAGCTATCTCAAAAACAAATCACTATCGGCTAGGGTACTTAATGACAAAACCTATTGCAAATGAGCTCTACTTTTACCCCTCCAAGGGAATGTATGGAATTTTCAGTAACCCTGTATATGTTGTTATAAAGCAGGGTAAAACAGTAGGTATGTTACATAATACGTTGTACATACGCTATAATCATGTGAAATTGCAACTCTCATTAAACACGATTATATGCACGGACATGCGTCGCGCTAACAAAAAACCCTAATGTTTTGCTCGTGAAACAGATGGAACGGATTAGTATGCTTAGTTTTTATATAGTTACAGAATGAGTGGCTACAGTTAGGGTACTAGTAGATTGTAATAATAAGAAGGCTTTATTTAATAATGAAAAAATATAACATTGTGACATAGTGTATTTTTATACGCTTTATTTTAGCTTCACTTGTATGTTTGTCAGTGAGTAACTCCGTTTTTCAGTAGAAAGAGATCAACATACATCCTTATTAATTATAAGGCTGCTTGACTTGAATTGTAAAAAAGCGTGGGGTGCTTTTGAAAATATCAAAGTGTTGATCCTTCTGCTCATGTCTGTCAGTAAAATATTTATGACTACCGAGAGTGTGCACCCCACGCTCTTTTTACAATTAAATATATCTTTTTTTGTTGTTAATACAATTTTTCATCATTTTTTTTCTAAGTTTATTTTATATTTTTTAGTTTGATTTCTATAAAAGCGTGTACTTTAGATTTTTTTAACTATATTTATTTAAATCGTCACTAGCGTCTGTGAAATATCTGTACCCAACTCAATAAAGAACTTGAAGGTAGTAGAACCCTTTGTGGATCGACTCCGGTAACACCGCCACACCTATTTCTGTTATAACAGCAGTGTTAAGCGCTGCTGTGTTCTGGTTACTTTAGAATACTTTTCCGAGGCATTCCAGCTTAGTCCTCAGGATAACGCATCCGTGGCTGGAATCTAATTTTATCTAAGGTTGATTACAGATGTCCATGGGCAGTAGCCACTTATCATCAGGAATGCATGCTCGTCTGCTACTCCTATATTACAAATAGCTGAATACGAAATGTCCTATCACGAAATGACCTATCTTTTAATAAATGTTTTTTTTTTAATAATACAGAAGTAGCAGACGAGCTTGCAGTCCACCTGATGGTAAATGGCTACTGCCGCCCGTGGACATCTGTAATCAACCCCGGATAGGATTTCCTACCTGAGGTCGACCACGGATGGATCGCTACCCCAGAGCACTAAGCTGGAACGCTTCGGAAAAGTATGTCTCCCTTACCACACCCTTCAAACTAGAACACAGCAGCGTTTATCACTGCTGTTATGAGGCAGAAATGGGTGTGGCGGTGGTGCCACTGGAGTCGAACCACAAAGAGTTCTACCACAAGTAATTCCATAATCAATAACTTAGTAGTATCAAGGTATCTTATTTTATTTAAGCATCTCTTAACAAAATAAACTAAACCATTAAGTTTAATTTATTTATATTTAATTAATGACCTAAATAAATATTGTGGTTGACGGTAAAACTTTTTCCATCTTAGGCTCCCGGCATTATTTTCTTAAACGGTGACACTGTAATCTTAACCGTGGTTTGATTAAAGGAGACATTTGCTAAAAAGTTGTGATTAACTTAGTAACTGTTTGATAATTAATTGCATCAGGCGTTACTTTGAGGAAATCCATGCTATTAAGTTAGGATTAAAACTACATCGCAACAATCCGCTACCAGTATGTATGATGGTATATATAAACCATGCAGTATGTGCCACCCTCCCTCCCACAAAGGATGTGTGCAGATTTTATTTGGTAATTATTTGGTTCCAATTCCTTTCTGGATATAATATTACTAACCCAGAAAAACTGCTTATTCTCTTTATATATTGCACGCGTTTCTAAAACTAAAAGAGGCCTGAAGGCTGAAGCGTAATGTGCTATAATTAAATGGTGGTAGAGCCAGTAGTCATGGTAGGAAGGACTTCAAATCGACGTCTGGGTTAAAGGAGTTCAGGACGCCCTCGGAAAACCGATGAATTTAGACAGCTCAAGACAGGTCGGAGTGGCACAGATTAGGGGAAGCCTATGTTCAGTAGAAGACTTTTATGGGCTGATGGATGGGTGGATTTTCACTACGATTCGACTGCGAAGATACTACCGCCACGCCAATTTGTAGCGTAAAGCAATTCTTGCATTTCGATGGAAGGATACCGGTAAGGTAAGAAAATACCGGCTGACTTACATATAAGGCTACCGTTAGTCTTCAGGAGTGGCAACACATCTTCTTCAGATAGACCATCTGTTCTATACGTCAGTTACAGATGACAGTAGACCCAAGGACTATTTACCATAAGGTGAACTACATGCTCGTCCACATCGGCAGTGACTACTTAGATATGATAAGTTGGACTGCAAGTTCGTTTGTTTATAACAACCGGTAACGTCCTTAAAACGTCTTTAATAACGGAAGTGCACGGTCATCCATCAGCAGTTTCAGCATCTGTCGATTTCCTCATATACCTTTTGTGGCGACTTCCCGCTACTCATCAAGAGGTGGCGCCACAAGTATTCTGAATCACGCTATTAAAGTTTTATCAACATCTTGCATATACAATCTCCAAACTGAAACTGTTGGAGCACGGCTGCTCCCCGGACATGACCTAGCCCGGCGGGAGATCTTCCCTTGCCAAACTTTACTTTGTAAATAATGTATCTACACAAGTTCCGAGGACATACGCGCATAGTCTATTTACCCGTATCTTTAAATCTATAAATATATTTTTAGATAGATAGATCTTTAAACTGTTTGTAAAATTGAAATAATCTCTGAAAGTGCACGAAAACGGCCTTCCCAATATGCAAATTTGACTCTCGTGTGGAACTGTGTCGCGGCGAGGGTGCTTTGTCTTGTCTAGTGGAAAATATACTACAGCAATCCGATATTTTAGACTTAAACTACATACTTATATCAGTACAAATACACGCGGTGTTAGTAACTGTCATTAGTAAATAGTTTATATATAAAATTCTCGTGTCACAATGTTATTTACTGTACTCCTCCGAAACGCTTTACCGATTTTCACCAATTTTTATATGCATATTCAGTAGGTTTGAGAATCGGCTACTATCTATTTTCCTTAACTACTATCTATTATCCATCCTTAACATTTTTTTTAATTATATGGCAACACAGCGTTTGCTGGGTCAGCTAGTAGTTTATAAAAAAAAACTTACGAAAGCTCATACTAATTTATATAAAATGAAGTACCAAAAGCATATACAGATTACTTTTTATAATATTGGAGTAGCAGATGAGTATGCAGTCCACCTGATGGTAAATGGCTACTGCCGTTAATGTACATATGTGATCAACTACCCATAAGATTATATTCGTAACCTGAGGTTGACTACAGCGTTGCTCTTTCTGAGGACTAATTTGGAACGCTTCGAATAAGTATGTCTCTCTAACCACATTTTACAAAGCAGAACACAGCAGCGCTTAACACTGCTGTTATTAGGCAGGTGTGGCGGTGGTGCGCCGGAGTCGAACCTCAAAGGGTTCTACCACTTTAAAAAAATAAACACAGGTTAAACTATGATTAATTTCCGGTTAACATATAGTGGCGCTGACCGGCTCAGGTGCTCGCTTGGAGTGACTCGCCTGAGTGTCCATTGCTAAAACTTCTTACAGTTAATTAGAAAATAGTAATTAGTTATTAACTAAGTAATATTATAAATGCAAACGTGGGTTTGTTTCTACTTTTAATTGCTAATCTATTTTTATATTTTTGGAATGTTCAGTCTTGCTTTGAGTTATGAAATGTCATCTGATTTTTGCCATGTCTTTTACAGAGGAATTGTGATAAATTAGTGGATAAAGATGTTTGTAAATGGTGGTGATAATGGAAGAATATATTGTATTACTGGAATCGCTTCTGAGCGTTTTAACACTAGTGATAAACAACTGTTAAACAATGATTAAGCTCCGGTTAAGTACAGTGGAGCCGGCTGGCTCAGGTGTTCGATTGGAGTGACTCGCCTGGAGTATCTACTAACAGTTAATTAAAAACTAGTAAGTATTAGTTAACTAACTAATATTACAAATGCGATAATTTTTTTTTTGTTCTTTATACTGCGCGTTTACGTCTTAACTACATAACCGATTATCTCTAAAAAAGTACGGTCCCCGAGGGATAGATAAACACTGTTGTCATCGGCTTGAACCGCGAGCACAGCAAATAAAAGCTATTATTAAACAAAGGTTAAACTATGATCAAACTCCGGTTAAAGTACAGTGGCACCGGCCGGCTCAGGTGTTCGCTTGGAGTGACTCGCCTGAGTGTCCACTGCTAAAACTTCCAGTTAATTAGAAAATAGGGTAACCGTTACTTCGTCAAGTGCCGTTATTAGTATCTTTATGTGTGAAGTTTTGAAAAAATGCGGCTAAGTCATGTCATTAGTCTACTAGTTAATATGTTAGGAGAAATAAAAATATGTAAAAAATAAATTATTATTAAAAAAATTAAAAAACTTATTTTATATCACGGCGTGCGTAAATGGACGTATTACGCACGCTTCGCGTGCGCAAAACCCCCATTTCCGACCCCGTAATATAAAATTTTATACAACACGCGGACGAAAAATGTTTTTCTGACTCGTGTGATTGCAGTCCTCGCCTGCGGCTCGGCCTGCAAACTCACACTTGTCAGAAAAAAATTTTTCGTCCTCGTATCGTAATGTACTATTATTATATTATTATTGTACTTTTTTTTAATCGGTTAATATTGTAAATAATTAAATACTATATTCATAAAAAAATATTATAAAAAAAAACAAAAAATATTTTTGTACTTTTTTTGTTCGGTTAATATTATAAATAATTAAGTACTGTACCAAATGTAAAAAAAATAAATAAATAATTGATTAAGGATAAAAAAAAAAAAAATCACGATTTTATATGTAACTAGCTGACCCGGCAAACGTTGTGTTGCCATATAAATAAAAAAATGTTAAGAGTGAACAACCCTTATCACTTAGGAGTATAAAAAATAGATAGTAGCCGATTTTCAGACCTACTGAATATGCATATAAAATTTGGTGAAAATCGGTAGAGCCGTTTCGGAGGAGTACGGTAACTAACAGTGACACGTGAATTATATATAAGATTTTTTTTTGTATTTTTAGTATTAGTTATTATCAGAGGCGTTCCAGCTTAGTCTTCAGAGGTAGCGGTGCATCTGTGGCCGACCTCAGGTAGGAATCTAATCCTGTCTGGGGTTGATTACAGATGTCTAAGAGCGACAATATAGTCGCGTAAAACTGCTAGTCCGCTCTGAATATAGAAATGAATCGCGTCGCCATAACAAATTGTATGACTACATTAATTCTTTTTTTATAATATAGGAGTAGCAGACGAGCATGCTGTCCACCTGATGGTAAGTGGCTACTATCGCCCATGGACATCGCCCAGATAGGATCAGATATTCCTACCTGAGGTCGGCCACAGATGCGCCGTTACCCCTGAGGACTAAGCTGGAACGCCTCGGAAAAGTATGTCTTCCTTACCACACCCTTCAAAAAGGAACACAGCAGCGCCTAACACTGCTGTTATTAGGCAGAAATAGGTGTGGCGGCGGTGCCGCAGGAGTCGAACCACAAAGGGTTCTACCACCTTCAAAAACCTACATCTGCTCGCAAAAACTTCATAGCGGACTAGCAGTTTGGCGTGGACTATACCACTTATTAGCAGGACTTTACGCTCGTCTGCTACTCCTATATTGTAAAAGAAGTTAAAGTAGGTACAACTCAAAATATTTCTATCTTGATATTGCGCTTAATCCCAATAATTTTTTCATCCCTTTCGACATAAAAAGGTTGCAGAAATACCCGAAGCCGGGGTAATTACAAATATGTAAACTTTAAAATTCACTTCATAAGGGATGTAATATTAATATCGACAGTTATCTATCGACATTATATCGTTTTGCCGTAAGAGACTTTTTTTTATAATATATGAATAGCAGACGAGCATGCAGTCCACCTGATGGTAAGTGGCTACTGCCGCCCATGGACATCTGTAATCAACCCCAGATGGGATTAGATATTCCTACCTGAGGTCGGCGACAGATGCGCCGCTACCCCTGAAGACTAAGCTGGAACGCCTCGGAAAAGTCTGTCTCCCTTACGAGTCGCCCTACAAACCGGAACACAGCAGCGCCTAACACTGCTGTTATTACCTAATAACCTCCTACCTCCGGCGGCACCACCGCCACACCTGTATGGTGGTGGCGGTATGGTGTGTGAAGTCTACTAATTCGCACTTTTCCAGCGCGGTGGAGAATGTCCTAATCCTTCTTATTCTGAATAAAGACTCGTGCTCAGCGGAACAGTAATGGATTGATGATGATACAAGTTTGACAATTTGTACAGGATACCAAAATGTAATTCAATTTCCGCTTACACTTTATTTATCTCGGTTTAAAAAGTATAAGAATGTGACTATTTGTACAGGTACTGGACTAATAAATTATATTTATTCGTACATTTATGCAATTTTTTTTTAGTTAATACTAATATTCTAATATAAATTCTATTATAAATTCTTTAAACAATGTGACAAATTCAATTTTTTTTTTAAATATATTTATTCGTACATTTATTCAATTGGTTAGGTTAGGTTAGATTTTTTTTAATAAAAAAAAAAAAGGTTAGGTTAGGTTAGGTTTTTTTTTTTTTTTAATTGATTTCGAACGGGCTGATGGCGATCGACGTCATTTTTTGATGTTAAGAGCTTAGTTTCTAAAATCGATCGGTAGAGCCGTTTAAAAGTTATTAAAAAAAAAATTCAAAAAATTTTTTTTGTAGTTTTTTTTAGATTTCTCAAAATCTACCGGTTCGAATCGGATAATAATAAATTGTTTGTCCAGTACCCGTATTAATAATTACAAATTATTCGTACGGTTACCGTATTAATAATTATCACTTGTTCGTACAGTACCTGTATTAATAGACTCAGCCTATTAAATATCGATACAAATGCCACCCAACACTATCATTATTTCAGCCACTCGTACGGCCTACACGAAAACCATTCACGAAGTTCATTTGTACATGCCTCATAGATGCGGGCTGCATTCACTGGAATTAAAAGTAGGTCTGGGAATTAAACAACATATCAATTTTATAAGCATGTTTAATAAAAAAAAATAAAGTTTTCAAAGTCTGAAAAAAGTGATAGTCTAATGGTTAAGAAACTCGGCCTCTCGATCGAGGGGTCTGGGATTAACCATGGACCTCTGATTTCAAGTTATGTGCATATTAGCAGTTAATTATCACTTGTTTAAACGGTGAAGGAAAACGCGAGAGATTTATAAAAAGAAATCTCAAAGGTATGTGAAGTCTACCAATACGCAAATGGCGGGCGGTGGACTATGGCCTAATCCTTCTCTCTGAGAGAAGATCTGTGCCCAGTTTGGGACAGTAATGGGTCGATTATGTTGGTGATGATGATGTTTAAAAACATTTTTTAATATAGAGGTAGCTAAGGAGTTTGCAGTTTTAATGGTAAATGGGTTTTGTTTTTTATGGACATCTGTAATCAACCCCAGATAGTGTTTTTGAGGTCATAGATGCGCCACTACCCCTGAGGACTAAGCTGGAATGTCTGGATAAAGTATATCTCCCTTACCACACCCTTCAAACCAGAACACAGCAACGCTACATTGCTATTATAAGGCAGAAATAGTGGCGGTGGTGCATTTGTTATCTTGAAGACTTTTATTTATGTTACTAGCTGACCCCGCAAACGTTGTTGCCATAAAAAAATGTAAAGGGTGAACAAACCTTATCACTTAGGTGTATGAAAAATAGATAGTAGCCGATTCTCAGACCTAGTGAATATGCACCTAAAATTTGGTATAAATCGGTAAAGCCGTTTCGGAGGAGTACGGTAACTAACTTTGTGACACGAGAATTTTATATATTAATTCTTCAAAATTTGTGTCTAAATTTTTGGATTTAAACTCCAGACACCCAGCTTAAGGCCGAATTCAAACCACCAGTTTATTTTTTCAACAACAATAACACACAATGAATGGAGTGGAAATATTTTCTTAACAATACAAAATATGTTGCTCATTTCGAAAAAATTTTTGCAACAACAAAGTCTAATAAGTTTCTAGAATTCTAACAGGCAGACATAACATAAGATTTTCTTTAGTGTAAATATGTTGCATAGATATTATTTCACTTTTTTTGAAAAGAGAAACATACTTTACTGAACTTATGGAACAGGGGTGGCGTGGAGACGACGCTTTTGTTAGATATTAATAATTTATTTATATTTTATTTAGTATAATTTTTTTTAATGTTATTTTGCCGTTGGATTGATTTAATTAGATATAAGTTAGATATAAGTACAAACAATAAATACGAATTCAGAGAATTTTGTTTATATTTCAATGTAAGACAAAGTGGAAGGCAAAAATTATGTCACTTTCAGGGCTCGACCCCTGGCCAAACAAACATCTAAACGATAAACTTAGGTTCTAGGTTAGGTTAGGTTAGGTTTCTGTTCTCGGTCTGGGTGTTTGTGTCTGTGTGTGTCTATGGCACCCACGACATAGGAAGAATTTTAGTGTGCGGCTGAGTTTAGACAGCGTTATAGAAAACTTTCAAAATATCTGTTGATAGTTCTAAGGAGAAAGTGGTGCCTTTATTATTTTTTGTAATAATCTATTAATTGAATAAAGATTTGCGCAAGAATACGAAGAGTCATACTCTTCCGAGGTGTTCCAACTTAGTTATGAAGAGTAGTCATGCATTTGTGGCCGACCCCAGGTAGGAAACTAATCTAATCTGAGGTTGATTATAGATGTCCATGTGCACTTACTATGAGGTGAACTGCGTGCTCGTTTACTACTTCGATATTACTAAAATATCTTAAATTTTATAGCTTTTAAAGTCAAATGCAAACTTTAAAGCAATGGTCTCCAAGATCTTTTCATTTTTGCCCCCCGACATACACTAGCGTCCAAGAAATTTTAATAACCACGGAACTTTACAGAAATATTGAAAATCCAACAAAAAGCCAACTCAATAGCCGGTCGTTAAAACTCAAAAAATCGAATCGAAAAATCCGTGGAGAGGCAAAGTTTTGTATTCTAAACTTCTAGTGGTAATGACGTCTCGTTGGATTCGTAATCTCCATCCGTTAGAGTCGAGGGCCTCAGGCGGTACCAATTAGCGACATCCGCTCTGGGTCCTATTGTCAGCACCCATAATGACAGACGCTATGACCTTATGTATCGAGTGGAGACGCCCAAATATTTGTGGGTTAAAATTCATATTTTTTAAACTTTAGGCGTTGGGCGGTTTTAGGGTTCTGTAACGAAGGGTTTAAACGGAAACCTTTTAAGCTAAGCTAAGCTTCCGCTGTCTGTCCGTCTATCCGTCTGGCCGTTTATCCGTCTGTCCGTCTGGCAGTATGTCCGTCTGTCCGTCAGTTCGTCTGTCCGTCAGTCTATCTGTCCGTCTGTCTGTTTGTCCGTTTGTCCGTCTCTCCGTCCGTCTGTCCGTCCGGCAGTATGTCCATCGGTCCGTCTGTCTGTCTGTCTGTCTATCTGTTTGTCCGTTTGTCCATCTGTCCGTCTGACAGTCTGTCCGTCTGTCCGTCTGTCCTTCTGTCACAGGCCTCTCGTGAACCGTAATAGATAGACACTTGAAATTTTAACAGAGTGGCTATAACAAATACTTAAATAAAAATTCTCGAAAATAAATAGAGGGCGCTTAAGATTTTGTGTTTTTCGCTTGATCTTTTGGACTGTTACAGTGAGACAGTATAAACTTTCACAAGGCATTTAAATCTATGGTTGCTATGATTACAAATACTAAAAATAAAAAAAAATGTGGTACGGTCCCTCCTTGCGCGAGTTCGACTTGCAATTGGGCAAGTAATAACTAGCTGCCCCGGCAGACGTTGTATTGCCATATACATAAAAAAATGTTAAGGCTGAACAACCCTTATCACTTAGAGGTATGAAAAATAGATAGTAGCCGTTTCTCAGACCAACTGAACATGTATATAAAATTTGGTGAAAATCGGTAAAGCCGTTTCGGAGGAGCACGGTAACTAACATTGTGACACGAGAATTTTATATATAATAATAATATTTTACAAAGGGTTCTACCTTCACCTTTATTTTAATGAGCATCAACCCCTTACAGTCCCACTGCTGGGCACGGGTCTCCTCTCAGAATGAGAAGGATTAGGCCATAGTCCACCGCGCTGGACAAGTGCGTATTGGTAGACTTCACACAGCTTTTGACATTTTTTTTATTAATCTCTCAGGTGCGCGGTTTCCTCACGATGTTTTCCTTCACCGTTTAGCAAGTGATAATTAATTTCTAATACGCACATAAATTTGAAAAATCAGAGGTGCCTGGGATTTGAACCTCGGACCCCTCGATCGAGAGGCAGAGTTTCTTAACCAGTAGGCTATCACTGTGTATATAATTAGTACGAGTATATAGGAACCCATTAAATAAAATCCGCATTGAATTGTAAAATTCAATGTTTATTTAAGGCGGATTACACATGCAGCGTTTAAATACCCGCGACTTGTGTAAGCGTTATCAAAGACATATTGAAGGTAGAAAGAACCCTTAGTGGTTTGACGGCGGCACCACTGTCACACCTCCGTCTAGTAACAGCAGTGTTAAGCGCTGCTGCGTTCTGGTTTGAAGGCTGTGGTAAGGGTGACATATTTGAAAGAAAGAAAGAAAGATAGAAAGAAAGAAAGATTTATTCGGACACAAATGAAATACTATAATAGAGAGAGACAAAAAAATAAAAATAACATAAAACAAAAGAAAAAAAGTAAAATAAAAATAACATAAAACAAAAGAAAAAAATAAAACCTGAATATTTAACTGAAGCGTTCCAAATTATCCTCAGGGCTAGTGGTATCTGTGGTTGACCTCAGGTAGGAATATCTAATCGTATCTGGGGTTGATACAGATGCTCATGGGAGGTAGTAGCCACTTATCATCAGGTGGATTGCATGCTCATCTACTAAGTACTTCTGCAATATAAAAAAAACAATGTGAGCCGTCACGGGACGCCTGGCAGATGTGAAACATCGACATTATTTTGTAAAAGTAATATGCAGAAAAGAACATATTGTGATAGGAACTAAATATGTCATATATTTAAAATAAAATATTACGATTTTTGCGCATGGCGACGCGTCGCCACACCGTACACACTACTGCATATAGACTGTATATATATACCACGGCATGGCGTCGCCACGCCAGAAATCGGTTTTACGTGCGGCTATAGATGTTTCACCTCAAAAATATTACCTTTTCGCGTGAATTTCTTAATAAACTAAGAAGTCAAACTACTGCGGTTTTCCTGCAGCGTTATTCATACACTGTTACCATAATGCTAACTAATGATTAATAAGTAATAACTAAGCCGAATCCAGCAACATTATAATAACATTATTTATTACAAGTTGCCGAGTGTGGCAGTTTACGCCAAGAGATGGCGCGACATGTTTCTGACTCACGCTGTCGAAGTTTTCTTAACATCTTGTATATATACAAGCTCTGAACCGAGTATTAGAGCATTTAGCTTCCGTAGTCTATCCTGAGAGACCTCAGTGTACCCTAACGTTAAAGATTTGTCTTCAAGCAATTATATTTTAGAGAATTTAAAGATGCTGCTATATCTATTCCCATAAAAAAAGTGTTTTATAAAAGGCGTTCCAACTTAGTCCTCAGGAGTAGCGGCGAATGACATCTCGAGTAGACTCTCTCAGGTAGGAATCTAGTTCTATCTGGGGTTGATTACAGATGTACATGGGCGGTTACCATTTATCTGGCGGACTGCATGCTCGTCTGCTACTCCTATATTTATAGAACAAACAAGATTGTTCTTATATTGGGGTTGATTACAGATGTTCATGGGCGGTTACCATTTATCTGGCGGACTGCATGCTCGTCTGCTACTCCTATATTTATAGAACAAACAAGATTGTTCTTATATTGGGGTTGATTACAGATGTCCATGGGCGGTTACCATTTATCTGGCGGACTGCATGCTCGTCTGCTACTCCTATATTTATAGAACAAACAAGATTGTTCTTATATTGGGGTTGATTACAGATGTCCATGGGCGGTTACCATTTATCTGGCGGACTGCATGCTCGTCTGCTACTCCTATATTTATAGAACAAACAAGATTGTTCTTATATTGGGGTTGATTACAGATGTCCATGGGCGGTTACCATTTATCTGGCGGACTGCATGCTCATCTGCTACTCCTATATTTATAGAACAAACAAGATTGTTCTTATATTGGGGTTGATTACAGATGTCCATGGGCGGTTACCATTTATCTGGCGGACTGCATGCTCATCTGCTACTCCTATATTTATAGAACAAACAAGATTGTTCTTATATTGGGATTGATTAGAGATGTCCATGGGCGGTTACAATTTACCTATCATTAGCTGAATTGCATGCTCTTTTAAATTTAGACAGATATCTAAATGATGAATTAAGATTTCTGTTTCTGGGTCTGGGTGTTTGTGTATTTGTCTCTGTGTGTGTCCATAGCACCCACGACACAGGGAATCCTAGTGTGGGGCTGTGAGTGTAGAAAGCGTTTATTTTTTTGCTACTATATATTTTTCTATATATTTTTCTATATATTTTTCTTTTTTTTATATTATATAGGAGGAGCTGCACTCCACCTTATGGTAAGTGACTACGGCCGCCCATGGGGTCTACCACTACCTTTTTAAAACCATCATAGTTCAGGAAAGTTTTATTTCAATATTGCATCAACTTCTGAAATTGTCATATTTTGCTTTAAAATATAAATTCCCTGCAAAAAAAGAATGAATAATTTCAACCGACATCATGCAAACCTGCTTATTGTAATATTATAAAAACAATCTTACTTTAACGAGGTCGTCGTACGAATATTCAAAATATTATTAAAATAATATTGTTTTAAGAGATGGTAGTAGGCCCCCATATTGTAACAAAGTGTGTGAGCCGCCTAACCAGTGATGTGGAACTATTTTTAAAGATGTATTCCAGTTTTATTGTTCCATGCAACAAACAGAGTCGTGCAATTAAATGGACATGCGGGCGAGTGTTAAATTAAATTGTTTTTTTGTGAACTTTGACGTTCTGGTGTAGTGGGTAGCGGGTACTGGGTTCTGGGTTTTGTCCCTGTAGTTTCGGGACCAGAATAGGGCTACGGTATCCGCTGCCTGTCATAAGAGCCGACTAAAAGGGGGCTTCCGGGGTTGCGGACGGCAAGAGTGGGAGCTCGAACCGCCCGGCCAGCGACCCCGGGAAGGACGGCGGTATGTGTGGTCGCATACCGTCGTACGCACCAGACGGTGTGGCGAGCGTCAAGCTCACCTGGGCGGAGCCCGACGGGGCAAAGCGCTAAGAGGACTCCGGTTGCGTTCCTTTGGAGATCCAGGTGTCCTCTACGCAGCGCCGAGGACGGCAACCGGGGGGTTTTAGTGCGGTAATCCCACATAACCCTGCGTCGCTCCCACGGCACCGGGTATCTTTTGAAGGTTTCTCCTTGGTAAACAAAAAAAGGGTTCTGGGTTTGATCTCAAATCAGTTTTTTAAACACAAGTAACCAAAGGCTTACGATCAGGTGGGCTGTAAGCAGCCCACCTGATTGTAAGTGATCACTGTCGTCTTCTAAGGCCTGAAGAAAGCGTTGCCGCTTCAGAAGTCAAAGGATTAAGATATGCCCCACCACCGCCACACCTATTTCTACCTAATAACAGCAGGGTTAAGCGCTGCTGTGTTCCGGTTTGAAGGGTGTGGTAAGGGAGACAGACTTTTCCGAGGCGTTCCAGCTTAGTCCTCAGGGGTAGCGGCGCATCTGTGGCCGACCTCAGGTAGGAATATCTAATCCTATCTGGGGTTGACTACAGATGTCCATGGGCGGCAGTAGCCACTTACCATCAGGTGGACTGCATGCTTGTCTGCTACTCTTATATTATAAAAAAAAAGTCAAATGCCCCCTGGAGTATTGGTACGTAGTGGTTCTAATCATTCTCTTGTTCATCATGTCTGGGGTAGAATTTGAGAGAATTCGAGACAGTCATTGATTTTTGATTATTAATAAAATAATTATTACTAGTTCGTAGGTTATCACAAGGTGGCGGAATCCTCTGTGTTTCGACTCCGGCGTCACCACCGTCACATCTGTTTTTGCCTCATATTATTAGTATTAATATTAAGCGCTGCTGAGTTCTGGTTTAAATAGTGTGATAAGAGAGACAGTTATCCGAGGCGTTCCAGTTTACTCCTCAGGTGTAGCGACGCATCTATATTTAACCTCAGATAGGACTAATCTTATCTGGGATTGATTACAGATGTCCATACGCTAGACGCTTCCTAGGTGGATTGCATGCTCGTTTAGACCTATATAAAAATCTAGATACATTAGTGTCCGATCTTAGGTAAGACTAAACTTATCTGGGATTGATTTCAGATGTCCATACGGCAGTAGCCACTTACCATCAGGATAACATACTCGTTTTCTCCAATATAAAAATCTAGGTATATTTCACGCAATTCATGTTTTGTAGTACATATAAGTCCGGGGGCGGGAACTAGTGCATGTTCATTTTCAGCCCCCGGTCATCCCCGTAGGTTAAATGAAAACTCCCTTTAGCACTTTGCTAAAACCTCAACAAAATTATTGTAAAAGCATTTATCTGTTCATAATATTCGATTAATTGGGTGTAATGTAAATTCTGATGTGAGGTTTCAGCCCCTATTTAGCTTTGGGGGATTAATTTTTAGTGCATGTTTCCCGTATAAGGTATGTATTGCAATATTTTAGGGTTCAGTACCTAAAGCGTAAATACGGACCTATTACTAAGCCTCCGCTGTCTGTTCATCTGTCACAGAGACCTATCTCTTGAACGGTAATACTCGTATATAGACACCTGATTTTTTTACAATGTATATTTCTAATATAGAAGTAGCAGAAGACAATGTGGATGGAACTTCATCCTTCGGCGAGTCTCCTCGTGGTAGAAAGTGTTGTATAATTGACGTTATATTCTGAATCCACGCGAACAAAGTCGCAGGTTAAACAGTGATAAATTTCAAATGATTATTATATATTTATGTATTTTTCAGGGCCTGGGATTCGAACCTCAGACCGCCAGTAAGGACCACTGCTCTTTTAAGCTGTAGACTTATAAAGGTAGTAGAACCCTCTAATGTTCTAGAGGCTTCAACGCTACACCTATTTATGCCTTATAACAGTGTAGCGCTGCTGTGTTCTGGTTTGAAGTGTAATTATGTAATTATGTATATGTTTAAAGACATTTTTAGCCTCTAAGATGATAGTTGATTTCATTTTTAGTACAATTATTGTTATGTAGCGGACAAAAAATTAGGCCACACTTTATATACTGCGTTTTTGGTTTCATATCTAGATTTTACCATATATTGCTAACAAAATACCGTTGAGAATGTTGAGATACTTAAAGATATGTAACAAGTTTAGAAATGTCGAGGAAGTAGTGAAAAGTAACTTAATGTAACTTGCAAATCTTTTTGACCCGCGTAGCAGAGCGGTTACTATACCGGTCTGATGTGCACAGGGTCCCGGGTTTGACCCCGGCCTGATTTTTCTAAATAATGAATTTAGGTTTCTGTTTCTGGGTCTGGGTGTCCATAGAACCCACCATACAGGGCATCCTAGCGTGGGTCTGAGTGTAGAAAAAAAGCGTTTTTTAATATTTAAACACGCTTTTAGTAGCTTGACCTGTATGTATGTATGTAACCAGAATCTTTGAACTCGATTTTTACTCAGGTTGAACGGTCCGATTAATTTAAAATTTTGAACAATTAGCAAGAATTGATGACAATACACGATTTAAATAATTTTATCCCATCTCATCAGGATCGTCAGAAATCAGGATTAACGATTTTCCTTTTGTGCTATTTTAGCGTGGTTTTTAGTTTTCAAACTATAATTATTACGATAGATTTAGTAGGTGGCCTATTTTTTATCTACTAGTATATTTAGAGTTAGTTACTGATGTCCATACTGCAGTAACTCGCATCAGGTGGACTGCAAGTTCTTTTACAACTTCATTATAGTATGGCCACTAAACCTACTAACTTTTATCATTAAATAATATAAGACTCCGAGCTTATGGCCGAATTCAAACCACCAGTTTATTTTTTCAACAACAATAACACACAATGAATGGAGTGGAAATATTTTCTTAACAATACAAAATATGTTGCTCATTTCGAAAAATTTTTTTGCAACAACAAAGTCTAATAAGTTTCTAGAATTCTAACAGGCAGACATAACATAATATTTTCTTTAGTGTAGATATGTTGCATAGATATTATTTCACTTTTTTTGAAAAGAGAAACATACTTTACTGAACTTATGGAACAGGGGTGGCGTGGAGACGACGGTTTTGTTAGGATTATTTATTTTTGTTATTTTTATATTTTTTACAATAATTTTCTTTGCCGTTGGGATGATATAATTATATACAAGAAACATAATTTCAAATTCAGAGAGTTATGTTTAGATTAGAATCTGAAACAAAGTGGAAAGTAAAAAATATTGCACTATCCGAGTTCGACCCCTGGCCAGACAAACATCTAAACCACAGTATAATTATCTATACTTATACTGTGTCTAAACGATGAACTTAAATTTATGTTCTGGGTCTGGGTGTTTGTTTGTCTTTGTGTGTGTCACTCACGCCACAGGAAAAGTCCTATAGAGCTTAGAATAAAACTATAGTTGTTAGAGTTATAGAATAATGACTGAATGACTGTTGTTTCACGGACAAAGTGATGCCTCCATTAACTTTCGTAAAAATCTGTTTCTTTCATAACGAATAGTGTTGAAGGCGGCACCACCGCCACACCTATTTCTACCTAATAACAGCAGTGTTAGGCGCTGCTGTGTTCCGGTTTGAAGGGTGTGGTAAGGGAGACAGACTTTTCCGAGGCGTTCCAGCTTAGTCCTCAGGGGTAGCGGCGCATCTGTGGCCGACCTCAGGTGGGAATATCTAATCCTATCTGGAGTTGATTACAGATGTCCATGGGCGGCAGTGGCTACTTACCATCAGGTGGACTGTATGCTCGTCTGCTACTCCTATATTATAGAAAAAAAGTGTAATAATAATTGTAAGCGTTTGTATAAGAGTACTCGTCCAAGGCATTCCAACGTAGTTCTCGAGAGAGGCAACGTATTTGAGGCGGACCTCAATTAGGAATCTAATATTATCTGGGGTTGATTACAGATGTCCATTCGAGAGTAGCCTCTTCCAATAAGGACTGCATGCTCGCTTGTTACTTCGATATTATAAAAATACCATAAATTTTATAGCTTCTAAAGTCAAGTGCAAACTTTAATGCAATGGTCTCCAAGATCTTTTCATTTTTGCCCCCAGACATACACTAGCGTCCAAGAAATTTTAATAACCACAAAACTTTACAGAAATATTGAAAATCCAACAAAAAGCCAACTCAATAGCCGGTCGTTAAAACTCAAAAAATCGAATCGCAAAATCCGTGGAGTGGCAAAGTTTTGTATTCTAAACTTCTAGTGGTAATGACGTCTCGTCGGATTCGTAATCTCCATCCGTTAGAGTCGAGGGCCTCAGGCGGTACCAATTAGCGACATCCGCTCTGGGTCCTATTGTCAGCACCCATAATGACAGACGCTATGACCTTATGTATCGAGTGGAGACGCCCAAATATTTGTGGGTTAAAATTCATATTTTTTAAACTTTAGGCGTTGGGCGGTTTAGGGTTCTGTAATGAAGGGTTTAAACGGAAACCTATTAAGCTAAGCTAAGCTTCCGCTGTCTGCCCGTCTGTGCGTCCGGCCGTCTGTCCGTTTGTCCGTTTGTCCGCCTGTCCGTCAGTCCGTCAGTCCATCTGTCCCGCTGGCTGTTTGTCCGTTTGTCCGTCTGTCCGTCCGTCTGTCCGTCTGTCCGTCTGTCCGTCTGTCCGTCTGTCCGTCTGTCCGTCTGTCCGTCTGTCCGTCTGTCCGTCTGTCCGTCTGTCCGTCTGTCCGTCAGTCCGTCAGTCCGTCTGTCCGTCAGTCCGTCTATCCGTCTGTCCGTCTGTCCGTCTGTCCGTCTGTCCGTCTGTCCGTCTGTCCTTCTGTCACAGGCCTCTCGTAAACCGCAATAGATAGACACTTGATATTTTAACAGAGTGGCTATAACAAATACTTAAAATAAAAATTCTCGAAAATAAATAGAGGGCGCTTAAGTTTTTGTGTTTTTCGCTTAATCTTTTGAACCGTTATAGTGAGACAGTATAAACTTTCACAAAGCATTTACATCTATGGCTGCTATGATTACAAATACTAAAAATAAAAAAAAAATACAAAAAATGTGGTACGGTACCTACCCTCCTTGTGCGAGTTCGACTTGCAATTGGACAATTATTTAGTAATAACTAGCTGACCCGGCAGACGTTGTGTTGCCATATACATAAAAAAATGTTAAGGCTGAACAACCCTTATCACTTAGGGTATGAAAAATAGATAGTAGCCGATTCTCAGACCTACTGAATATGTATATAAAGTTTGGTGAAAATCGGTAGCCGTTTCGCAGGAGTACGGTAACTAACATTGTGACACGAGAATTTTATATATAATAATAATATTTTACAAAGGGTTCTACCTTCGCCTTTATTTTAATGAGCATCAACCCCTTACAGTCCCACTGCTGGGCACGGGTCTCCTCTCAGAATGAGAAGGATTAGGCCATAGTCCACCGCGCTGGACAAGTGCGTATTGGTAGACTTCACACACCTTTTGACATTTTTTTTATTAATCTCTCAGGTGCGCGGTTTCCTCACGATGTTTTCCTTCACCGTTTAGCAAGTGATAATTAATTTCTAATACGCACATAAATTTGAAAAATCAGAGGTGCGTGGGATTTGAACCTCGGACCCCTCGATCGAGAAGCTGAGTTTCTTAACCAGTAGGCTATCAGTGTGTATATAATTAGTACGAGTATATAGAAACCCATTAAATAAAATCCAGATTGAATTGTAAAATTCAATGTTTATTTAAGGCGGATTACACATGCAACGTTTAAATACCCGCGACTTGTGTAAGCGTTATCAAATACATATTGAAGGTAGAAAGAACCCTTACTGGTGTGACGGCGGCACCACCGTCACACCTCCGCCTAGTAACAGCAGTGTTAAGCGCTGCTGTGTTCTGGTTCGGACACAAATGAAATACTATAATAGAGAGAGACAAAAAAATAAAAATAACATAAAAAAAAAGAAAAAAAGTAAAATAAAAATAACATAAAACAAAAGAAAAAAAGTAAAATAAAAATAACATAAAACAAAAGAAAAAAAGTAAAATAAAAATAACATAAAACAAAAGAAAAAAATAAAACCTGAATATTTAACTGAAACGTTCCAACTTATCCTCAGGGCTAGCGGCATCTGTTGACCTCAGGTAGGAATATCTAATCCTATCTGGGGTTGATACAGATGCTCATGGGAGGTAGTAGCTACTTATCTTCAGGTGGATTGCCTGCTCCTATACTAAGTACTTCTGTAATATAAAAATATTACCTTTTCGCTTGAATTTCTTAATAAACTAAGAAGTCTAACTACTGCGGTTTTCCTGCAGCGTTATTCATACACTGTGGTTACCATAATGCTAACTAATGATTAATAAGTAATAACTAAGCCGAATCCAGCAACATTATAATAACATTACTTATTACAAGTTGTCGAGTGTGGCAGTTTACCACTCGCCAAAAGATGGCGCCACATGGTTCTGAATCACGCTGTCGAAGTTTTCTTAACATCTTGTATATATACATATCTATATATCTTGAAGGTGGTAGAACCCTTTGTGGTTCGACTCCGGCGGCACCACCGCCACGCCTATTTCTACCTAATAACAGCAGTGTTAAGCGCTGCTGTGTTCCGGTTTGAAGGGTGTGGTAAGGGAGACAGACTTTTCCGAGGCGTTCCAGCTTAGTCCTCAGGGGTAGCAGCGCATCTGTGGCCGACCTCGGATAGGAATATCTAATCCTATCTGGGGTCTGCTACTCCTATATTATAAAAAAAAATACATGGTCTGAACTGAGACTGTTAGAGCATCCGGCTTCCGTAGTCTATTCCGTATCTATAAAAGATTTGTCTTCAAGCAATTATATTTTAGAGAATTTAAAGATGCTGCTATATCTATTCCCATAAAAAAAGTGTTTTATAAAAGGCGTTCCAGCTTAGTCCTCAGGAGTAGCGGCGAATGAAATCTCGAGTAGGCTCTCTCAGGTAGGAATCTAGTTCTATCTGGGGTTGATTACAGATGTCCATGGGCAGTTACCATTTATCTGGCAGACTGCATGCTCGTCTGCTACTCCTATATTTATAGAACAAACAAGATTGTTCTTATATTGGGATTGATTAGAGATGTCCATGGGCGGTTACAATTTACCTATCATCAGCTGAATTGCATGCTCTTTTAAATTTAGACAGATATCTAAATGATGAATTTAGATTTCTGTTTCTGGGTCTGGGTGTTTGTGTATTTGTCTCTGTGTGTGACCATAGCACCCACGACACAGGGAATCCTAGTGTGGGGCTGTGAGTGTAGAAAGCGTTTATTTTTTTTGCTACCCTATATATTTTTCTTTTTTTTATATTATATAGGAGGAGCTGACGCACTCCACTTTATGGTAAGTGACTACGGCCGCCCATGGGGTCTACCACTACCTTTTTAAAACCATCATAGTTCAGGAAAGTTTTATTTCAATATTGCATCAACTTCTGAAATTGTCATATTTTGCTTTAAAAATAAATTCCCTGCAAAAAAAGGATGAATAATTTCGACCGACATCATGCAAACCTGCTTATTGTAATATTATAAAAACAATCTTACTTTAACGAGGTCGTCGTGCGAATTTTCAAAATATTATTAAAATAATAATGTTTTAAGAGATGGTAGTAGGCCCCCATATTGTAACAAAGTGTGTGAGCCGCCTAACCAGTGATGTGGAACTATTTTTAAAGATGTATTCCAGTTTTATTGTTGCGTGCAACAAACAGACTCGTGCAATTAAATGGACATGCGGGCGAGTGTTCAATTAAATTGTTTTTTGTGAACTTTGACGTTCTGGTGTAGTGGGTAACGGGTACTGGGTTCTGGGTTTTGTCCCTGTAGTTTCGGGACCAGAATAGGGCTACGGTATCCGCTGCCTGTCATAAGAGGCGACTAAAAGGGGGCTTCCGGGGTTGCGGACGGCAAGAATGGGAGCTTGAACCGCCCGGCCAGCGACCCCGGGAAGGACGGCGGTATATGTGATCGCATACCGTCGTACGCACCAGACGGTGTGGCGAGCGTCAAGCTCACCTGGGCGAAGCCCGACAGAAGTAACCAAAGGCTTACGATCAGGTGGGCTGTAGGCAGCCCACCTGATTGTAAGTGATCACTATCGTCTTCTAAAGCCTGAAGAAAGCGTTGCCGCTTCAGAAGTCAAAGGGTTAAGATAAGCCCCATACGTGTATAAGTATAGTTGGCCATCGTTAGCCATCATTTGTACCTTACAAACATCATGACACAAAAAAAACACAAAGTTCGTTGCTGAGTGTAATAAGACTTATTTATTGATATATTACTTTAAAATGTTTATAAGCAAGATTCTTATTGTGGCTGCTTATTATAAGTATTGGTACTAGCTAAAATGGGACGTCTTACCCTCCGGGCGCACATATTTTGCGGCATTGTCAACATAAGGGCGGTGGGCAGAAAATTCGGGTCTCGAGGATACCCTCTTTGCACGGGCAGATTCTAAGGTACGTAGTAAGGTAGTTTTGAAGGTGGTAGAACCCTTTGTGGTTCCACTCCGGCGGCACCACCGCCACACCTATTTCTACCTAATAACAGCAGTGTTAAGCGCTGCTGTGTTCCGGTTTGAAGGATGTGGTAAGGGAGACAGACTTTTCCGTGGCGTTCCAGCTTAGTCCTCAGGGGTAGCGGCGCATCTGTGGCCGACCTCAGGTAGGAATATCTAATCCTATCTGGGGTTGATTACAGATGTCCATGGGCGGCAGTAGCCACTTACCATCAGGTGGACTGCATGCTCGTCTGCTACTCTTATATTATAAAAAAAAAAGTCAAATGGAGTATTGGTACGTAGTGGTTCTAACCATTCTCGTGTTCATCATGTCTGGGGTAGAATTTGAGATAATTCGAGACACTCATTGATTTTTGATTATTAATAAAATAATTATTACTAGTTCGTAGGTTATCACAAGGTGGCGGAATCCTCTGTGGTTCGACTCCGTCACCACCGTCACATCTGTTTCTGCCTCATATTATTAGTATTAATATTAAGCGCTGCTGAGTTCTGGTTTAAATAGTGTGATAAGAGAGACAGTTATCCGAGGCATTCCAGTTTACTCCTCAGGTGTAGCGACGCATCTATAGCTAACCTCAGATAGGACTAATCTTATCTGGGATTGATTACAGATGTCCATACGCTAGACGCTTCCTAGGTGGATTGCATGCTCGTTTAGACCTATATAGAAAACTAGATACATTTGTGGCCGATCTTAGTTAAGACTAATCTTATTAGAGTTGATTACAGATGTCCATACGGCAGTAGCCACTTACCATCAGGATAACATACTCGTTTTCTCCAATATAAATATCTAGACATATTCACGAATTTCATGTTTTGCAGTACATGTAAATCCGGGGGCAGGAACTAGTGCATTGTTCATTTTCAGCCCCCGGTCATCCCCGTAGGTTAAATGAAAACTCCCTTTAGCACTTTGCTAAAACCTCAACAAAATTATTGTAAAAGCATTTATCTGTTCATAATATTCGATTAATTGGGTGTAATGTAAATTCTGATGTGAGGTTTCAGCCCCTATTTAGCTTTGGGGGATCAATTTTTAGTACTTGTTTTCCGTATAAGGTATGTATTGCAATATTTTAGGGTTCCGTACCTAAAGCGTAAATACGGACCTATTACTAAGCCTCCGCTGTCTGTTCATCTGTCACAGAGACCTATCTCTTGAACGGTAATATATAGACACCTGAATTTTTTACAATGTATATTTCTAATATAGAAGTAGCAGAAGACAATGTGGATGGAACTTCATCCTTCGGCGAGTCTCCTTCTCGTGGTAGAAAGTGTTGTATAATTGACGTTATATTCTGAATCCACGCGAACAAAGTCGCAGGTTAAACAGTGATGAATTTCAAATGATTATTATATATTTATGTATTTTTCAGTGCCTGGGATTCGAACCTCAGACCGCCAGTAAGGACCACTGCTCTTTTAAGCTGTAGACTTATAAAGGTAGTAGAACCCTCTAAGGTTCTAGAGGCTTCAACGCTACACCTATTTATGCCTTATAACAGTGTAGCGCTGCTGTGTTCTGGTTTGAAGTGTAATTATGTATAATATGTTTAAAGACATTTTTAGCCTCTAAGATGATAGTTGATTTAATTTTTAGTACAATTATTTTTATGTAGCGGACAAAAAATTAGGCCACACTTTATATACTGCGTTTTTGGTTTCATATCTAGATTTTATCATATATTGCTAACAAAATAGCGTTGAGAATGTTGAGATACTTAAAGATACGAGTATGTAACAAGTTTAGAAATGTCGAGGAAGTAGTGAAAAGTAATGTTACTTGTAAATCTTATTGACCCGCGTAGCAGAGCGGTTACTATACCGGTCTGATGTGCACAGGGTCCCGGGTTTGACCCCGGCCTGATTTTTCTAAATAATGAATTTAGGTTTCTGTTTCTGGGTCTGGGTGTTTGTGCATTTGTCTGTGTGTCCATAGAACCCACGATACATGGCATCCTAGCGTGGGTCTGAGTGTAGAAAAAAAAGCGTTTTTTTAATATTTAAACACGCTTTTAGTAGCTTGACCTGTATGTATGTATGTAACCAGAATCTTTGAACTAGATTTTTACCCAATTTGAACGGTCTGATTATTTTAAATTTTGACCAATTATCAAGAACTGATGACAATACACGATTTTAATGATTTTATGCCATTCTCATCAGGATCGCCAGGAATCCAGGATTAACGATTTTCCTTGTGCGATTTTAGCGTGTTTTTTAGTTTTCAAACTATAATTATTACGATAGATTTAGTAGGTGGCCTATTTTTTATCTACTAGTATATTTAGAGTAAGTTACTGCAGTAACTTACATCAGGTGGACTGCAAGTTCTTTTACAACTTAATTATAGTATGGCCACTAAAACCTACTAACTTTATCATTAAATAATATAAAATTTCTAATGAGTTTTTCATCCTCAGTGACTTAACATCATGTGGACTGCATGTTTTACTACTTCCATTATACTTTGGCAAAGGGAGATCTCCCGACGGGCTAGGTGATCATGACCGGGAGCGGCCGTGCTCCAACAGTCTCTGTTCGGAACTTGTATATATGCAAGATATTTAGAAAACTTCGATAGCGTGATTCAGAATACTCGTGGCGCCATCTCTTGACGAGTAGCGGGAGGTCGCCACAATACTATGACCACTAAAACCCATGATTAACTCTATTATTAAACAATGTAAGATTTCTTATGATTTTTTTTATACTTTGATACTTTACTGTGGGTATATATTTAGACCCAAAACAGACTAATAAGTGACTAGTTCCATACTTAGATACCTGGATGGGAATCGAACCCACGACTGAAGTACAACTGGCTTACGTAAAGAGTCATTTGTACTATATTATTACAGTTGGTTTTAATTAGGTTGGTTAAATAAAATACGATTAATTTTAATTATTATTTATTTATTGTTTCACGAATTCACATATTTAATACAGAATAGTTAAAAATAAAATTATTGTACAACACACAATTTCAAATCAAATAAAATCAATTTTTTTCTTCAAAATAGGTTCTTTATAGAGCACTTTTTGAATGTCAATACAACCACCACTTCACAAGGTGTTTCGTTATGGAGAAGAAGCGGCGAAATAAACTCCATAACACACATCTTTTTAAAAAAAAGGTTTTATACAATGTTAAACTTAACCTAATGGTACATGTGGAGCTGGAACTACTTCAGACCACACCGTTTTGTCAGTCAAATAATAATTATTTACAAAGACGCACAAATAAGCACCAGATATAGTTAGAAATACTACCTAAATATTAAAGACAAAATTATTTATAGGTAGAAAAAATAGTTTTTGACGTGACAACGTCTTAAATTAGGTTGCGGCTGGGAGTCACTTATGAAAAAGTGTAACGCCCGGTAACGTTACGATGAGTCACCGAACGAGAGAGAGGCCCGCCGAATGCCTTGCGTCTCTCTCCCACTCAACTATGATCGGTCTGCCGCGCGCGCAGCACTAGAGACTAAACAAAATATATTTCTATAGTTAAAATTTGTGCAATTCTTATTTTCATTCAATTCCTTGTTCCTATTGTGCAATTTAATTATATTCATATCAATAAATATTCTACCGAGAAAAAGACGTTGTCACGTAAAATCTTCGCCCGTAAAACCGACTTTACAGGCAACCATTTTTTTTTTTTTATTATTAAAATTTAATATTATTTTAATAGTTCATAAGCTTAACAAAGTTTACTCTACTATTTCCATTTCTTTATTTCTCGATGACAGTTCTTTGTAGTGTTGTGACCAAATAAGCAATTATATCGATCGCATATATTTATTATGTGTATTTTGAACAAAGACAAATACAACAAAGCTTAGGCCGTAAGAAAAATAAGACAATTTTATTTTTTGTTTTTTATATTTAACTTTACGATAAGGCAGAAGGGCTACCTGATGGAAAGCAGTCACCGTCGCCTATGGACATTTGCAACACCAGAGTCGCCAATGCATCGCCGGCTTTGAAGGAGAGCTCTTTTTACACCCCTCTTGAAGAGCCCCATGTCATAGTCCTGAGGGAATACCTCAGGAGGAAGTTCATTCCACATTTTGCACGTACGCGGTAAAAATGACCGTGCAAACCGAACCGTGGAGGACCGCCACGGGTCAAGCTGATGTGGATGGAACCTCATCCTTCGGCGGGTGGTGCGATGAAGGAAGGGTGATGTAGGCACAATTTACTGACTAAAACCTACTTATTTTACAACAGCTTCGAAAATTTTAAAGAATAATCGTTATCAATCAAACATTTATACGAGTCACATCTTGTAATGAAATATAATATTATAAGTATATGTAATATAATATTATAGTTAATAAATTTGTACAAAAGTATCCCGCAGTAGTTTAGTTTCTTACATTTTGTAAAAAAACGGGTCTGTTATCGTGTTACGTTTATCGTTATAGCTCCTATAGTAATCATTATGTGTAGCATCACTGTCCATGAAGTACAGTATTATCTGTGTGACATTTTAACGTAAACAACACAAAATTACATGGACGTCGATCTGTCATCGACGAAATAAAGAAATGGAAATAGTATAATTTAATAAAATAAAATACATAAAACCACTATAGATACACAAATCAACATTAAGAATGAAATATTACTTTTTTATTAAAATGGACATACATATTATTTGAAATTTCTTAGTTATTCGAAAAAAGAGCTTTCAGAGTTATTAATGATTACATATAATGATAATGATTAAATAACATGACATACATATAACTGAAAAATAGGACATTGAATTGGAATGACAGTGGCGCCGTCTGTCGAAAATTGATCGTACCAACTCAGAAACTTTGCTAAATCATCACATGATCAAATGTATATTACGATTCTATAAAGGACATACAGACAAACATACATTTTTATATATTAAGATTTTGAGAATCTTCATAAATCTTCTTTCTTGAATCATGTTGAGTGAACGCTAGAAAAGTTATTGACTTAGAAAAATCTGCATATTCTTCTAAATCAATCGACTATGCTAACGTGTCTTCTTACTTCTTCTATCAGATGTGTGTGTGTGTGTGTGTGTGTGTGTGATTGTGTGTATGTCTGCGTGTGTATGTGTGTGGAGATAGAAAGAGATAAAATAATGCATAATTGATATGAAAACAAAAAAACCAACTGTTTAAAATTAACTGAAGGTAGTAGAACAATATGTGGTTCGACTCCGGCGGCACCACCACCACTGTTTCTGTTATAACACCAGTGTTAAGCGCTGCTGTGTTCTGGTTTGAAGAGAGACATACTCTTCCGAGGAGTCTCAGGGGTAGCGGCGCATCTGTGACCGACTTCAGATAGGAATATCTTATCTGGGGTTGATTACAGATGTCCATGGGCGGCAGTAGCCACTTACCATCAGGTTGAGTTCAAGCACGTCTGCTACCCTTATATTACAAAAAAAAACAACCACAAAGGGTTCTACCACCTTCATATATCTGATTCTAAATTCTTAATCCTATTTACGTGAATGTGTCTTAATATGTGTTTCAATTTATGTTCTTCTTGTTTCTTTTTTCTTTCTTCTCTTCTCTTATCTTCTGTGTCTAACGTAGAAGTGTATATACAATACATGCCCTTATCAGTTCTCCGTCCAGTCGTATACACACACGGGGCAAGAAGAATGACAAGGGCACGTCATTGTATAATTGTGTTATTTCGGTCTTCTTTCTTCTTTTTCATTCTTTATTCTTCTTTAATGTTCTATGTCGTTCTGTTCGGGTTTATTAAGTGGGACATTTAAAGTAGATAAACTCTGTCTGTACACTAAATCATTTAAAGTTTAAAATTACGATAAGAATGACTTGACCGGAGCGATATTACAACATTTGAACATGTGAACGTAGCAAACGTGTGAACATCATTTGCTATCAGTTGAATGTATATAATTTCGGGTACATACGAGTAGGTACGTATGTCATGTTATTTTGTTAAAAACATAGCTAGTATTAATATAAAGAGTATAAATTACAAATAAACTTTTAGTCAACACTTCAATCCCTTGATAATACAAGTCTTAAATTATGATATACGACTAAAGTCGTAAATTTCGAGGTCCAGTGGGATTCCAAGGTCCAAGTCCGGTGCAGAGGTCCAAGACAGGTCCGGTCTTCAAACTGTAGACGATGTCCGAAGTTTCTGTACAAATGTACCTGAAAGGTAAGAAATTCAAAATTAGTAATTGATTTTGGCGCCCAACGTGGGACTAGCTAAGTATGTCAATTTCCTTACGAATTCGTACGATATTCCAAAGTTTAAAGTAGTAGTGTTGTTGTATGTTTTTGTATAATGTGTATTACTAACATTAGTCTTTTAAGTACAAATTGTTACTAACCAAAATATGGATTTACGTCCGAAATAATTTTTTATTCGTATTATTATTAAAAAGAAAAATGAATATAATTTTAATATATTGATAGCAAAAGAAACTTCCGGGTTTCCCGAGTCAGATATTTTCAAATTATCGAATATGTTTAACAACTACTATCTAATAAATTACAACGAACCTATCTAACTGACTGACCGACCAACCAACCAAAATTAACTAAACATTCCTAACCAATAAGATTAGATAAAACCGAATCAAGTAGAGCTTAACGCCAGGATCATTGCATCCAAAGTTTGGCGCCCAACGCGGGCCGGAGGTAACATGATTAAAAAATCATATTAACAAAATTCGTGGGGAGCGCTAGTGGTTTCCATCCCCTTCCGTTGAGGTCCCTGGGGTAGTCGGTCCCGCTATAATATGTACAGCTGGATTATGTCCAGATCAATTATTAATTGTAATTACTGTTTCATCTTTTCCTTATTTATGGGGAAAATAAGGGTAAGATGTGTGTTTATTATGGGTTATTTTATTACATAAGTAATGCAATGGTTTCAACATTGGTGTCTCAACTGGAAGTCCGGAGTTCGAAACCGGGGCATGTATCTCTGATATTTCAAAGTTATGACCGGTGAAGGGACATATTGTATGAAAATTTACATTTTTTATTGTGTAGCGAAAGAATTTGCATTTCACCTGATGGTAAGTGATCACCATCACCTGTGACCTCCTTTTGGTTTGAATTGGTTTGTGAAACGGTTCTACCTGAAGCCGATTATGAAAGTATTGCCACTCCTGTGAATAAATATGCGTTTCATATACAAGTCAGAATATTATCTTTAAATAAATAAATTTAAATATTGAACGTTTCATTATACAGGAAATATACAGAAATAAATTTATTTGATCCCTTATGAGACGAAATAATAAGATCATCTATCTATCAACATTTCAGCAACGATGTAATAAGATACGCTTTACTAGAACAAGCTTTAGTAGTACTTGACACTACATAACACGTATTTTCACATAATCACAACACTATCACACATTTCACGTACAGCGTTGCTGTAACATAAACAACAGTCCAAACACATATGTTATAGCGAAATGTCGTTAACCGAAACCATTCGGACAAGCCGTCACGAGCACGACACGAACAACGATTTATTAGATTAAAGTCGGGAGATGTAATGAGGCGCGAATGAATTTTTCATGTTCCGCCCGATTGGAGACCGGACGGCATCTGGCCTAATACGGAGCAACTGACGCTTAAGTACTCGCCGCTAGGTGGTTCAGTTTACTCGCGTCGGAACTAGATGGCGCTGTTTCCAATTTGTGCTCTGCGGATTATTAGGTGTAATAAAATGTTTGCGTAGCTATGGGATGTAGGGGTTATGTAACGCTCGGAGATTTTCTTGCGCTCATATTTTAATGTTTCATATGATACATAATATATTGACAGGCTTACGTTACAAAGTATACTGATGTGTTATGTTAATCCAAATAGGTTTGTAGGTGTGTGTGTTTGTGCGTGTATTTAGAAGAACATTTATCAAATAGAAGAACGTGTTTATAATTATATAATTATAATTTTTAACCGACTTTCCAAGGAGATGTATTGAGAGTGTGGTGAATGAATCATGGTGGTACCACTGTCACACTAATTTTCACATGCAGTCATATTCTTTTGAAAAGAAGACTTTGTTATACGGTAGACAGGTATTTTAGAGCTTAATGGTATAAATATACATTTCTTACTATCTGTTGGTCTTGGGTTCGTATCACTCACGCACTTCTGATTTTTTTTCATACGCATGTTAATTTTCATACATAAGTTTGAAAAAATGATTTACCATCTAATTCTATTTGGCTTAGTAGTAAACTGTAAAGTATTCCATATAGGGGGACAATGTGTCGATAAACTGTCGTCTTTGAGCAATTGCTGTAGATGCACTATATATTTCTACTTCTAACACAGTCATACTAAAATCTAGGTCAGCGTAACTCAGTTTTATGGTAAGGTCAAAGTAGAAACAGTTATCCGGGAGATAACATAGAAGTTTGCAGTTCTGCCTTCATCTGGGAATGATAAGCTTTTAGAGCTTAATCCGTTCTAGTAACTGCTTTACCGGCTCCACGATTATATTAAAGTATTTACTTAGATAACTTTTTAGTTTTCAATTTTGTTTGTATCTATGGAGTATATAGATGCTATAGAAATAAGGGATACGATTGGTGTGACAAAGGTATAAGACCACATATTTATTTTTTTTTGTTCTTAACGCCATCTAGTGTTATAGAAGATTCATCGGCACTAGTTAGTAGCGGGGGTTTGATTATTTATTACTCAATAAATTTTATATTAGAATAGACTTTTTGATACATAAGTAAGCTTAACGCTTTATACAAAACAAATCCCATACTAGAATTCCGTAAGGTAGTGACACAGAGATAAGTTTGAACACCCAGACCTAGAAGCAGTATACAAAGCTATTATTTACGTTTCTTATTAAAAACTAATCTATTCAATGTATTGCATACCAAATTGACATTTTCTCAATTACTTCATACAAGAAATTTTGATCTTTTGTTGCCAGACTTTGAATGGATTGAGCATTAATAACGGTCTTTAGACCAAGCCAGGACTCAAACCCGGTACCTTAATTGCCAACATATCTTACGAAGTCGTATGTACTTGTATCATTAAATATATAAAAATCTGATCCAAAAAGGACACCCAAGAAAAATATTTACGACCACGACCCCCCACTCATTACTCCCCCATTAATAATATAAGGTGCTTAAGTGTGACAGAAAAAGGTCATAAGAGGTCATTAATAAGATAGAAATGACCCCCAGAGGTCGTTACCGCGTGTTATTGGAGAGTCCTAAATCATTTTTTTTTAATTTCTTGCCCCTTTTACCGATGGTGTTATGTACGTTTTTGATATAGTATTAGACCATATTGAAAGATTTAATTTAGATAAGGGAGTTTTAAGTCTGATGAGTGTGTCTGGATCTTCGACAACTAATAATTGATCATTAAATTTTAGAGATTTTAGAAATTGCTAGTAGCCTAGCCGAACTGAGTCTTGGCAGAAAATAATTTATCTTGACAACAACGCCATCTATGGACTTCTAAATTATCCCAAATTCTAAGATGGAAAAAACGTAACACTCACAAAATGACATTGGAATCAATTAAGCAGGTTTGAAAAATAGCATGTGGAACGACTTGGATGGAGATTACTGTCGACATCTAGAATCACCTCCATGGATCATAAAACACGAGACATTTTTCGAAGTAATTTAAACTTAACCAACTCCACGAACCCTAAGATTTACCAGCTCCAACCTAAACGGCAGCAAGCAATTGCTCAGTAGCTTACCAACAAGATGGTATCTAACACAACTATCACGAGAGCCTAAATTCCAAAAACAAAAATACAAAGAACTCTTCAACTTTCAACAACATTTTACGTTTACTTCCAGAAATATGTTACAATCAGAAACGGAACAACAATCAATCGCATCCAACACACGATCACACATTATACGTGTGCAGAAAATTCAATTTAAACCGCCCGGCCGACGGTCGATTAGACAAGCAGCTCGTAAATCTGAGCTGGACCATTGGCCGCGGTGAAGTTGTTTGCTGTGGTTTTGTTGCTCTCACCGTATTTTCGTAAATGTCCGTTTGCTATCGAATTTTCGAATATGCGTCAAATGCGGAGTGGAGAAGACTAGGTATTAGAATTGGTTTTGCGGTTCAAAGTACTGAGATTATGAAGATTTTTGAAGAAACATTTGTGGGTCGAATGTGAAGGCATCACCGCCATACCAATGTCAACAGTAACAATAGTGTTAAGCGCTGCTGTGCTGTGCCGCTTTGGAGGTACATAGGTAAAGTAGACATACTTAGCTGAAGCGTTCTAACTTAGTCTTCAGGATCAAAAACGTTTTTGTGGTCAACCTCTGGAATCTAGTCTCATTTGGGGCTCAATACCGAAGTCCATGGGCGGCAGTAGTCACCAGATATAGTCCGCGTAAAACTGCTAGTCTGCTCTGAATATAGAAATGAATCGCGTTGCCATAGCAAATTGTACATCTGCTCGCAACAACTTCAGAGCGGACTAGCAGTTTGGCGCGGACTACACCTTGTTCGTTTACTACTTCTACATAATAAAAGAAAGTCAAAACTCGCACGGTTTTACTTATTCCCAGGACCTATTTAACTAAAAATATTCAAAAGCGAACTTTCAACCCTAATTTGTTTCCATCATCCATAACACTGTCAAATGTTCGAGCGAACATATTGACTAATGAAGGCCATGTTTAATGCGAAGCACGAACCAATGACAAGGGTAGCGTTATCGGCTCGCTAACTGTATTAAACATTAAGAGTTTGGCGCCCAACGTGGGCCTAGAGAAAATAAAAATTAAAAGATTATTGATTTATGAAGAAGAAGATAAACAGTGATATGAGTATAATGATACAGTGATGTGATATGACCCTAGGTATGAGGAAACATATATTGATGAAACTTCTGTAAAAATTTCAAAGGTGTGGGAAATTTACCAGAAAGCACTATAAATGTTAAAAGGTTTAAGCCCGTCTCATTCTGAAATAATTGTACCCAAAAATGGGACAATAATGGACAAAGTAACACCTGATACAATTAACAGTTAATGGTTAATGCTAAATAAGAAAACAAATGAAACCAAGGATTTTACTCTAGGATTTTTTTATGATACGAAGAAGTTGCAAACGATTAAGTGCATTTGATGGTAAGGATAAATCCTGCCACAGTAACCTGCTACCTATGGATATTGTCACCAAGTCCATGTAGAATAGGATTTTCCCTAAAGAACATTACAATGCATTGCCATTCCTGAGGATTAAGATGGCGACTCATATATAATTCAGGTAGAAAACGCAGAACTGTTTTACGCTACACAATTTTAGACAGACAAAGTACAGATCCCGCCTTATGTGTATATAGATTACAGAAAGGCATCAGCTGAAAGTAACTCAACTCTAATTTGTTTCTATGATCATTTAATGCGGTACGATTGACAAGGGTTGGGTCATCGAAGTTTACCTTCGGCTTTTAAACTAATGCTCTCACTCCTAGTTGATTATTATTAGCATTCTTTACTCCTATGTTATGTAAATTATCTTTTATATGAAGCTAAAGACATTATTTGAAGGAGGTCAAACCCTTTGTGGTTCGACGCCGGCGGCTCCACCGCCTCACCTATTTCTGTCTTATAACAGTAGTGTTAAGCGCTACTGTGTTCTGGTTTGAAGGGTGTGATAAGGAAGATATACTTTTCCGAGGCGTTCCAGGTTAGTCCTCAGGGGTAGCGGCGCATCTTCGACCTCCGGTGCGAATATCTAATCCTATCTGGAGTCGATTACATATATCCATGCGCGGCAGTAGCCACTTACCATCAGGTGGACTGCATGCTCATCTGCTACTCCATTCTATAAAAAAATCTTCAACATATGATTCGAGTAGCTTACGACTACACAGTCCACCTGATGGTACGTGATCAAATGGAATTCTATCAGAAAAAAACACAGATACGTTGCCACTCTTGGTCTTGCCACCACGATGGTCGCCTGATATACATCAGCCGATACTACTAACTGCTTCATGTTAGAAATATGTGTGATGGTACCTTACCGAACGATATTGGCTTCACCACCTTTCAAACAGAATTTTTCTTAATTTTTTTTCCATGATACTTTATTGACGGTACTAATAAGAAATCGTTTAAAGATGCAAATTTAATTCTACCCGCTTCTATTACTAAACAACATGGTCCTTGTAAGGGCGATACGTAATCAGTTTCGATTTTATAGCCCATAATGATTCTGTAAACGGCATTCGGGCCGGTTGTGCAAATTTTAAGGGTTGTCCGATATTTTATGGAGAGTCATTAAAATTGGCCAAATGATGCTTAAGTACTGTGTCAAAATGTACTAAAAGTATTTGTTATTTATTAGAATGCAATATTAAGGTAGAATAGCTTATGGTAAAATTTTGGAGGCACTACAGCCACACTTATTTCAACCTTAGAATTGGGTTTAAAGGGTGTGGCAAGGGACATACTTATCCGAGGCTGTTCAACTTAGCCCTTAGCCGTAGAAGTCGGTCCATTTAGCCCTCAACCGTAGCCTAAACGTTAGCCTCAACCTCAACATATCTATAGCCGATTTCAGGTAGTACTCTAATGTTATCTGGGTGTGATTATTGATGTCCATTACCGGCAGGTACATTTACAATAGCACTTCTAGCTTTCGTTTTATTAAGTTAATTTATAACCTTCATAGACTCTTTTTGCTCCTATAAAACATTAACTACAGTTAATACGTTAGACTGCCCCGCAGTGTTGGATTTATTCTCATACAGTCCGTCCTACATCTGCGTTCTGCATACCAAATTTATTGCTAAGCACGATTTGCATGTCCAGTCATAGCCTAGAATAGCTTGCAATTAGATGAGCTCGTCAAATTGTGTCGTTGATATCTTTTATCATAATCTTCAATTTAGTTTTTAGTAAATTCGGTTTATTTAAATTGGTCTTTGATAATTTTAGTAATTTTCTTTTATGAAATTGAATAAGGGAACGAGCATGCGGTCCATCTTATAAGTGACGCTATTGTCAATGGAAATTTATAAACTATTAAAGATTGGATTTTAATGCTATCTGCAGTCGGTCATATATCCACCTCTAAGGACTAAATTAGTTTATCTTGTGGAGGAGTCACTCCTCCCCTCGAATTAGAACACCAGCGTTACATTGCTGGTTTTTGCTTCTACTGATGACTTAGAATTTTCCACATGAGTGTTACTCTTAGCTAACGTTTCACGAAACACAGAAGTACTATCTACAATACTGTTATTACGCAGAAATAGGTTTGGCAGTGGTGCTTCTAGATTTGAACAAGCCAATTTTTAAATTACATTTACAGAAGAAACAAGAAAACCAATTACAGTAGAAAGTGGTAGAATCCTTAGCAAAAGTTACTTATGAAGTAAAACTACCGCCATTTTAAATTCTAATCCTTACTATGCTTAGCAAAGAAATTACTGCTTATTCCCATTCCCATGCTATTCCCAACTAAGCCAACCCTGCTAATACCCACCCACACGTAAATTATAGCGCATACATGCAAATGGAGGGTAGTTTAACAATGGTACAGCTAGAACATCAATTTGGAAGCCGCGTGCCGTGGACAGTTGTTTATGGGAAACACTGGTATTAGAGCATGGTGTATTTCGATCTACCCGCAATTTGAGAATTTTTGATGATAATTAACCGTCAATAATTTAAAAATAAACATATACATAGATCCTTTTTCAAGTTATTTTATTATCCTTTTGTTTAATGTTTCTTTCATTATTATTTTTTATCGCATTTTTATTTTCATTTTTCGGTAATTTTATTATGTGTTGCAATTAATAAGTACTTCTTTTTTTTCTTTCTATAATAATATGTGAATGGTATCAGTTTTAATACGTAAATGCATATAACTTTTAAAAAATGTTGTGCTTGTATAAGATTTTACATGCTTGAAAAGTGAAACTTCTTTTTACTTAAATAAAATATTGAGTTTTTGAAACTACATAATCATCTACATACATTGTATGTACGGATGTACATATTAGGTCGAATGAGTGTCTTATTATATGGAAACGTGCTATAGAAGTCAAGCTTCTAAAATTCACACTCAACTTCCATTATCAAAAAACCGAGACAGCTTCACGTGCCGTCCTTACATTGGTATACCCCGTGTAAAACGGTTAGTCCGCTCTGAATATAGAAATGAATCGCGTTGCCATAGCAAATTGTATGACTACACCTGCAGAACAACAGAGCGGACGAGAAGTTTGGCGCAGACTATAACATGTCGACATATACGACATACCAATGTACAAAATGTAGACAAAAATCAAAATATAAAACTAAAGGCTTGTGATTGTAAATTGTAATAGAGGGTAGACGAACAATAGCGCTAGTCGACTGGACATAGGTAAAACTACCCTCGAAAGAGCTTATTGTTTACCAACTGATATTAGCCGGAGTTTTTATTGTTTAGGTCAGCGTTGATTGGGGTTGGGGGTGTGTGATCGTGTGTGATGGATTGCTTGGGGTAGTTTACAATTTCAATCCCCCGGTTTTGTTTGTTGGGGGCTGCGGATTGCTTTTAGATCGATTTGTCTTGAAGAATGTGATGTTACTTACATCTATGTATGTATAGATTTGTTGTTTGTTATTCTATTTAACCATTCACTAAGCTTAGTATCGTAATTTTCAAACTTAGGACGGAAGAATTTTTTTAGTATTATTTATTTTTTTGGCAAAAGCGAGGATTTTGAGAATATAGGATTTTTTGGAAAGCATTGACGATACTCGTGTGAAACTGTGGGACATTTTTTAAGGTGATACGTGGATCGATCCCGGAGAGACCTTCGCCACACCTTTTTTTGCCTTATAACAGCAGTATTCCGCTGTGTCCCGGTATGAAGGGAGATATGAAGGGAAATATTTATCCGAGACGAATTTCATTCGTATTCGCATCGCATTCTATATTATTAAAAAAAAATGGCCAGCCAGAATTAGCATAAGTTTAATCTCAAAAACGTCTAAAATAATTTACCTATATTCACATTATAATCAGGAATTGAACTTTCCAAAATCATCCATCAACCATTTGATCGTGAGCGGCTACTGCCGCCCATGGGCATCTATAATCAACCCCAGGTAGGATTAAATATTCCTCACCTGATGTCGACCACACATGCACCGTTACTCCTGAGGAGTAAGCTGGAACGCCTCGGAAAAGTATGTCTTACTTCACCCTTCAAACCAGAACACACCAGCTATTAACATTACTGTTATGAAGTAGAAATAGATAGTAATAGTAATAGAGTCGAACCGAGGTTTCTACCACTTTCGGAAACTATCCAATCTAATAATACTAATCCACCTTTAAGCTTTGGGTCTCAGTGGCCACTCAACACCAACACGTACAAGCTTATTACCATAAATAAATTACGTCGCTCCGCGCATGTAGCGCGCAGAGATCAATATGGCCGTATAGATGCACTATAGACCTCTGGAATCGTGTTACACAACTTAGTATTTGAGAGGATCATAATAATATACAGTTTTGCTCTAAAATTCTCGAAGTTGTACCTATTTTGGTGTTTTTGGGAAATATGAGAGTGATTCTTACAATAACGACAGATAAAATCGACACCATAAAGTTGCTCTAAAATTTTTGAATTTCTATTTCTTTTGGTGTGTTTGGGAAGGTAAGAGAGCGTTTTTACAATACCGACAGATAAAATTTACACCATAAAATTGGGTTGCAAATGTCGCAAGTTATGAAAATGTTACTACTAAAAAAATAATTGAATATATTTCATTTATTAGGATATTATTAGATATACGAACGACTCGACACGATATAAAAACACGACACGACACGACAGGAAACGTATTAAACATTTTGTAAGTTTTTTTAACGGTGTGATAAAAAGGTCAGGTTATCTGAGTTGTTGAAACTTAATCCTAAGGGGTAGCGTAGCCTATATGTGTTAGACGTCAGATAGGAATCTAATCTTATCCGGAATTTAAAAATCCGTACTGCATCTCGATTCCTACTTCTATATAAAAAGTGTATTAAAAGAAGGTGGTAGAACCCTCTATGGTTCGACTCCGACGGCACCACCGCCACACCTATTTCTGTTATAACAGCAGTGTTAAGCGCCGCTGTGTTCTGGTTTGAAGTGTGGTAATGGAGACATACTTTTCCGAGGCGTTCCAGCTTAGTCCTCAGGGGTAGCGGCGCATCTGTGGCAGACTTCAGGTAGTAATATCTAATCCTATATGCTATGCCCATGGGGGACGGTAGCCACTTACATGCACTGCATGCTCGTCTGCTACTCCTATTATATAAAAAAAAAACACTCAACCTAATTCAAACGAGAAGCCAATCGCTCGCGTAAAACCGCGACAATCGGGCCATCAAAATCAAAACAACCCAAATCGATACACCTGAGAGGCTGAGACTATCAAAAAACAACCATTCATTACCAAACAAAAGCAGTTACCGTGCTCCTGAATATTTTAAACGTTATTCCGTGGCAATTTGGTGATACGGTGTGATATAACCTGTGGGAGTTATGATGCCCGGTTTTAATCAACTATGCATGGGGGCGTATTGACGTTACGTTGTGTGGAAACAGCGCCATCTAGTTGTATGTTGTGGCAGCAACTAGGTGTTCACGAATAAATTATGAGTGTGTACTTTAATGTAATTGACGACATCTATCGTTAACTCCAAGTAACTTGGTGTAATAAAGATTAAAATTTGAAACGGCAATTTCTATTTACGTCTCGCTTGTTCTCTAGTAACGTGTGAGCGAGACAGGTATACACATGCTGGCATTTTGAGTTACATTATTTATTAAAACGAGTTTAAATAATGAAATGTGATTAACGCCATCTATCGTAGCCGAATAGTGTTCTTAGTAAACATTTTATCGTTCTAGCTCATAATGTCATGAAACTAAATTTCTGTAGTCAGTTTATTATTAATATTTTATAACTTGTTTGTAATGTAATCTAATGTGCTAGTGATGTACAATATTTCGTGTAAAGTATACCTTTGTGTAGTATACACGAAAGGTATTAATATACACGAAATACCTGTACATCACTAGCACATTACATTAGGGATGTATTGGAGCTTCGTAACCGTAACCGAAAGTATCGGATATTCGAAAAAATATATCCGAAGCCGTAACCGAATCCGATTTTAAAGTTTCGGATAATTTCGGATACGACGGAGTCTTAATGACATACTACTTTGCACACTACACCAAAAGTTTTCGCCTAACAAAAACCATGAAGGAGTTACTTTACAAATTAAATCAAATCTTTACCTATGTATTTGTATTTTTTTCACTTTTACAATTCCTTAAAAATCTAATATCCACAACCGAAATTATCCGAAAGTAATGGATATACCTAAAAAATCCATATCCGTAATCATATCCGAATCTGATATAAGTGATAAATCCGTATCCAGATCCGAAAGTTCGTATCGGTAACATCCCTATTTCACATCGCCGCTACTCACCGCTAGATGGCGCAAAACGCAATCACATTAGCGGAACAAAGGCTCGATGCTGAAACAATGGGTGGTTTTCAAATTGTCTCTCGGTTTCAATAAAATTGTTCAAGGGGCTTCAGCTGAGCTGTCCCAGAGCTGGGCTTGGGCTTTTTAGAGTGGGCGACGTTGCGACCAAATACCATCATGCTGGCCAAGTGCCATTTGATATAAGGTTGTATACCTTATAGCGAATGACTTTTAATAACATTACGAAGAACTTTAATGCATGCAGTATACTTGTTAGTAAGTGGCTACTGCTGCCCATGAATATCTACACTCAACCCCGGATAGGATTAAATTCCTACCTGAGATCGGCCACAGATGCGCCGCTATCTCTAAGCTGGAACGTCTTGGGTAAGCCTCCCTTACTTAGCAGCGCTTAACACTGCTGTTATAACAGAAATAGGTGTGGCGGTGGTACTGGAGTCGAACCACAGAGGGTCCTACCACATTGACTGAAGACTTAGTCCTCAGGGGTAGGCGGCGCATCTGTGGCCGACATCAGGTAGGAGTATCTAATCCTATTTGGGGTTGATTACACATGTCCATACGGTAGTAGCTTACCATCAGGTGGACTGCATGCTCGTCTGCTACTCCTATATTATAAAAATAAAAATGACTACTAGCTTTCCGCTACTCACCGTTAGATGGCGCTGAACGCAATCACATTACGGCACAAAGCGTCCCCGTACAATACGGATCGCGTTCGACGCTTTTAATCGCTCGTACTTGGGTTCATGCTTTAGGTATAGGGTTGTGTAGTATTGATTGTATTTCAGAAAGTAGAGCACGGTTTTTCAAAATGCGATTTTTAACGTTATGTGACGTTAGAATTCTATAGATACCACATAGACGCAGAATTTGAACAAATATAAATTAATTTTACTTGCTTAGCCCAAACTTGAATTTGAAACGTTGCCTGTTATAGGCCGATATGGTAATCGATATACACACATCTTACGGAATTTGTCATCATAGTCTCACAACAGTTAAAAAAGTTTCTTTCCTATATAGTCTTCTTGATTTTCATCATCATCATCATCATCAACCCATTACTGTCCCACTGTTGCGTCTTCTTAGTTCTAATGTGTCTAAAACCAATCTAGTCAAAACCTTATTTTTGTATCTGTAGAACTGTAAATAACCACCCTAACAAATCCCTTGTTTGTTATCTACTCACAAAACATCACAACTACACGCAACTCCAAAAACTATACGCAACAAAGTACCAACCCTATCATCCTATTACACACAAAAAACTGATTAAAAAAAATAAAAAAGTAAAATAAAAATAAAAAAGTACAACAAAGTGACAACCCTAGCCGTTCTATTGTTTGCCACTACCCACAATGGTAGCAACTTTACCTGCGAAGCGGAGTGGGGCTCTATTTCAGATTTCAGGCGGGATTATTGAAAATACGTCTTTGTATCCGTATAACTCGTTCCAATACAGATTGTAATCCTAAATGACTGTAATATACCCCTGTCGCTTGCTCTGTAGTCGAGTTTATAGACAAAATGTTTTAATGTTTATTGCTATAAGTATAGAAGTAGCAAATAAGCAAGCAGTCCTATGGTAAGTCACTGCGTTATGGACATCTATAATCAACCCCAGATTAGAATCTGACCTGAGATCGGTCACAGTGTTGTCACTAAGTTGGAACGCCTCGGATAACTATGTTTTCCTTAGTGCACCCCGGAACACTTAACTCTTTTTATTACGCAGAAATAGGTCTTGTTTTTCTGTTTCAGGGCTGTAGCGGTGTCACACCTATTTCTGCCTAATAACAGCAGTGTTAAGCGCTAGTGTGTTCTGATTTGAAAGGTAAGGTTTAAAGGACACAATACTTTTCCGAAGCGTTTCAGCTTAGTCCTTATAAATAGCGGCACTTCTGTGGCCGCCTTCAAGTAATCTGTTCTTATCTGGGTTGATTGCAGATCTCCATAGGGGGCAGTAGCTACTTAACATGAGATGGACTGCATGCTCGTCTGCTACTTCTATATTATATAGCATATACAAATATTTATATAAATTTTAAACGAAAATCATCCCATTGTTCTTTAACTAACTTTACCTTACAAAATGTTTGTAAAACGTTAACAATGGTATTTAGGGGTAGTCAGGTGTGTCGCTTAAGCCTCCGAGGCTTATCTCCTTGTAGCGAACGGATTAGCGGCATGCCGCATTATCTTTTATCTATCTATATCTATCTTATTTATCTTTTAGTTATCAACTAGGGGTATCCTTTGTCTTTTGACGGATATCCGGATACTGTCCGGGGATTGTATCCGTTTAAAAACCGGGAACTTTTTATGTACCTACGGGATACAATATTTTTATACTGACAAGGGAGGAACCCTTTTTAAAACATAACAGCAGACGAGCATGCAGTCTACCTGATAGTAAGTAGCTACTGCTACCTATGAACATCTATAATCAACCCCAAGTAAGATTACATGCCCGCCTGAGAGCGGCCATAGATACGCAACAGCTGGAACGCCTCGGAAATGTATACCATACCTCCCTTACCACACCCTTCAAACCAGAACACAGCAGCGCTAACACTGCTGTTATGAGTCAGAAATAGGTGTGATGGTGCCGCCGGAGTCGAACCACAAAGGGTTCTACCACCTTCTAACTTCCTCTGACATAGGGGTCGCTAGAATGCTATTCAGATAGCCGATATATTTAGACTATCCAAAAATGTAAATTCCGAAATGCCTAATTCCGACTCATAAAAATATGTGTTACATCCTCAATAGAAAATTTCTTAAGATTTTTTTCCCAATGCAATGAATTCCCCACTTCTCTCCTATAGTTACACTGGCAATAATATAGACTGCAGTATCGCGCCCCCACCCTCTGTAGGGAGGCTGCAGCTTTGTCGCGAATATCTCCTCTGTAATTAATCTGTAATGGGTCTGAGTGAGTTAAGTGGGAGCTGGGTGCTCACGGTTTGTCTGTTGTTTTATGGTAATGAAGTGCCGTGGAAACTTAGCGTTGTGGGTGGTTGAAAGGTTTTCGTCCACTAGTGGGCCTGGATAAACGCTTGCTACGCTCACAGCCCCACTAGGATTTCCTGTATCGTGGGTGCTATAGACACACACCCAGACCCAGAACCAGAAATCTAAATTAATCATTTAGAAATCTGTCTAGCCGGGGATCGAACCCGGGACCCTCTGCGCGACAGACCGACATGGCGCCACTTGTTCATACTTGATAGTATCAACTATCAATCAATCAAATCAAGTATCAACTTGCTTCGTGTTGGAAATGGGTGGTTGCAAGGTCTTTGTGGCCCACTACTGGGCTTGGATGCTTCATGACTATCAAGTATCTATTTGCTTCGTGTTGGAAATTCGTGGTTGAAAGGTTTTTGTGACCCACTATATATGTACTATACGATAAACCGCGTGGAGAAGCATTCACTGCTCCAGGTTCAATCCCCGCCCAGACAGACATCTAAATAAAAAACATTTCTGTTCTGGGTCTGGATGTTACTCTATTTTTCTTTAAACATTGCCATTAGATCTTTAGTAACATTGGATAGATCGATTATTAACAATGGGTATGTAAAAATATTACAAATTACTACAAAATCACAAAACCAGAAGCATTCTTTAACAAAAATCGAAATACAGTCATCATCAAAAATGAAAACCTAGTTTTACAGAGTAACGGCATTACTGGGGGTGGCCACCCGAGGGGGTGGTGCAACCCCTAAAAAATACGAAGTTTTCAATTTAATGTTTCCGCCCATTAAAATGTTCGCTTTCGAGACTGGGTCTGTTCCGTCGCCCGGGGCTGGAGCGATTGTGATTTAACTCTGCTGTGTTCGCAGTTTTCTATTTTGTTTACTATGTTATGTTTATATATTCTATATTTTTCGTTTACTGTTTTGCTTAGATATGTTTTAGTAGCTTTTGGTAGCGACTTGGTACTTAAGTCGGCCTAATAACAACAATGATAAGAGCTGGTATTTCCTGGTTAGAAGAGTGTGGTAAGGAAGATACATTCAGCTGGAGAGTTTCGACTTAGTAATACGACTTAGTAATACTTAGTAAAACCTACCCAGTAATACGGGTTGTTTCCAGTACAGGGGCCCTGGCAACACTTTGTGACCATAATTGTGAATCAATAAGTCATTTTTTAATTTTTCACCAGTTAGTAAGACATCGGTGGTGAACCTTAGGTAAAACCTAATCTTATTTGGAATTAAATACAGATGTCCATGGGCGACAGTAGCCTTACCATCAGGTGGACTGAATGCTCGTCTTTTCCTCCTATATTATCAAATAGGAATTGAGGTTACAGATGCAACCTGAGGACTAAGTTGGAACGCCTCGGATAAGTATGAAATTAAAATAAGAAACAAACAGTTCATCTGATGATAAGTCACTGTAGTATGAACATGACATAATATATAACATCAACTCCAAGTAGGATTGTAGATCTTATGCACTAAGCCACGACCTGAACGTGACATATAGCATCAACTCTAAATAGGATTGAAGTTGTTAACCTTGAGGACTAAGTTTAAACGCCTCGGATAGATATATCAACCTTAACACATCCACAAAACCGGAACACAACAGCGCTTAACACTTACGGTACAAATATTCGGCGGTAGTACCGACACAAACGCTTCTACCCTTAAACACACGTAACTACATACCCCTAATGAACCAACAAACATTACCAGGCATAGAAAGGTACGCATAAACAATTAATTACAGAGCGCTGAGCTGGCCGTCCTGAACAAACATTTTCAAACAGCATTCAAACCCGTATTCAAAGGTATCCGTGTGCCAAAGCATCCGTATTCGACGGCAAATTGTAAAACAATATGCCGTTTTGATGACGTTTAATTAGTTTTACGCCAATTTAAAGGTTAGACTGAAGGTACAGCCGTCACACCTGTTTCTGCCTTATAATCGCAATGTAGCGTTGCTTAGTTCTAGTTTAAAGAGCGGATAGAGACACACAAAGCGTTATAACTTAGTCTACAGTTGCAACTCAGCCGATCTCAGGTAGGACTGCAATATCCTATGGAGTAACCTTTTTTTTCGTTTAAAGAGTGTGTAAGGAACAATTGCATATGACATTATAACTTAGTCCTAAGTTTTTTTTTATAATATAGGAGTAGCAGACGAGCATACAGTCCACCTGATGATAAGTGGCTTCTGCCGCGCATGGATATCTGTAATCAACCCCACATAGGAGTAGATATTCCTACCTGAGGTCGGCCACAGATGGGCCACTACTCCTGAGGACTACGCTGGAACACGTCGGAAAAGTATGCCTTATAATAGCAGAGTACTGTGCAGCGCATTATAACTTAGTCTTCAGTCGCAATACTGTAGCCGACCTCGGACAGGACTCCAAATCTATCTGGTAAACTCGTGTTTTAGTTTAAAGAGTATGATTAGGAATATTTATATAAGGCGTTATAACTTAGTCTTTAAAGGCGGAAACGCTATGACCGACCTATATACCTGAGAGGTATGACTCTAATCCTATCTGGAGTTAATTACAGATTTCCATAAGTCAGTGGCTTACGATCAGATGGACTGCATATTCATTTTCTATTCATATAAAAAAAACTCACAAAATGACTATTCGCAAGTGAATTTGCAGCATTTTTCCGCAATTAGCGAGCCCTAACAGTGTATTTGTTTGGGCCGGCCCTTTGTAATTAGCTTGTTTGCGCCCTTTGAGGTGAGCGGAAGGTTCCCCTTGCTCGAATGTATGTTACTTGGAACTTATAAAACAAATAGGGATGTTTAAATAATATATTTCACACGTAATTATGATGAATTACGTATAATCATTTCTCTTAGGTAACTAGGCGTTATTATTTAGTTTAATCTAAAAGTAGTAAAAAGGCATACAGTTTACTTGATAGAAAATGGCAACTCTTGATCGCCGGTGGACATCTGTAATCAAACCCAGATAGGATTGGACTCCTACCTGAGTGTGGCCACAGATACGTTGCTGTCTTCACAGACTAAGCTAAAATGCCTCGTATATTTTTTTTTATACCACACCTTTCAAAACAGAACACAACAGCGCTTCAATATGAGAAATAAAACTCAATACGTCATGCAACCTATACGACTTGGGGCTAAACCCACTTGTACTGTAGAGGGTTAAGATTTTTATGGCGGATTTGCGTTCGGAATGGGGTGCTACGGTCAGTAGGGTAATCACCCCTGATTATTTGCAAACTGGGGCGTGGTTTGAGATGCGAATGTTAAATGTTATAAGAGTTTTATTTGCGAAATACGTACAGCGAAATTTTCATATAGAGTTCTATGCATTCTGTGAGCAGATTGCAATTAAATAAGGAATTGTTTTTATCACCATTGTGGAGGGTAATGTATTTCAAGCATATTTATATGTGTCTCAGTCTTTGGCTTGTTCTGTATTTTAAATTGCTTGACGCATGTTAACATATGAGGTATCGTTGGATTCGTCTAAATCACGGGAGTAACCATAAGCTCTTTTTTAAGCAGGCGGATTTTAGTTTTTTATGATAATTGCTACTTTTTCTATCTATGGTTCCTTGTGTATTTATAGTACCAATTATTCAAAGAATACTAAGAGTAATGACTGAAATATGAGCGTAGGAAGAATTCTTATTAAAAGTAATACAACATGGTATGGTAAACCTTAAAGTAAATAAAAAGTGTGTGTGTCAGCTACGACGCACGATTGGAGTTTACTCCTTACGAACGATAATTATGATATATATCGAATAGAAAATACCAATTAACCGCATCCATGTGTTTTTTGGATTCTTCTTCATTATCATCTAAATCAATTTCTTGCATATTTTCAAATATTTTTTCAACTTTAATCACTTGATGATTTGTTTAATAGTACATAAAAATACACGTATCAATGCATAGAAGTACAAGAAAACTTTAAAATCAAAACATTAAAACTTGATGGTTAGGTTGCTATTTATGTACGTTGTTGTATATAGATGTATATATGGGCGCATGGGTATAATAGCGCCATCTAGTGGCAAGTTTTATAAATTGTAAGTTTGCAAGTTTATCAATCTATGTATTTTGGTTCCAAATATTATAATGGTAACTTAATATAATTGTTTATATTAAAGTAAATTTTAATATAATATAATTATTTATATTTAAAACAATGTTAAACGTTTTATTACTTAGAACTTAATAATTATAATTTCTTTGCCATCTATAAAATATCCTTGTTGCAATTTACGGATGCAATTTATATGAGACTCAATAAACATGTTATTATATGTAATTTGGATTGTTTCTGAATGTTTTATAATTCTAGAATTCATTTAAAACGTATTGCTAATTTTATATAACTTATTTTGAACATAATTCATTAGCAACAATTCTGTAATAAAATTTAAATAATACTGTTTTGATTTTGCCCGTTTATCGTTGATAAATGGTGCTGATCAATAATGCATCCATTTTTATAAGTTAAATTAATATATCAGTAACTTACAAAAGCCTCTTTATGTTAAAAACTTATTTTGCTAATATTATATCTTATTCAATTGCTTACTGATTTCATATGTTACTCTTCTTTAAAAACGTTCATAAAAGATTGTTCATATCATTTTATGTTCATCATATCATTTTATCATTCAAATCATATTATGGCGCCAATGTTCATATTTTTCACAGTGTTTATAAATGATCAAACCTATAACTTAATTTATGCAAAAATGTAAACAAATTAGTTAATGACGTTTTAATGTTTTATATATTGCTAATTATTTTTATTGTAATAACAACTTTCATATGGGATTTGAACTTACTGTATTTTAAATTAATAAAAGCACTCTTGATTCATATTTTGGTTAAAAACGCTTCTTCCTTTTTGAGAGGATATGATGATTGTAATAAAAAGGAGGGATTGTATATATGTTTGTCTCTTTCTACGTTACGCCTCAACTTTTCGTGTTACACTTGATTTTACTCCTCATAAAATTTCCGTACCGGGCCTTATAACTCAAATCGTTTCTTAAGGAGTAAACTCCAAAAGTTAAAAGAAAAATTAAAGACGTTTTTTACACTCAGCCCCATACTAGTATTCCCTGAGTCGTGGATGCTATGGACGCACACAAAGACGAATACACAAACACCCAGACCCAGAACAGAAGTTTAAATTCATCATTTATATACATATATATAAAATTCTCGTGTCACAATGTTAGTTACCGTACTCCTCCGAAACGGCTTTACCGATTTTCAACAAATTTTATATGCATATTCAGTAGGTCTGAGAATCGGCTACTATCTATTTTTCATACGCCTCAGTGATAAGGGTTGTTCACCCGTAACATTTTTTATTTATATGGCAACACAACGTTTGCCGGGTCAGCTAGTACATATATCTCGTATATATAGTATGTGTGTATGGTAGTATATAGTATGTATATCTCGTCGGAGTTTGAGCCCGGAAACCTCATGGCATCAGCGGTACGCTGGCCGCTCCGCCACGGTTCCTCATATAAGCTACCATTGTCCCCACGTAAACCCTTGGCACATACGTTCCACGACATATTACGTCACCTGACGTATGACGAGGGTACTTTATTAGTTAAATGTTAGCGACACCTTGATTAATGGCAATCAGCTAATGAAATTCTGGAAGGTTAATCTTGAGTATTAGTAATACTAATTTTGAAGAACCCTTTGTGATCCGACTCCGGAGGCATCATCGCCACACCTTTTTCTGTTTAATAAGAGCAGTGTTAAGCTGTTGTCTTCCGCTTGAAGGTTATGGTAATGGAGGCGTTCTTACCCGAAGCGTTGTAAATTAGTCCTCAGGCATATTTGTCTGAGTCGTTTCAGTTTAGTCCTCTGTGCGCGTCTGATATTTATTTACTCTACTTATTTAGAGATGATTACAGATATCCATTCGGATTACAGGGCTGCATGCTCGTTTGCTACTTTATATTATACAACAAAAAACTTAGTCTTCAGAGGTAGCAATCGCAGTCTATGCACGTATGCATGCACCTCAAGTAGGACTAATCTTATCTTAGATTGACTCATTGGTAGTTCTAACGGCAGTTGTCACTTACTATCAGATAGACAGCATGCTTACTTACTTGACTATGCTTACTTATAGTTCGCGCCAAACTGCTAGTCCGCCCTGAAGTTGTTGCGAGCAGATGTAGTCAAAAAATTACTTTGGCGACGCGACTCATTTCTATATTCAGAGCGGACTAGCAGTTTTACGACTATACCAACTTATCTGTTGCCAACCTCAGGTAAGACTGATCTGGGGTCGATTATAGATGTACATACGGCAGTACTGCTACTATTATATTATACACCAACACCTAATCACGCGCAGGGCAAGGACATACGACCGCCATGTCCAATTTACTCACTTTATTGAGCGACAACACAGATATTTCCTGTGTACGCTTTTTACGACGTTTTGCCCCCGAACAAAGAAGTAGAGTTGCTGGATGTGGCTTGTTTATTTGATTTTTATTGAAGCATTGATTTATGCGCAATAGGAAAAAGGTGATGAAAACGATGTTCGAAACTAGTTACGTTATGATCATTATTATTGATTTATATTATTTATAAATGTGGTATGATATGGATACGATTCAACGTTTATATGGACAGACCAAAAAATATATTTTTAAATTATTTTAATAATAATCTAATCTCAGTCCAATCTGTGTGCTAATATTTCATTTACTGGGCTCTATAAATATCTATAAAAGATTCTTATAAAAAAATTATTAGAAAAGATTATTATAAAAAAAAAAAAAAAAAATACACAAACACCCGGATTCAGAACAGACATAATCATTTAGAAATCTGACTGTATGAAGAACTCTGCGCGTCTGAGCGGTATGATAACATATTGCAATAAACATACTTTTTATATGAACAAAAAAAAATGAATTTATTTAGGACTCCTTAAAACTAATAGTCGGGGCTTCCTGGTAAGTAGTCAGAGACACTTGTGATAGGAACGCCTCGCTCTTCCACAGTTGGATTTCTTGATTAGGATTATACATAAAAGTATTGGCACTGAATTACAAACATAGGATTGACATAAATATTACACCATATTGAGTACACTGTATAGATACAATAAGGCATGCCCTACGGAATCATAAGGATATCCTTGGGATCGGAAGCTAAGTCCACATACAAAATGTTTATTTAATTGAAGATGTTATTTTACAGCTAACGATAAGGTTAATTAAGGTAAGATAAGGGATCACCGTCGCCTTTCTACATTTGCAACAGCAAAGTCGCCAATGCGTCGCTTTCACAACTACGCACAAGCCACATCCATTCCCTCTGAATCCTCGTAACCGCGCCCTCAAGCGGTCGGGGGCGGAGTGTGATGACCTCACAGCTGTCAATTCGGTCACTCTCAATGTTAGTAGACAAATATACAACAAATGTATATTATATGTAGGTTTAATGGGTATGTGTATCATTTGTCAGGTCAATGGTTCTGTTGCTTTTTAACGGAATTCAAAAAAGGAGGGGGTTTCTGATTTCGGCCGAATATGGTTTTTTATGTTTGTTTGCGGATAACTCCGACGTTTATGATCCGATTTTGATTTTTTTTTTTGGAAAAAAGATATTTCAAAAGTGGCCCCATTATAAGGAAATCAGGGTCTGATGATGGCAGACCAGACAGATCAAGGGAACTTTCAAAAATCGTAGTGGCGACTAGTGCGTTTGTAAGTTTTTTCATTTATTATATAAAAAATAGGAAGCGAGCCGCTAAGTGGTGACTGCCGCCTACGGACGACTGTAATCGATCAGAAATCAGAATCCTATCTGAGGTCGGCCAGATATATTTTGCTAACCTAGACTAAATTGAAACGCCTCGTATAAATATGTCCTATTTACTACATCTTTCAAACTGGAACACAGAATAGAACAGGTAGAAATGGGTGTTTCGATGGTGCCTCTACACCATTCTATACAGTGTGGGACTAGCCTATCCATTTTCTAATTAATATTTCTAAACATACCATTTTTTTCATAATACAATGCGTGAGATTCGAACCTCGAACCTTCCAATCGTGAGGATAAATATAAAGCTACAAGGCTATCACTTAGTTGTAGACTGTAGTCCATTTCAATTTATTTGTAAAATAACCTTTCGACTCATAAAACGATAAAAAATGAATTAAAACTCACCCAGTCGATGTCCCGTACTACTGGAACTCTACTCGCACACGCCCAACTCGATCGCAACTCGACATCTTCGTAGCATTGACATCTGTTGACAAAAGAAAACATGTTTAACATACATTTTAATATAACATGTAATTTGTTTGAGATGAACTACGTTCGAAATAATTGGAAGTATTTTTTATACAAAGCTCTAATGCGACATTCAGGTACTCACCGAGTACAGACGAATAGATGAAACACGGATGTAACTATCCACCTCGGGTGTACTCGGTATTCGTCACGATGTTGGTCAGTTCTCCGCGGGTTTAGGTTTATTAGAGGAAATTCAAGAGTTATGCGCCTACACTCGTGCGTGGCGTTTACACACTCGTCATTGTTCGGTAAGTTACTCGGTTGTTCGCGAGTATCTAAATGTTACATAAAACTGCAATTTAATTATTTTTATGGATTTAACCTACATCTGTATATGCCAGATAGTCTAAAGTTTTGGATTCAGTATACACTTAAATCCTTGAGTTTAAGCCAACTTATTGATGATCTGTTATGTGATCAACAGAGTCCTAAACAACAAACAATTCTGAAATAAATCCCATCGACAATCCTCCAAACCTTAATTCTCCACTGATGTAATTCAGACTGATACACAAAGCTCAGGCTGTACATTTAGATAAAAACGAAGCAAGAATGCCCCGTATAACCTTTAGATCATTAGGGGCTTTTTAAACGTTCTATGGAATTTATCTAAAAGGGCCTTAATTGCCAGACAGATTTAAGGGTTGTTTTCCCTTGCGGACATTTGCTAGGGTTAAGGGTTTATTTTTAAATGCTGTAACGTTCAAAATGTGTTGAATTTAAATTTTAAAACATGCTTTTATTTCTTTCGTTTTGAAATTTAAAGACTTATTTTTACAAATAAGTGAATTTAATGTAATTTAGTTGGAACTTAAAAAATATAATATGATGCATAGTGAAAAATACTACTGGTGGGACTGAATGTATGACCTCTCATCACAAATGGAAAGCTTGCAGCAAACTTCACACTGTTTTAATGATTGGTTTGTTGAATAAGGACAGCCCACTGTGAAACAAATTATTGAGAAGCCAAAGCTACTTCTGAAGTCTAAGACTACGTAGATACAACTGGCGTCTCTGAAATTCGGAAAAGATGGCGCGACTTGCTTCTGAATCACACTATCGAAGTTTTATAAACATCTATATATACAAGCTCTGTACTAAGACTAGAGGAGCACAACCGTTTCTCGGGCAAACCAATTTCCCAAAATCGAAAAAATACACCTATCTTGGCATCAGATAGAAATGCTTTAACAATTAACTATACACAACCACTAGCCTTATAAAAAACGTCAGATAAAATCACAATTTTGAGAGTCCAGGCCCACTCAGCAATCTTACATCCGCTTTGTGATTCCAAAAAATTGAATAAAACATACAACAACGGACCCTCGAGTGAGGAGACAAAACCATCCCCCCTCTCCCCTTCGACGCTTAAAAATCTGTATAATCACAGTATTTAGCTCAGCAAAAAGAGAATTTGGAATAATGGTGGGACAAAGCGGAATGATATCTTGATAATGGCGGCCTCTAATTAAAAACTCTAATTTCAAGATGGCGACGCTCGGATGAATTGAAAACCTTTCGCTATTGTAACTTTATACTATTCGCCTACTGGTCGAAGTTCCACCGTAATGATTATTAAAAAGTTCGATTCTACTACACTAAGATTAGGTTTAAAGAATCTTTATTTCTCATAAGACATATTACATTTGTCACTTAAAATGAGAAATTTACAAGATTAATAACAACTTATGGTAATGCTCGGTACGTATGTTCGTGTGTGTGTTGCATGTGCGTGTGTGTAGCGCATGTGTGTGTGTGTGCGCGCATGTGTGTATGCGTGTGTCTGAATGTGTGTGAGTAATTTTTATGTATGCGTTCTTGACATAGCACTATATATTTATGTATTTGTGCTTTTAGTATTTTTGAGTGATTCCATTTATCTACAGACATTGAAATACTTATTTAGCGTTAAGTAGTTTTACGTTTCGATTTTTATAATATAGGAGTAGCAGACAAGCATGCAGTCCACCTGATGGTAAGCTACTGCCGCCCATGGACATCTGTAATCAACTCCAGATAGGATTAGATATTCCTACCTGAGGTCAACTACAGATGCGCCGCTACCTCTGAGGATTAAGCTGGAACGCCTCGGAAAAGTATGTCTCCCTTACCACATTACATGTGGCGGTGGTGCTGCCGGAGTCGAATTACAAAGGGTTCTACCACCTTTCTTACTTATTTCTAGCTCGAAACAGTTCTTATTTCGATGGGAAGGTGGATGCTAGATGACTTACATATAAGACACCTATGTTAGTCCTTAGGAGTTGCAAGGCATCTGGCATGAATAATTGGTCACATATTATCAGGTCGACTATGTCTTTGTAATTTTAGCTCTTTTTTTAATAAAGAAGTTGCAAACGAGTTTGCAGTCCACCTAAGTAAGTGTTATGTGGCGATGACACTCATGGACATCTGTAATCAATCCCAGATACGATTCCTATCTAGAAAAACCTACCTAGAATTGATCGTAGATCCGTTGCTACCCCTTAGAACCTAACTTGGAACCCGCTATGCCTCTTGTACCCTATTTCAAACCGGAACACGCACTTAACACTGCTATTATACAGAAAATGAGTGCATATGACGGAACATACAACATAAAAATAATCCCGACATTCTCCATACGGTCGTAATGTTACAAATCCACTTCATACCGTAAAACGATGCAGCTCCGTGCTTTATATAACATAATGCCATCATTTGTACCAAAGTCTCGCTTTGAGAATTAAAATCAGTCAGACTGCAGATGCTTCATGCTCTCAACGAGTACTACGCGGTACTACGAGTTCTCGATTCTAACTCGATTGCACTTCATTTTTATGTGTACAGTTTTTAATGATTTTACGCAACTGCCTTAGATATATAGTCTTATATACGTCTCTCGTTAAAAGGAAAATTAAATTAGGATTTATTAGGGTTAGTTATTCATGCAATAATAAATTCAAGAGTAATGCAAGAATTTTCAAAAATGACAATAAATATGATATCATGTTTACATCTCATACTGTACTATATTTTTAATGATAGCATTTGGTTTGTAATAGAAACAACGCCATCTGTTGTATCATTGATAAATCAAAATGAAGTTCAATTTATTTTTAAACAAAATTTTACAATATTATCAAATATCACTAAACAACATCGACACATAAATTTACTTCCAAAAGTTAATAATTTTATAACTTAACCTTTTTAACTATAGGTAATTTAGATTTTTGTATATTCTGCAACAAGTGAAATCATGAAAAAACGCCTAATTTCACTCATAATATCGTCAATAAACCAAAAATTGTATCTACTTACACCACATTCATTCATTATTACTTATTTTAACACTTGAAATATTTAAACAAGCAGTACACAGTATCTCACAAACAGTCCCTTCTGAAATATTATTTCAGAAGCTATTTTATATGTATCATATTAACTTTACAACAAAAAAAATATTATAAAAGTACATTCCACTTAACCTTCCAACCGACACCAACACCAACACTCCACTTGCACCGAGCGACCACGCCACCAATATACCACACGCGACACTCCACACTGTTCCCAGCACACAACGGAATAGAATATAATCTATGTGAACGTGCGACGGACGTCCGCACACTTCAATTTGCGCCAGGATGCGACCAATCGCGCTCGTTCCCGCCTCGGTGACGCACGCGCGCCATTTTTATGTTCCACTTAAGTTATGTATCGATTGTATCGATTTTTTGGCCTGTATCGATATTTTTTTTTTATAAAATAAAGAAGTAGCAGACGAACATCCAGTCAACTCCAGATAAGATTAAGATTTCTAGCTGAGGACAGCCACAGATACGCAAACTCTTCAAACTAATGTTATTTGGCAGAAATAGGTGTGGCGGTGGTGCCGCCGGAGTCGAACCACAGAGGAAAATACGATATTATTACTACTAAATACATTTATTCTTCCCATCTATTTGTAACTTGGTTTTATTACCTTAAAAATAAGAATGAATGTGAAAGCACCAAATGACGTAAAAGCACCAAACATTTTTATTTTTAGTCAAAATTTATACTCCAAATAAAATCTGGAAACTAAAAATATAAAATACTAGACGCCCAAACTTATTCCATTCATATAATATATTCAAATATAAAGTAATAAAATATCGATCGACAAAACTATCGACACGAACATCGAAAGTTTCAAACCACTACATACTTCGAGTGTCCTCCGTCAAACAGAGAGGTATCTCATTAAAATTCACTATTTTTACATAAAATATTATGGGAGGCTGGTGCATCTCAGCGTATTATAATTTATATCAAACATTGCAAAACGGTTGACCTGTTTTAGTGGGAATATCTCTGTATCCAAGAGTTTTATAACGAAACATCTAGAATTTATTCAGAACGCTGAATCTATTGTGAGATTGTGGTTTATTTTTGTTTCATAATATAATTATTGATGGTCTGTTTCATTTCTGTATTACCGAAGTTGAAGTTGCAAACGACATTGCAGTCCATCAGTAAGTGGCTACTACAGCCCATGGACATCTATAACCAATCCCAGATAAGACTAGTGCTACCTATGATTGGCCACAGATCCTTTGAAAACTAAGTTGGAACGCCTTTGATAAGTATGTCTCCGTTACCACACCCTTGAAACACAGCAGCGTTTAACTGTTATTAGACATACATAGGTGTGACAGTGGTGCCAGCATCGAAACATAACGTCTCCATTACCACACCATTCAAACCAGAACACAGCAGCGCTTAACTGTTATTAGACAGAAATAGGTGTGACGGCGGTGCCAGCACCGAACCAACTTAACCGATATTTCACAAACGTTACCAAATCTAACGAAGTGTTATCTTTAATACAATAATTACATAACAATATATAACAATATCACATAGATAACACTGTCGACATAACTTATCAGTCACTATGCGATAATGATGTCAATTGTACGCTTTGTCAACTTGTTATATTGTAATATTATAATAGATTTTGAAAGTGGTAGAACCCTTTGTGGTTCGACTCCGGCGGCACCACCCCCACACCTATTTCTGTTATAACAGCAGTGTAAAGCGCTGCTGTGTTCTGGTTTGAAGGGTGTGGTAAGGGAGACATACTTTTCCGAGGCGTTAAAGCTTAGTCCTCAGGTGGCGGCGCATCTGTGGCCGACTCTAGGTAGGAATATCTAATCCTATCTGGAGCTGATTACATATGTTTATGGGCGGCAGTAGCCTCTTACCATCAGGTGGACTGCATGCTCGTCTGCTACTCCTATATTATAAAAAAAACTACATATTTGACATTAACCAACTCGATATAGAAGAGTTTCTACCTGAACCCGATCACAAATGCCTTGCCAAAGAACTAAGACGATCAGACCTATGAAATTCAGACAACTTTTTTGAAACTGTTTTCGAATCAAAACAGATAAAATCAGAGCATATGGACCGTTCGAATGAATCATACATGAGAAACAAAGTGGAGCATACACCGATATTATATTCATAAGGGAATATTGAATGTATATATACAATGTGTCGAAATAAATTTGCGTGACCCCGTCTGTCCTTTGAGTATGTTTAATCCTCACGGGGACGTTACGATTGTGATACGATTTTTGTGTTTCTAAAAATCGTAGTATTCATTTATAGACCTACTAGCTGACCCGGCAAACGTTATTGCCATATAAATAAAAAAATGTTAAGGGTGAAGAACCCTTATCACTTAGGTATGAAAAATAGATAGTAGCCGATTCTCAGACCTACTGAATATGCATATAAAATTTGGGGAAAATCGGTCAAACCGTTTCGGAGGAGTACGGTAACTAACATTGTGACACAAGAATTTTATATATAAGATTTCAATTCACTTATACTTAGTAAGAAAATGTAGACAATACGATTAACCTTTATTGTTAATAATGATTAAAAATATTTAAAGTTAAATGGTTTAGAATAATAAAATAAGTAAAAGGTGGTAGAACTTGTATGATTGGGGAGGTACCACCGTCACACCATTTCTAATATGAAGCAGTTGTCGCCTTCCGGTTGAAGGCTATAGATGCTGGCGGAACATACAAGACAACTTTCATGGTCCTCAAGAGTAACAAATGCGGCTGAACTGAGATAGCATTCCAATCCTATCTGGGGTTGATAAAAGATTACAATGGACGACAGCTACCACCAGCTAGACTAATCCTAATTTGATACTCCTATATAAAAATAAATCAATAGTTTTAAATATTAAAACAAAATACCATTACAAATTTTGTCCCATACTCACAATACAATTCTTACAAATGCTGCAAATATTTGCAAATCGTGAAATGCAGATTTAATATCATATTTTTAAACTTTATTTGAAATTGAAGCAACTGTCGCCAGTCGCGACTGCATGAACGCCTTGCCTGCATATTAAATTTATTGACATCTACCTTTTGGGCTTCTAAAATTTTATGTTGCATCTGACAAAATTCTACAAATAACTTTAGAAATTCTTCGTTATAAGGTTGGTTTTTGGCTTGAATAATGCTTATACAGTATACTAAGGAAACGGGAATGCAACCCACATTTGAAGATGGTAGCACTCTTTGTGATTCGGTTCCGGCGACACCACCGCCTCACCTATTTCTACCTCAAAAAAGGGTTCAACCACATTTAAATCACCACCTACCAACACTTCTCAAATTACTGTATATATTAAATTCTAACTTGAACCACAATATGTTAACAAATAAGTGTCATATCGACTTGATACCTTTTTTTTTTCTTAACGAGGGGAAAATCTTCAAAAGGTCCGAAGACATGGGAGCGACGCGATTTGAGGTCATGTGGGATTTTTACTACACTAAAACCTCCCCGGTGGCCGTCCTCAACGCTTGTTGGAGAACTCCGGGATCTCCGACGGAACACAACCGGAGTATCGACTTGATACCTAATAGCTAATATTCGAGACTGAACATCAATACAACTGTGTTATCAAGTCCTCATAGCAACCAATTCGCAGACATGTCTGGGTGAATTGAGAACGAATCAAGAGACCACAATTATGCCATTAACTCTCGTCTTAATGCGCTCTCGACCGGAAAAACATCATTTTGTTATTGGAATCATTCTCTCTATACCTCTATACCTCACAAACACAATGCCCGTCTATCTTGGATTGTTGTGTGGATCCACCCATCATCATCAACTAACTGTCCCACTGATGGGCACGGGTTTCTTTTCAGGAGAAGTATTAGGCCATTGACCACCGTGTTGCCCAAGTACAAATTGGTAGACTTTACATATTTTTGCAGCCGTCCTCACCTTTTCCTTCACCGTTAAAGCATATTATAATTAATTTGTAATGTTTAATTGAAATATCAGAGGTGCTGCCTAGTGCGTGCCTGGGATTTGAATCCCTGAGACGTCGAGGCAGAGTTTCAACCACATGGCTGTCATTGCTCCTTAAGAAAGCTTCTTAGTACCATAAGTGGCTAAGCAAACAAATACGACAATTGGAATAATTAATAACCATAACAAATATTATAAATCGAAAATATGCGAAGATGGGTGGATGTAACTCTTTCACGCAAAAAGTACTAATCACATTTGCAAAAAAATTGGGACTCAGTATTTTCCCTAGATTAACACATAGGATAAACTAGGCTGTTATAAAATAATATAAAAACAAATGACAGTGGAAAAAATCAATAATACACAAGAAAGACAAATAGTAATGAAAGGTCAATACTTCCTACAGAGGCATTTAACAGAACTCATTTCCATGAGCATAAAAGAAATTAAACAGTACACAGTATAAATAGTTATCTTACCAATTTAACATAACAGAGACCCTTCTTAGGTCCTGATTTTTTTAAACGTCATTAGCATATGAACATATGAGGCCATATTTACATACGAACCCATATTTACATATGAAAACAAATTATCCGACAAATCGCGATCGTTATCGTGTCGTGACTTATAAACCGTCTTCCGATCTAAAAAAAACACTGCTTTGAAAACGTCGATTTAAATTTCAAATCCGTATTTGATATTGTCACCGATAACGGGGACACTGAATACACATTGTAATGTTATGTGATTGGAGACAGGATTTGAAAGCACTTCGTGGAATGACTGAAATAGCACATTGGCTGTGACTTGGGGTTCAATCTTTAAAACTCGATAAAATGTCTTATAAATATGCTCATAGATAAAAATATGTCATAGAAATGTCATAGAAATGCTTAGAAATATGTCTTAGAAATATATAATGCACTGCAATAATGTATTTAAAGGAAGGAAATCAACCCAAGCAGCTTTTCACACACCATACCCTTCGAACCAGTACCCTTCGAACTAGTATGAGTTTTTACGTTTTTACAAAGTAATTCGCTTTTTGTATTTGTTTACGTATTTGCCCATAAGTTTCCAATCAGCGCCCCTAGCGGATTGTATCAGAAGTGATGATGATTTTTATCCCATTATCTTCATCAGGATCGTCAAGAATCAGGATTAACGATTTTCCTTGTGCAATTTTAGAGTGGTTTTTAGTTTTTAAACTATAATTAACCATGGATTTGACTGTTGGTTAGACTTTTAGACGTTAAAGTTACATGATGCAGCAAGATTAGTAAAGATTACTCACTCCTAACAAGAAAATGTACCCAGTTTTGAGAATTGAAATAGTCGCGTAAAAAAGTTTTGCCACGTCTCCGTGCTAAAATGTCCCTAAAATATTTAAAATAATTATTTATTTATTATGTAAATTACGCAGTATTAGTTATTTATTCGTAAATTTTCTCTAAAAATGTTTTTATTTGTCAAGAATTAAAAAAAAGAACTTACTAATAAGCCGTTCGTGGCTTCATTCAATTTCAAGGCGGCGAAGTATCTTTACTAATCTATGGGTGCAAGCCCACCCTAGCATACAGCAAGCGCGTGATTTCTTAATAATAAGCTATTTTTTCCGCGCCCCACTTTCTATAGCGATAACGACGTCTGTCTGTATACAATAATGCTCTGTGTCATGCAAATGATACGTCGAGGTTCAAGAATCAAGAGATAAAGTCCCTATTCAATTTCGCTTTGAGTTGCGTATGAGTTTTGTATGTTTAAATATGTAGATTTGGAAGGTTTGTGTATAAAATGTATGTATGAAATGTATGTACATCTGTTTGAGATTTAAAGAGTATACTGTAACTCCGATCATGAAAGTTGTTGTTGAGATTTTTCTTTGAGATCGTCAAGTATTTTTCATTAAGATTTTTTTTGGTATTACAATAAAGGATTTTTGAAAAATATACCCTATATTCGTCTTCGCGGTGTAGACTATGTTTATATTAAATTTGATTAAAATTGGTTCAGTGGTTTAGCCGTGAAAGCGTAACAGACGGAGTTACTTTTGCATCTAGAGTAATTTGTATGTTCTTTTACTTAAACTATACTTTTAGATCAAAGTAGGTATATCACATAAATATGCTTATTAATAGATCTGGATTCGAAAATTTAATATATTTCGTTATTTCAATAAAATATTTGACAAATTAAATATTATTTGATCTAAGTAGGCATGACTGAGTTGCTTTCTAGGAATTTTGAAAGTTATAAAATGTTGCAAGTAACCGTCCATACTATACTCGTATCTTTAAGGTTTACTACCTACAAGTATCCCTATCAAGTTCTTAAAAGGGACGAAATATCAAAGCCCTAAGCAAATAACAAAACAATCTACCGACCACCGTTTATTTAAATTAAAAAAAAATATATCAATCGTTCTAAATTCAAACGGGCAGGGTCTTATCGCTCCGGGGTCAGCGTTTCCTATCAGCGTTTATCGTCACTTCCCGTTCGTAATATTCAATTTTTTGCCGCCACCGCCGCCATTGCGTCCGGTTGACAGTTTGAGTTTGAATTCGTTTTGTTCTTTACAATTCGAAATTCGAACCTTGTTGGATGCTGGGCTTTTGAGCTGTTGTTTTTTTTTGTTTTTTTTTTGTTTTATGTTTGCGGTATGTGTGTTGTTTAAAAATAGGGATTTATGTTCTCGGACGTTGTTTTAAATGACTTACTTCAAATTTTGTCCGTCATTTTAATCAAAGACAATGAGAATTGGGTTAACCCAGTATTATAGCAAACAGCTTTAATTTCATGAAATCTTTAACTAACATGCATTTATTAGAAAAAAATAGGATGTAATCTACATTAGTCAAATGTAGGTTGATATGATACACATACACGTTTAAGAACATTCAACTATTAGACATATTATTCATAAGAAAAAGTTACAAAAAGAGGTCTTCTTCAAAGCCGGTCCTCCATTTAAGTGTGACTGTAGTAACGTTCCTCAGCTATGAACTGCTGACTTCTTTCCAGCAAATAGTCCATCTGCCTCAAGATTTAAGATGTAGATTCCAAGTCAGAACTTCTAGGAAAAAGAAACAATCGTAGAATAATAACCACAAAAGTATGCGAATTTAAAACGACAAAGAAAGAAAAGAAAAGAGACAACGATACTAAAAATATCATTCGAAATCCTTAAAAACCAGACAAGTCCTCATTTAAATCGAACAAAAAATCAAAAGATACATAGACCGCTAAATAGACCAAACTACTAGAACGCTACCCAATATCAGTAATCAAGGCAATTGGACAGACAGACTCTAGAGAATCAAGACGGTCGAGATATTAATAGCTTGTAAAAATCAGAGATGTTTCGTCGTAATAACCGGATCCGAAATTGTATATCCGAAGTAAAGGTATCCGAAACTGTAACCGAATCTGATATAAAAGTTTCGGATAAGGGCGGAGACTAAACGATACACTATTATGAAAAGATTTCGCCCGACCAAGTCGACGATTTTTTTTATAATATAGGAGTAGCAGACGAGAATGCAGTCCTCCGAAATAAAGGTATCCGAAACTGTAACCGAATCTGATATAAAAGTTTCGGATCAAGGCGGAGACTAAATGATTCACTATAATAAAAAGATTTCGCCCGACTAAGTCGACGCTTTTTTATAATATAGGAGTAGCAGACGAGAATGCAGTCCACCTGATGGTAAGTGGCTACTGCCGCCCTATATTCCTATCTGATGTCGGTCACAGATGCGCCGCTACCCCTGAGGACTAAGCTGGAACGCCTCGGAATAAGTATGTCTCAGAACACAGCAGCGCTTAACAATGCTGTTATGAGGCAGAAAGTGTGTCGGTGGTGCCGCCTGAGTCGAACCACAAAGGATTCTACCACCTTCAACACGCTGTTCAGTTACTTTACAAAGAAATATAGTTCAAAAAACTAAAAAACACGCTTTTATGATAAAATCAACTAAAAAGTAGAAAAGTATTCTATTTCATTCTTCATACATGCAGGGTAAGATAAGGATGTATGTTGATCTCTTTCTACTGAAAAACGGAGTTACTCACTGACAAACATACAAGTGAAGCTAATATAAAGCGTGTAATAAAATCAAATCATTACAATTTATATTTTCTTTACTTTAACAATTCCTTATAATCGAATATCCTTATAAAGCTATCAGATAATCCTTAATAATTCCATATCGGTATCCATATCCGAAGTTTCATATTCTACACATCCCTAGCCAAAAAACACTTTGTATATTAAATATTCAATACTTCGTTCTGACTTCGACACCAATATATTGTGTACTCAATTGCAGAAGGTAATGTTCTCAAAAGGTAATGTGTAATGTAAATGTATATTTCATTCTTGGCACGCCTTACAATGCAAAAGTCTTGACGTAGTTTCAGGTATGAAGTGTCGTTAGATTCGATTAAATTGTGGATATGACATATTTTTTAATCAATCCATTTTTGTTGTTATAAGTGTCTAGTGATCAAAGTTCATGATTCTATGTCAATCTGTATATAGGTTGGTATACGTAGGTACATGTAGGATGTACGGCCCATCGCTGGACGCGCCTTAAGGTCCAAACGACTTAGCAAATTTTAACATAATTCGTATCGGATAAACGCCTAAACTCTGAGTGTGACAGAGTATATTTTTACCAAATCAGGCTTATGTTCTTAATAATAATTCCCTAGCTTTGCTTTTGAGGTACGAAATTTACAAATATTCTTGTGATTATAATAAATTAACCTTGAAAATCAAACTTGATTCTTCAATCTCCCACTGCTAGTGCTACGAGTAGATCCTAAAACCAAACAAAGTGTAGGCAATCAACAAAATGCCGTTCCAAGTAAATCTGTATCTCCAATCCTATCGGAGATAGCATCTTGTGCAGACCTCAAAAAACTTCACAAAGGAAAAAACCGGGAAATTCTTATTAAATTCTTAATCCGCGGTCCAGACTATCTCTGTTACTGTCAAACGCAGTGGGAATTGTCAAGATAACTCGGTTTTGTTGGAAGAAAAAGTTTAAAAATTAACTCGAAAAGTCTGTTAACATTACGTAATTACCCGTGGAGAGTAATGTTTTTGAAGCGTATATATGTCAGTATTTGGCATGCATGCAGCCCAAATGTCTTGACGAATTTCAACATATGAGGTGTTGGGTCTGTGTAAAGTGTGGAGTGATATGGGCTATGATAGGTATTTATAATCAACACAAGGTATCGTTAAATTCATCTGAAGTGTGGAAGTGATATCCTTACTAATATTATAAATCCGAAAGTAACTCTGTCTGTCTGTCTGGTTTTCTCTTCTTCACGCCTAAACCACTGAACCGATTTTAATGAATTTTTTTACAGATAGTCTGAGAAGCGAGAAAGGACATAGGATAGTTTTTATCCCGGAAATCCTACGGGAACTAGAGATGGCGATCTAAGATAGATTAATCGGAGAGTCGATCTTTTGGACCCAAAACATCGATTATTTTAATCGATATTAGTAAGGATTTAATCGTAAACTGCATTTGATCAAGTGATGATCTTTAGCAAAGTTGAAGGTACGAATTTTCAGTTTTATGTATGTTAGTATGTTATATTATTTTCTTTTAAACGGGGCGAAGCCGCGGGCAATAACTAGTATTATATAGGTAACAAAGCCAAATATCAGTAACTATCAAAAACAATATTAACACAATAATTTAGCTAAGCAAAAGTTCAGAAAAATCTGAAACGAAATAGATTTTCATTCATCCTTTTTAATCATCGAATTGTTTTTTTTTTATGAAATTGAGGAAGCAAGCGAGGCAATACCCAAGACATCTAGACAGACATTCTAACAGTACAAACAGACAATTATTTTTATTTATTCGTACAGATATAACAAAAATCCGCGTACAAAGGGAACAATACACCTAGTTAGGCAGCATACAGCGTATGTAGGGAAGATATAATAATTATTTATTATAGCTCTCGCCGCGGCGCCATCTCTGCGAAAAGTATCAGTGACGGTGATAACGCGTTGGCTTCTTTTCAGGGTTGGCAGTAACTAAAAAAAATGTAACAAATATTTTTGTTCTTTTTTTTTAAGTAAAAACCTCTTTGTGGCGTTGTGCACTTTTTCTGATGTAAAAAATGCCAGGAGCACGAGTCCTGATCGAAAATTCGTAAGACGGCAAAGCAAACTGTAGTCAAGATGTCATACGGTGTCAAAAAAATATGTCAATGGGGGTCAGTTTCAATTATTATTTATTATATTTTATTAGACCCGTTGATTTTTTTTTTCGTGAAACTATATTGAATAGATGAGCTTTTATGAGTTTTCATCCCTCATTTAACGGTTTTAAGAGTTGACTTTCGAAAAAGTATGTTTGGTACATATGACGACGCCCTTCAGTGCTTCAAAATCGACGGATAAGAATACAAAATATACATGCGTTTACAACCGTATGTGGTTACGTCCGTCAATTAGATGGTCTATTGATCAAATCCTAATGCATAAAACTGGGCGGACGTTCAAACAAATTTTCAATTCCTATTTTACCCCGTAAGGGGTGGATCATAAAAAAATTAAATAGTGTGGAATTACTATCAATATTTGTATTAAAACGGAACACTTAATCAAAAATTCGCCAAATTATGTGTTACATATTAAATATTTTATTATCCTAACCCGTGGTTCCCACCCCGCCAGCACAACCCTAGGGTCCGTAGCCATTAGCCACGCGAATTGGGGTCAATTGTTGTTTGTCCATTGACTCGTTACAGCCGCCATGTTTCAAATTATTTGGAAATGGAACGCGCATTTGTATGAAATGGTCCGATCGTCTGATGTTTCAAGTTAATTTGTTATTTTTTTCGAAATGTAAACTTCTATAATTTAGTTTAACTTATTTTTGGTAGGGTAAAAATTTTATGGGCTTGTGACAGCAACATGCTAATGTCTAAGGTATACAGGGTTAATTTTTCTAATGGGCCTTCAGGGCCAAATCCGAAACTATACCTAAGGATTAGCGAAAAATGCTGAAAGGAGTGACGCAGCAGATTTTGTTAAAAACTAAAACTGCATCATTACTTTTAAAAAATATCTTTTTCCCTGGCTGGGAATCGAACGAGTTCATTTTGAAAAAAATAATACTCCTATATTAATTAGTCCACTCTCTGATAGTGTCGCTTATAAGGATCAAATTCTGGATAGTAAAGTTATGTGAAAAATTAAAGGAAAATTTTGAAGAAAATACATATATTTTTTTCATATATTGCCATACTAATCCTTAAAATAACATTTGACTTATGTATAATCCTTTGGGACTATACAAAAGTCATAACATCGAAGAATTAGTTGATTAATCAACTAATTCTTCGGATGTTATGATAATGGTAAGCAGCTGAGTGAGGTAAGTCCGATCTGAGGTTGGCCATAGATACGTTGCTACCTGAAGACTAAGTTGGAACATAACACACAGCAGCGCTTAACACTGCTGTTATGGTCAGAAATAGGTGTGGCGGTGGTGCCGCTGGAGTCGAATCACGCATTTAACTGTTTACGACAGTATGCGGGAACCACGTCCTTCCCAGGGTCGATGGGTCGAGCTCCCACTCTCACCGCCTCCATAAGCCCCCTATTAGTCGCCTCTTACGACAGGCAGAGGATACCGTAGCTCTATTCTGGTCCCGAGACTACAGGGACAAGGTCTGTCGTCGACGCATTACCGTCCCACTGCTGGGCACGTGTCTGCTCTCAGAATGAGAAGGATTGAAGATGAGAAAGGGACGAAAACAGTGCGGGACCGGCACCCGTACCGCCCGCTCTCAGCTGCGTTAGTATACCCTTACTGTTGCTACGTAGTATATGCTTGTAGTTGTGTTCGACTTCATTGGCTCTCTGACTACACCTGCGCGCAACTACTTCAGAGCGGACTAGAAGTTTGGTGCGGATTCTAGAAACTATATATTTTACACATTTTTAAGACCAGCTCCATATGTTCCGTTACTGACGGCTTATCGCTCATTTCTAAATATAGTTCAAGGATAATCAAGTATTTTCCCGTAGTGAATTAATGATTCCTGCTATTATAATTAACTACTAACTTAGTTTTTTTGTATTTTATAACATAAAATAAAAACGGAAGCTTTGACCGACAAATGTAGATAAACTAGCTGACCCGGCAAACGTTGTGTTGCCATATAAATAAAAAAATGTTAAGGGTGAACAACCCTTATCACTTAGGGGTATGAAAAATAGATAGTAGCCGATTCTCAGACCTACTGAATATGCATATAAAATTTGATGAAAATCGGTAAAACCGTTTCGGAGGAGTACGGTAACTAACATTGTGACACGAGAATTTTATATATAAGATATAGTTTATACTTATATACTTTTTATACTTATCCACAGAGGAAAAAGAGAACCCTATTACTTGCCTAAATGCCTTCGCTGTTTGTCTGTCCGTCTGTCACAGGACTCTACTTCTTAAACCGTAATTAAATGCTAGACACTTGTAATATTTACAGAGTATGTATAACGGAGGCCACTATAATAAAATATACTATAAATGGAAAAAGCTTGAAAATAAAGGGTGATTGCAATACAAGAAACAGCTATCTTTCGGCGTTTTTCGTTTCATCTATTGAAGCGTAATAGACAGTTAAAATTTTCACAATTCATTTATTTCTATTGCTGCTATAACAACAAAAACAAAAAAAATAAATGAAATTTTGTTAGTACAGAACCCTACTGGTTCAGAGACTACGTCTCGCACTTGGCCAATTATTATTTATAATAATTATACTTATTAATATAACTAAGTTCAAACCGCCGATGACTCAGTGAGAATAGTTCGTATTACGAGGAATCTACGACCAGTTCGAAAAAGTATTTCAGTTGGACTTATATCTAAGAATTAAGGTTCAGAATTTGCTAACCACGCGCCATCGTGGGCTGAGTATTGCTTAGTCAAAACCAATTCCTAGTATTGAGTATTGTAAATATTTTAAAACTAGGCGTTGAACGTGACTTCTGGTTATTTTAACGATGGTGGGATCATAGTTCTGAGGTCAAAGATGCATTGCTACTCAAGACTAGGCCTATATCAAGCTGGCCATATGAACTAGCTTCATATGAAGGTAAAACCCTTTGTGGTTCGACTCCGGCGGCACTAACGCCACACCTATTTCTGTTATAACAGCAGTGTTAAGCGCTGCTATGTTCTGATTTGAAGGGTGTGGTAAGGCAGACGTACTTTTTCTGTTACTTGGGGGTAACGGTGCATACGTGACCGAGCTCAGGTAAGATCCGAATCTTATCTGGAGTTGATTACAGATGTCCATGGGCAGCACTAGCCACTTACCATCAGATGGACTTCGCGCTCGTTTAATACTCCTGTATTACTTAACAAAAATATCAGCCGGCATCCACACCTTCCCACCGTAATGCAAGAACTATTTCAGGTTAGAAATAGGCGTGGCGGTGGTACCACCCCGGTCAAACCATATTTGTTCAACCACCACCACTTTACCACCTTTTACTTTTAGCATCCAATCCAATGTTTCGGGTCAGATGCATTATAAATTACAATAAAAATAAAAGTATCTAAAAGTTAAGTTCTTTACATAATATTTGCCATACAACAGATAAGCTCCCTGAATACATTTTAACATAACAACAATAATCTGCAAATTAAAAAAAAAAACAGTCGCTAAATCTGCGCAAAAAAAGGTATTCAAAACTTCATTTGTACTGGCTGGCAGCTGTCGAACATTTGGACCAATGTTTGTACCAATTTACTTAGCGTTTTATTTTTAGAAACTTTACCAACGGTCGTTCATGGTAAATTTTTTGCAAAGCTTATGCTAAGTTAGTAAATAAGTACTAACAAATTTTGTGCAATCTATTATTACTTTTAAAATTGCAAAACCAGTTTTTAAATTCGCAATTGGCAAGTTTCGCAGCTGCCATACATTTGTCCAACATTTGAGCCAATCCGCCAACTATCGACAGCTATTATTACCCGAATTCATTGTACAAAATCACAATGTGCAAAAATGGGCTCCCTAAACACCGTTACAGGGCATTGTTGTACATGCTTTTGTTGTAGGCATCTGAATGAAATCTACTTTTGTATAACCTTGTGTAGGGCAGCTGATTTCACATCTGCATTTCTTTATTCGAGTTACCGAGTGACAAATGGTAGGGGAGCTACGTTGGTAAATTCGAGACTTTATTATTAGAAACTTAAGATATTTTTTCTATAACATTAGTTATAGGATGTGGAACCGTTAGCAAAATACAATTAGCTTCCGATTAAAAGTAATAATATGTTTTCTTAACCATTTTATTTGTGCTGTAGTTGCTATGGGCTGTCCATGAGAATTTCACGGGAATTTAATTCCCATAATACAAATATAGGACGGTAGACTATGTTTATAGGTGACATGATCTTATTATCTTACGATATATAAAATTCTCGAGTCACAATGTTAGTTACCGTACTCCTCCGAAACGGCTTTACTGAAATATAACAAATTTTATATGCATATTCAGTAGGTCTGAGAATCGGCTACTATCTATTTTGCACACTAAGTGATAAGGGTTGTTCACGCTTAACATTTTTTTCCGCCGGGTCAGCTAGTAATTTCACAGATTTCTAACTGTCGTCGGCCAGAAGGTTACTACCCCTGAAGCCTATTAGAAAGCCTCGTTTTATCTTCCTTACCATACCCTTGAAATTGTGCTTCAAATCAGAACACAGCAACGCTACACTTTTCTTATAAGGTAGAAATAGGTATGGCAGTGGCACCTCCGGAGTTATACCGACTTTAAAATCTAGAATTATGTGAGATGGTGATAGAACCGTTTGTGGTTCGACTTCGGCGGCACCACCGCCACACCTATTTCTACCTAATAACAGCAGTGTCAGGCGCTGCTGTGTTCCAGTTTGAAGGGTGTGGTAAGGGAGACAGACTTTGCCGAGGCGTTCCAGCTTAGTCCTCAGGGGTAGCGGTGCATTTGTGACCGACCTCAGGAAGAATATCTAATCCTATCTGAGGTTGATTACAGATGTCCATGGGCGGCAGTAGCCACTTACCATCAGGTGGACTGCATGCTCGTCTGCTACTCCTATATTATAAAAAAAAATAACTAAGATTAATATTAACACAGTCATACATTCCATACTGCAAATGACACCATTGTTTGATTTTAAACTAGGGTCAAATTACAATAAACATTTAACTATGCAAAAAATAATCTCGGTTCATTATGCTTAGTATGCGTTTCTAGACTGCGGAGGTATGATTTTAGGGGTCTGTTGCTAAATTAAAAAACGGTATACTTATGGTACTAGTTGTACCTGTCTGTATGTAGGTATTTTTTTTATAATATAGGAGTAGCAGACGAGCATGCAGACCACCTGATGGTAAGTGGCTACTGCCGCCCATGGACATCTGTAATGAAGCCCAGATAGGATTAAATTCCTACCTGAAGTCGGCCACAGATGCGCCGCTACCCCTGAGGAATAAGCTGGATTTCCTCGAAAATGTATGTCTCCCTTACCACACCCTTCAAACCAGAACACAGCACTTAACACTGCTGTTATATGGCAGAAATAGGTGCATATGCTATATTTTTACATAAGTATTAAGAATATTTTTTTGATTCTTAACGAGACGCTTCTCGTAATCTTTCAGATGTTTACCTTATCTATGTCTAGGCATGTTTCAAACGGCCATTTTGTTTCTGTCGATGACGTAAGGAACACGTGTTGTAACAATTATTCATAATTTAAACTGTATAGGTCTTGTGAAACGATCGTGATGATGGGAACATATGTGTAGATTATTTTTATATGTGACATATAGTTCCGGGTTCCTGGTTTGTTTTATAGTTTTTGAGTTCTGTTTTTGAGTTATATCTGTTTGTTTCGTTGGTGGTAGAACCCTGTGGTTCTATTCCGGAGGCACCACTTTCACAATGTGTCTGCCTAATGACAGTAATGTTAAGCTCTGCTGTGTTGCGTTTTGAAGAGTAAGGGAGAAGTACTTATCCGAGGTATTCAAGCTTAGTCTTCAGGGGTTGCAGAGTATCTGCGGCCGAACTTAGAACTCTTATCTGGAGTTGACGACAGATATTCATGGGCAGCATTGGCCACTTACCATCAAATGAACCGCATGCTCGTTGACAAGTTCTGTATTATAAAAAAGTATTTTCCTTAGGTATGGAAAAAAGAATTTGTCAGGCAATACGATATAAAGAGCATTTTATATTATAGAAGTAACAAACGGTATGCAATTGCCAAGTCAGTAAAAAAAATCATAAACATTTGTAACCACAGGCTTAGACATTTTTCAATATCTATGATTTTCACACCAAAACATCTGCATATCTTCTTTACTGTTCTTGCAAATTCAAATCGTACAATACAGTAGGTACAGGGGAGGAACTTAGTTCAAAATACACGATATTGACCTTTCCCAGGCACTTAAGGCTTCCTACCTCAAAATGGCCGAGTTTAATTAGGTTTTAATTAAAAACAAACACTGCTCCACTTTGGGCTTTATCTAGATGGTTTATAGTTTATGAATATAACCATTTGGTTTAGTTTAACAAAATATTAATTTAAGGGTAGTATTCTTTTGGTATGAATGCGGTAGCTACTGACATACTTTTTTTATAATATAGGATTAGCAGACGAGCATGCAGCCCACCTGATGGTAAGTGGCTACTGCCGCCCATGGAAATCTGTAATCAACCCCAGATAGGATTAGATATTCCTACCTGAGGTCGGCCACAGATGCGCCGCTAACCCTGAGGACTAAGCTGGAATGCCTCGGCAAATATCTCCCTTACCACACCCTTCAAACCAGAACACAGCAGCGCTTAACACTGCTGTTAGGCAGAAATAGGTGTGGCGGTGTCGCCGGAGTGGAACCAAACGGTTCTATCACCGTTATAGGTACATATATGTTCGAAAATACATTACCCTCCGCATACAAGTCTACAGATACATTCTCAATGGCAATGCATTCCTCAGGCCTTCACAGATGCGTATACAATTGTTACGCAAAATCAACATTGATAGGCGTGGCCTTCGTGATAACCTGATAAGTGATAAGAGTGATAAGAGCATGATAACGCGCTCTGTATTGAATGAAGCTACTATACGAAACACGTGGTCGTAGGCTGCAAGGCCTAAACGGTAATGTTTGAATTTAAGAACCCTTCGTGGTTCGACTCTGCGCACCACCGCCACATCTATTTTTGCCTCATAACAGCAGTGTTAAGCGCTGCTGTGTTCTGGTTTGAAGGGTGTGGTAAGAGACATCCTTTTTAGAGGCAGTTCCGTTTAGTCTTCAGGGCACGGTGCATCCGTAGTCGACAGTTAGGAATCTAATCTAATCTTTGGTTGATTACGGATGTTCATGGGCAGTAATATTCATAAGGAAGTCATGTTTTTCCTAGGCATTCCAGCTTAGTCTTCAAGGCACGGCGCATCAGCCAACAAGTATGAATCTAATCTTATTTTTGTTTGACTACAGATGTACACGAGCAGTGCCTTACACCAGATGGCCAGCTCGTCTGCTACTCTTATATCACCAGGCTTTTATTAGCTTGACCTGTAAGTATATACTCGTATGAACCGGAATCTTGGAACTCGATTTTTACCCACTTTGAACGGTCCGATTAATTTTAAATGTTGAACATTTATCAAGAACCGATGACAATACACGATTTAAATAATTTTACCCTATTCTCCTCATCAGGATCGTTAGGCATCAAGATTAACGATTTTCCTTGTGCTTTTAGCGTGGCTTTTAGTTTTTAAACTATAAATAATATTATATAATCGAAATCAGTTTCAAAGTAACGATCAACACAAGTTTTAAACTGAGTAAACCCAGTTTAATCAATAGACTGTTTTAATACTAATAATGTTCTCAATGTATGCTCGCGGACTCCCCCTGTAATCCTGATGGGACGGGTGTGCGCATGCTCCGATGTTACCATACTTTTGAGATATTTTGGGACATACCCAAATTTGTTTTAGACAAATTCTAGCTGATCCGGGAAACCTTGTGTTGCCATATAAATAAAAAAATGTTAAGGGAGAACAACCCTTATCACTTAGGGGTATGAAAAATAGATAGTAGCCGATTCTCAGACCTACTGAGTATGCATAGTAAATTTGGTGAAAATCAGTAAAGTCGTTTCGGAGGAGTACGGTAACTAATATTGTGACACGAGAATTTTATATATAAGATTATCGCAGATTAGAGACATTTTAGTGTTTCGCCTGACCACGATACATGCAATTTCGTCAATACATCGGCAAAAAGAAATTAAAACCGCGCATCGAGAATATCCGTTACACATTAAAACATATAGGAAGTATCAAACTAGAATGCATATATTCTAATGTGACCATTTCTTGTAGAAGAAGCAGATTCTTCTTAGATCGGAAATAAAGAGGGTGGTAATGTCATTAATTATGAGCAGTCGGCAAGCGTTTAGGCGTCAAACCGGCAGTCAAAATTACAAATAGTAATTTTATATCCGCGAATATTGAAACGTAAAAAATCCTGAAATATTAACAGTAAGAGATATTTTTTTTGAAAATACTGTTATGCGTAAATGCAACATCCAACATTGAAAAAATATAGTTTGAAACGAAAACGTTTAAACCTGCTATTGTTACTCGCATAGGCTTGCGATTGCCCGGTTTGGTTCAAACATGCGGTTACCAGATGTAAGTTTTACACTAAGATAAATTAAGTCCTTCAACAATAATAACTTATGTAACATTTTGATACTCTTAATGGCTCTTAATATAGCATGACCAGATTGAGCATAGAAAAGTAAACATAAAAACTTAATTGTTGGAATTAATTTACAAAAAAAAAGTGTTACATAATACTGAAAACTGCGTTCTTATTAGTATGAAAAAAAAATCATATCTTTCTAACTTACTTAAATATTGGACGTACCAACCATTTACTTAATATTGATTCGATTTAAAGATCAATTCGACATTAAAATCAAAATAGGTTTTTTAAATCCAAAATAGGTCAGAAATCAGTCATCACCAAAATCGTGTCCCACATTAGTCATACCCACCCTACTTTCAAATAAAAACATAAAAACTCATGCGCATCTGGCCCGCACGTGGGGCCTGCCACAATGGGCCGAGAGCATGCGGGTCTCAATGGTATAATGAAAAGGGGTCCATACGAGGGGCATTCGCAGGGGTTCGCGATGGTATGCGCCGTACGGAATTGAATTCTGGTTTCGTTATGTATGTTGGTTGGTTTCGGATTTATCTACAGTTTTGGTAACCCATCGATACGCTACTTTTCAGAAGGCAAATAACTGAATAAATTTTCTTAATGACAAAAATATATGGAAACGGAAGAAAACATTAAATAAAAAATGCCTAAGGTTTCAAGTCCGACATAAGCCTTAAAAGTTCCATTTTCAAGTTCATGTTACAAAGGTTATTAGACCAAAATATGCGAATAGTTTCAACGTAAAGCTGATCATGTGTGTTGGCTACTTATGAACACTGAGACATGAAAGTCACATTCTGATTCTGAGTGCCATTCACAAGAGGGTTCAGAAAAATATTACTCAGATGTGTTACTAGAGACTGAAATAAAATTCTCGTGTCTCGTTAGTTACTGTACTCCTCCGAAACGGCTTTACCGATTTTCACCAAATTGTATATGCATATTCAGTAGGTCTGAGAATCGGCTACTATCTATTTTTCACACCCCTACCTAAACCATTTATTTCTTAAAACAAGACAAACAAACCGACTTCCCTATTTTTCTGAAGCAATCTTTAAAAAATCTAGTTCACAGAATATAAAATATCATTTTTATTAATATAAAAACTATTAAATTAATCCCTTGAACCACGCTGTAGCTGTATACGTCACGAACCATTCAACTGATTAAAATAATGAAGAAACAAAATTAATATCTATAACAGCCAAGTCGCTTGTTGCACTACCAGCGAACACGCATAAATGTACTTTGAAGCGATGGAATTCATTGTAGAATTACGTCACAGAATGCTAGTTTAAATAAAACTGTTATGTAAACTAGTAGATTACTACGTAAGGTTGGTGATAGATGCGCCGCTACCCCTGAGGATTAAGCTGGAATGCCTCGGAAATGTATGTCTCCCTTACCACACCCTTTAAACCAGAGCACAGCAGCGCTTAACACTGCTGTTATAACAGAAATTTATATGGCGGTGGTGCCGGAGTCGAACCACAAAGAGTTCTACCACCTTCAATTTTTTTAAGACATACAATGTCAACTTTAACCAAGCAACAAAAGTTGTACTTAAAGTGCTACTATGAGCAGAATATGATATGATATTTACATAGCAAAATAGAAGGAAAGAGGTTCTCGCTAACGAAAGTCGCACCATAAAAGCCACAGTAATCGAGCAGTAATAAGACTAAAAAAAAACCAAAATGTTCAGAAAATGTTAAACCTACTCGCCTCTCGCTTCTCTCTGCTCGCTAGCAATCTAACGTGTACCTAACACCGCCCCATGTCACAAGCGCGCTCCACATGCCCACTTTGAAATGGGAATTTCAAAGAGTTTCAACTATTCGCGGCGCGGAAGGGAAAAATGTCGAAATTAATATGAACAATGTGTTAAATTATGAAATAAACGCGGTCATGTTTTAGGCGGTTTTGTGTTACATTCTCCCGTTGGAATTAATTTGGATAAAGAGCTAAGGTTTCTTTATGAGAAAATATAAATTAGCAAGAATTAATAATAAGCCCTTAAATCTAATCTTAAACTAACTTTACTCAGAATCTTTTGCTTAGCTCTAACGCTTTAAAACGCTTTCTACACTTACTGCAGCACACTAGGATTCAGTGTCGTGGGTGCTATGGACACACATAGAGGCACAGAACACGCAGACCCAAAAAAAGAAACCTGAATTCATCATATAGATATGTCTACCCGGGGATCGAATCGGGACCCTGTGCGCGTCAGACCGCAACTACGGTGACTACGCAACGCGGGTCGTCAAACAAACCAACCTAACCTAATAGGTCAATTGCAGAATTATTCTAGGCACAAAAAAACTGACTGTTTAAAATATACAGTCACTCTCACAATTGAGAAATCCATCGAAACCCCATTACGTTAGAATCCGTACCAAAGAATGAGAACTTTTTTGAAAGTGGTAGAATCCTTTGTGGTTCGACTCTGGCGGCACCACCGCCACACCTATTTCTGCCCAATCACAGCAGTGTTAGGCGCTGCTGTGTCCCGTTTTGAAGTGTGGTAAGGGAGACATACTTTTCCGAGGCGTTCTAGCTTAGTCCTCAGGGGTAGCGGCGGATCTGTGGCCTCAGATGGGAATATCTAATCCGATCTGGGGTTGATTACAGATGTCCATGGGCGGCAGTAGCCACTTACCATCAGGTGGACTGTATGCTCGTCTGCTACTTCGATATTATAAAAACAAAACTTACACATCTTTGAAATTAGAGCAAAGTTAGGACATTGACACTATTTTTCAATACAGACTTAAAGCGAACCTTCAAAGGCTAAGCTAAGGGTAGAGGGTTAAAAAGCCCAAAACAGACACCTCATGGGTCGCCACTCCTGTAACGCTTTGCGAATTAGGGAAAACGTGTATTGATTTTAAATTTGCTTCGAGTTTAGGGTGTTTTTGGGGTGAGGGAAATTGGTTCACTCGTAATAAGTGTGTCGTGGAAAGTACTATATCATACATATATACAAAGGTATTTCTAGCTGACTGACATATGAGGAGATGATCTTAGCACTCATCAGTGCATCTGTGATCGGTGTCAAGGAGGATCTCTGTTCTATATGGAATTGCTTCGTCATGAACCCATTACTGTCCCACTGCTGGGCACGGGTCTCCTCCCATAATGAGAAGGATTAGGCCATAGTCCACCGCGCTGGCCATGTGCGTATTGGTAGACATACCTTTGAGATTTTTTTTTATAATCTCTCAGGCATGCAGGATTCCTCACGCTGTTTTCCATCACCGTTTAGCAAGTAATAATTAATTTCTAATACGCACATAACTTTGAAGATCAGAGGTGCGTGCCTGGGATTTGACCTCGGACCACTCGATCGAGAGGCCGAGTTTCCTAACCACTAGGCTATCACTTCTAAAACAGCACATCTTTAATTATATAGATGCTACTAACCCCATTTCAAGTACGCTTAATTTACCCCAAAATACATGTACAAATAAGGGTGTGCTACTTAATATACAAAATGCCAAGTCACTGACGCTTCGAGCATCCGGCTCAAAAACCTAGCATCCACGATATTATCGTTTAGAAAAGTTCAGTCACTGTTACGCGTAACTTCCGGTCAATTGAGCGTCTAATTTTGTAAGTGTTTTAAAAATGTATTCGATTTTTAATATTTTTAAATAATTAATGTTCTTTGGCCATAATAAGCGAAATATTATATTGAGAATATTCTTTGATATAAAATGGGTAATTATTGGGTCTCCAAGGATCTCCTCTCAATTCTGAGAGGAGATCCTTGGAGACTTGGAGACTATACTTAACCACTCATTCGAGTGGTTAAGTATAGTCCACCATGATGGCCAAATGCGAATTGGTATAGTCCGCGTAAAACTGCTAGTCCGCTCTGAATATAGAAATGAATCGTCCCCATAGTAAGTTGTATGACACCTACTCGCAACAACTTTAGAGCAGACTAGCAGTATGGCGCGGACTATAGACTTCACACACTTTTATATTGAAATTTGTGTGTAATTGCAAAATACTGGAATTATCTATACTCGTGATAATAATCATGATGAATATTGATATGTTATCATACCAAAGTAGTTTCATGTAGGTGATACACGGAAAATACTCAACGGAAAATTATGACGACATTTTTTTATGAAACTTAGAGACAAATACATACAGAAAAATAGGCTACATTTAAATTAGATATTTTTTAGGATTTCTTGGTAAGAATCGAAAATCTCGCAGATGTATTCCGCGTACGATTGAATTATGGAAGTGCACAAATCCTGTAACACAACTTCCGGTCAATTGAGATTATTTTTTAGTAAATGAAAATTTATCAATTTTAGCAATTACTACCTGACCAGGCAAACGTTGTGTTGTGGCAAAAATATAAGTAAATCATGTTAAGAGTGAACCATATAAAATTTGGTGAAAATCGGCAAGCCGTTTCGAAGGAGTACGGTAACTAACATGGTGACACGAGAATTTTATACATAGGATTTTATTTTGAAAAAGGAATATTTACAATAATGTTTTTTTTGTGACATGTTTAATAGCAATTACTTTAAGTTTCATACAAATTAGGTAAATTGTTCCTATCCTTGGCTTAAAACGGATTTTCGTCCACCATGGTAAATTGTATTATGTGTTACATTTAAGCGACATAATTTAGTTACAGGCGATGTATTTTCCCAATATTCCATTAAGGGCTCGTACACAAAACTGCGATGCGACGCGATGCGAATACGCAACGCAGAAAATTGCGACACGAATTGCTGCGATGCGATATCGTGCGGCATAGCGTCTCCCAGAGTGACCAACAACAACTGTGTCGAAACATCGCAGGAATGCGCGATGCGAATCAATTCGCAAGTTCTTGCGATGCGTTGAGGGAGCTCGCAAATTTTTACGATGTGACGACGTATCGCAGTTTTGTGTACAAGCTCTAAGGTCGATTAAGTCTTTAGTATATTTTAGTAGAGTAAGATAAACACGATTATCTATTACTGTTACATTCGTACTACTTCCTTATCATGATAATGACAACCTACATTATTACTATCTTTATAAATGTAAAATAAATAACAGATTTTACGCTTAGAGTTATTTTTGTATAGTTGTTGTAAAGGAACATGGTCCATCTGATGGTAAGTGACATCTGCAATCAACCCCAAGTAAGATCAGATTCCTACTTGAGGTCGGAGATGCATCACTATCACTGAAGACTAAGCTGGAATGCCTCGGAAAAGTATAGATATACTGATAGGATTGGAGGTCCTACTCAAAGTCCGCCACAACGTTCCCACCAATGAGGACTAAGTTAGAACGTCTCATAAGTCTTTCCCCTACCATACCCTTCAAAGCAAAACAGCAACACTTTAAAGAAGTTATAAGAAAAAAATAGGTGGTGAAAAACCACAAAAGGTTCTACCACCTTTAACATTTGTAAGTAAATCTTATACCTACGCATTATTAACATTAATATATTTAAATTTCTACTGCATATGTACGTATGCAAATATATACAAAAAATCCGTAAATAAAGTTTTATATTGGCCATATAATATTTAAATAATAAAATATCGTGGTTAATTCTTGTAAACCAACTGATTATTTATGTAATATTGTAATTATAATGTAGGTATAATAAAATTAATATAATTTCACTTACCGCCAAATCGAAGCACAGATAAAAACACTATCACGCCATTACGTTATAAATAGAAGCCCGCCAAAACCCCTGCACTCGCGAAAATGAATTTATAATCTTATTTTAACGGAAAACTACACAAAATTGCTGCGTTGAAGACATATTGCGTGTTATTTTAATGTTTCTAACGTTATTAATTGTAAATCCAACCAAATGGAGTGATGGCTGAAAACGCACTGAACCGAACTGGAGCGACGTGATTTGAATGAAATAGAATGAATGACTGACAGAAATAGTCGAATAGGGAGGAATTTGGACCGAAATAGATCACGCGCTTAAAGCGCTTGAACTTTAGTATTATTACATCCAATTTCTCAAAGTTGTAAACTATTAATTTATGTTTTCCGAATTTAGAGTAGGTATGTATTGTGAATGGATAAGTGAACGGAATAACTATGAAATAGGTATTATAATAGTAGTGATATTTTATAAGTACTGAATGAATTTCTTTTAAAAAGTATTGTGAACAATATATTAATCGCACAGCAACATAAAATTATTAAAACACGTTTTTTTACTTTTTAGAAATCGTTGTACACCTACAGTTTTACTAAACACATAAAACATCCTAAATTTCTAAAATATTTACTTACGTCATAATGTTAATGTAGCATAACATAGAAATTCACACTATTTTATATGTAATTCGGTATACATAAATATAAGACATTGATAAAATTACCGATACGCTTAATAAGAAAATAAAAATACAATGCAGCGTACTTAGCACTGCAAGCGCTTAAAGGTACACTGCACTGTACAATGAGCGCGAACAAAACGGACCAATCACGTTCGCAGATTCCAATAACCATGACACAATGGTAGGGAGGACAATAGTTCTGAAATTATTACGTAATATCAGTTTTTTAGGTATTTTAATTGTATTTAAACTTGAGTGTTGGTGGTGTTTAGCTGTTTATCACGTTTGGCGGTTTATTCATGAAATTAGTTTATTGAATGAATTCGAAATTTAAACTGTAATGATACACAGATTAATAATTAATGGATATTTTTACAGATTAGTTATATTAGTACCAAACCAATAAGATATTATTGTGATTAAAAATGCCATAGATAATAAAAATATGTATTTCAAAATAAGGCGTTCTTTTTATAAAAATATAGCTAGGTTTTGAAAAGAGTATGTAGGCTGTTAAACTAGGCATACTTCCTGACACAATCAAATTATAAAGTAAAAACAATATGAATAGGTAAGCACTAAAAGAATACCGAAAATATTTCTGTTATATTCCCTTGAATTTTAAACAAACAATAAACCTGCTTAAAATACCATCTTAAGTAAAAACAAATTCCCACAAAGGGCCTTTGATAACTTCAGAATACCTCAGGAGACATCAAAACGTTGACGTCACTGGAATTATTTAATCTTTGCAACAATGGCGGTTTCCCGCCATTTTCGTCCGTGTAATTTAAAATTCTGTGTAATCTGTGCAAAGCATAAACAACTTGTTTTATTTTTTTAATTATCTATTTAAGTTGGTTTAACGCTGTAAAATATGTATAACGTGCTGCTAAAATTGTGCTGTTTAAAATTTTTAATTTTTCTGATAGAATCTAAGTGAAGATGGCCCAGATAAAAAGAAAATAAGGCGTAATAGACTACGGTTATAATAAACAATTTAATTGTGATTTTAATTAATTAAATATACTTTTGTGCTCGTTATATTTTGTTCAACACATTCCCAAGTCCTTTAAGTCATTAATTCATCATTGTCCCGCTGTTAAACCATAATAGTACTACGCTAGTCAAATGTGGATTAAAAAACTCTCCACACAGCAAACACCTTTGGATAATTTTCAGGCCTTTATCTACACTAATATTATAAAAAGGAAAACTTTGTTTATTTGTTTGGTTGTAATGAATAGGCTCAAAAACTACTGGACCGATTTTAAAAATTCTTTCACCATTCGAAAGCTACATTATCCACGAGTAACATAGGCTATATTTTATATGAAATATATTTGATAAATAGATTTTGAGGCGGTACAAAGTTTGCCGGGTCAGCTAGTCTTTCATATTTTTTATGATGCTTTTCTTTGCATCAAATGAAGAGATCAGTTACTTTTAAACCATTAAATATTTTTCATTATTTTTATTAAAAATGAAAATTCAATACTCTATACATAGATAAGTATAGATATCTCACCGCCTTGTAATTGAAGGAAGCTATTAAATAGCTGACAATGTGTCAGCTATGTACTGGCTGTCATGGTGAAATTTCCGCGGAACAATGCCGACATGTGCAGTTAAGTGGTGTAAAAACACGAAATCGAAAAAAAGTACGGAGAAATATCGTTTCATTCGTAAATGCTCTAAAAACTATATTTTTTATATTTCTCAAACACGAAGATAGATGACAGTGAACTGTCAAAACTGGTTACATTTTCGTCTTAGGAGTGAGTAATTTTTACTAATTTTGACTTTATACTATAATTTTGACTTTATACCCAATTAAGCCAGCCAACAAATATTCTAGCTTTATTTCTAATTGTAAACTAAATGTGTGACATACAAAAAAGTATGTAAGTACTGGCACATAAAACTCATTGCAATAAGAAGTTATAAAAATAAAAAAGGATACTTGGGCAACTCTTTCTAAACTTCACGGACATAGGAAAACACTTAAATGTTTCTAAAACATTAAAAACTTTTTGCAACAGGCCACACTGCTTCGGGCGATTTGCTCTTTTTAGCGGTTTATAGTCTTTTAACTTTACCGATTTTTGATGTTTTTCCGGTTTCGGGAATATGGAAGATGGAAATCTACAGAAATATAGTATTTTTATATATGAAAGTAGTTTTGAAGGTGGTGAAACTTTCTGTGGTTTTACTAGTAGTATAAGTATCCTTTCAAAGAACTAAGTTGGAACGCCTCGTAAGTGTCACTCCCTTTCTATAATCTCCAAACCAGAACACAGAAGCGCTACACTACTGTTATATGATAGAAATGGGTGTGACAGTAGTACCTTCCTCCAAATGGAACTATGCAAGATATTTACTACATTCTCCTTCACATAATAATTGTTCGGTCTATAAGTGTAACATCACTATGACACACACAATTAAAAAAAAACTTTAAAATAAGACAGATTCATAATTGCTATTTCTATTAAAAATATGTACAATAATAATTGTCTAGGCATTCTTTAATTACTGCACAACAAAGAGTTTTCTATCCATTGTAATGTCGGCGAAAAACCCGGCATTTAAATAAAAAGTATTAAGAAAAATCTGCTTTAAAAACCGCTCTTTTGCTTAAATGCAACGTGGCCTACATTCGAACAATGCTTCGGTATGATCTCTTAGCGCGATGCTCTTTCGTACGTCTATAAGCTATGCTAGCCTAGTACTTTGATGTTCATATTTATCTGAAAATGGGCACTTTTTATCCGAAAATGGATTAAACTGGGGATTCGTTGTAATATTTCGGCAAAAATGATTTTTTACAACCATTCTTCTATTTCTGAAAGATTTTTATTATAGAAGTAGCAAACGAGCCGGCAGTCCATCATGGTAGGTGGCTACTGCCGCCCATGGACATCTGTAATCAACCCTAGATAGGATTAGATATTCCTACTTGAGATCGGCCACGAAGACGTCGCTGCCGCTGAGGAATAAGCTGGAACGCCTCGGAAAAGAATGTCTCCCTTACCACACATTTCAAACCAGAACACAGCAGTGCTTAACACTGCTGTTATTAGGCAGAAAGTGTGTCGATGGTGCCGAACCACAAAGTGTTCTCTTCCTATTTATATTCAATCAGACAAATCGCGAAACAAGGTTAGTATTATTGTAATGTTTCGTTACCTTTGTAATTACATCAGGTTGTAATGTTTATTGTAACGTTTATTTCCGAGGTGTTAATGAAAGTAATGAAAGTGTTTAACATTTATGAGATCCTGGTAGGAAGCGTATAGAATACAATCAAATTATATGTTTATTATTCGACCTCGAAGTCATCACCGCTACACCTATTTCCGCCTTGTATAGTCCGCGCCAAACTGCCAGTCCGCTCTGAAGTTGTTGCGAGCAGGTGTAGTCATACAATTTATCACAGACCTGTATTTTGTATTCAAATAGGTCTGTGCAATTTACTATGGCGCGCGATTCATTTCTATATTCAGAGCGGACTAGCAGTTTTACGCGGACTATAACAGCAGTCCAGCATCTAATCTTACATTTGCCTAAAAAGAGCCTGTTTGTCTAAATATTACTTTAATGTGTCTAAAAGACTTGTCAAATACACACTCTTGCACCATATTTACAATCAAAAATTAAAACGAACGCAGCCCTTCCTAAAAATTTGTAGCATTCGCGATATAAAATCAAGTTTAATATTTTCGAAGTCTCCACAGCAGTGCTTGAAAGTGCTTGAAGCGCTTGAAAGCGCTTGAAACGCTAACGCTGCTTCAAGCGCTCTTAGTGATACTTGTAACTATATTTTTGAATAAAATTTCATATTTTCACTTCGATTTTTCGTGTTGTCATATATAAAATATGTCAATATGTTCCAATTCTTCTTTGCGTATTATTTATCCTGTGAATCAGTCTAAAATTCTAGCAGGAACAGGATAAAAATGATATAAAAACAATCTTATTTACAATGGGAACGTTATATAAAAATTTCAAGTCAATCCATCGAGTATTTTAAATTTTTTGAGTTTTGTGGACACAAACATACTAAAGATAAGTTTTTTATATATTAATATGTTCATATTGAAGCTATTTAATTTATTTAACAGCAAATACTTCATTTTTATTTTTTATTTTTATTTAATGTGTTCTTATTTGAAGGGTGTGGTAATATGAGGCGTTCCTTAGTCTTCAGAGGTTGCAAACAGTAGTCGATTTCAGATTAGACTGTAATCCTATCTAGGGTTGATTAAACGACAATAGTATTAAAAAAATCAAAATAAACACATTTTTATCATCCTATAAAAGTTATTACCCAAATTTGAAAACCAAAGCGAAATAAAGCTCGAATCTAAATATAGTTTTCGAAATAAAACTAAAAATTGCGCCGGGTAGAAGCTTATTTGAATAGTTTTTAGCAAAGCCAGCTCGAAAGTGCTTGAAGTTGCAACTCCACTTGACAGTGCTTGGTCCGGCATTTTCGGGTTAAAACTTTATTTCAATAAAATATTAATAAGTAGCAAACGGTTAAGTTTGCGAAATTTATTTTGAAAGTAGAAACTGAATTTTTATTCTCCCTGTTTTGGCTCTTTAAAAAGTTTGCCCTTATTAATTTCAGGATTTTAATTTTAGAAAAGAACCCTAAATTTACGGGGTTCCATTTCGGACTCCAATAATAATTTTTGACAACTGTATTAGGTTTTATTTTTGTTACTTGTCTGTATTTATAAATATAGACAAGATTTCTTTATATTTTAAAATTTATGTCAAAACTATTTATATCAAATAACTATTATATTAACTAATAATCTATATATTATAAGTTAATATAATATTTTATATTATAGAAACAAAAAACCCGATAACCACAAAATAATTATATGAAAAGTGACGTAATGTGCACTATGCCACTCCTCCCTAAAGATCTCCTTTCTAAAGACCTCTAAAACTTAAACATTTATTTAATAAACTTTCCCACAAATTGTGGAGATTACAAAACCTGGCAATATCCGTTATTACACTATTACGGTATTCACGTTGATTGGTTTTGCAATATGCGTGCAGTGTTGCCAGGTACGGTCAAAGCCGTCTTGCAACTAATATGTTGAGAATTTAATCACAAGACAGAGATTATAAACGGAACAAGAAGATTAATCGATAGACATTGCAGAATTTGTCAAAGGATACCAATATCCAATATACTCGTAACAGCTTTGTTGCACACTTTTAGGGGTACACAAAGGGTTGTAAGGGAATCTTATTATTAAGGCTTTGCTGTCCGTCTGTCACAGGATCTTGAAGCGTAATAGATAGACACTTAAAATTATTATGTAGTGTCTATAACAGTGGCTGCTATAACAACAATTAATCTACACTAATATTATAAAGAGGAAAACTTTGTTTGTTTGCTTGTAATGAATAGGCTCAAAAACTATTGGACCGATTTTAAAAATTCTTTCACCATTAGAAAGCTACATTATCCACGAGTAACATCATAGGCTATATTTTATATGAAATATATTTGATAAATAAATTTTGAGGCGGTACAAAGTTTGCCGGGTCAGCTAGTATTAAATAGAGAAGAACTTTGAAATAAATGGGATTCGCTATATAAGAAACCGCTATTTTCCGGCGTTTTTCGTTTTATCTATTGAACCGTTATAAGGAGACAGTTCAGATTTTCACAATGCACTTCTATGGTTGCTTTGATAACAAATACTAAAATTAAAACATAATCGTCATCAACCCATTACTGTCCCACTGCTGGGCACGGGTCTCCTCTCAGAATGAGGATTAGGCCATAGTCCACCGCGCTGGACAAGTGCGTATTGGTAGACTTGACATACCTTAGAGAACTTTGTATAAATCTCTCAGATATGCAGGTTTCCTCACGATGTTTTCCTTCATCGTTAAATCAAGTGATAATTACTTTCTAAGACCTAACTTATGAATCAGACTTGCTTGGATATTGAATCTAGAACCTATCGATTGAGAGGCTTCAGCCAATAGCCTAGATTGTCATGATCGTTTGCTATTTTTAATATCTTATATATAAAATTCTTGTGTCACAATGTTAGTTACCGTACTCCTCCGAAACGGCTTTACCGAGTTTCACCAAATTTTATATGCATATTCAGTAGGTCTGAGAATCGGCTATCTATTTTTCATACGTAAATGACAAGGGTTGTTCACCCTTAACATTTTTTTATTTATTGCAACACAACGTTTGCCGGGTCAGCTAGTACATAAAGTAATGATGTAATGCTATACCTTTTGCATAGATTAGTTAAAATTACTCACTCCTAACAAGAAAATGTACCCAGTTTTGAGAATTGAAATAGTTGCGTAAAAAAGTTTTGCCACGTCTCCGTGCTAAAATGTCCCTAAAATATTTGAATTAATTATTTATCTTTTATGTAAATTACGCAGTATTAGTTATTTATTCGTAATTTTTCTCTAAAAATGTTTTTATTTGTCAAGAATTCAAAAAAAGAACTTACTAATAAGCCGTTTGTGGCTTCATTCAATTTCAAGGCGGCGAAGTATCTTTACTAATCTATGATATGGCAACACAACGTTTGCGGCGTCAGCTAGTACATAAAGTAATGATGTAATTCTATACCTTTTGTTTATCTTTCTAAAACACCTTTCAAAGTGGGTAACCCGGGGTAAAACATACGATAAAACGTAATCTTCCGGTACGGTTATTACGGTCCAGATGTACGGATTAACCGGATGGGGTAATTGGTTATGTTACATTTAATCTACCAATGAGGGTAGAACAGTTAAGATAAGCTTCTTTATGTTAAATGTTAAGTAGGTATTACTGACAAGGGTTGGAACATTTAAACTCAGATATTTTTCGAGGCGTTCCAGCTTAGCTTTGGCTGACCTCAGAAATCTGACCCGAGGACTAAGTTGGAAGATCTCGGAAAAGTATGTCTCTCTTACCACACTCTTCAAACCAGAACACAGCGCTTAACACTGTTGTTATGACAGAAATAGGTGTGGCGGTGGTGCCGCCGGAGTCGAACCACAAAGGTTCTACTAAGAGGAAATTTAATACAAACAGCAAAACAATGAAGTGTGAAAACTGTTTTGAAAATGGACAAATTCCGGATATGTTTTAACCGGATGCCGCAATGTTAGAGATTTCGCCCCAAAACGATAATGTTAGGGGTTGGTTAGGGGTTGAAATTGTAGGTATGTACAGATTTTACTAAAGTTAATGTTAATTAAGATGTAAGTACATTTTATTTAAAAAGGTAACTTTACAATCTCTATCTCTTGAACCGTAATAGATAGACACTTGAAATTTTAACAAAGTATGTATAATAGTGGCTGCTATAACAAAAAATACTAAAAGTAAAACAAGCTTGAAAATAAACGGTGGTCACCATATAAAAATGCCGTTTTTTTGGCGTCTTTTGGTACATCCATTGAATAGCCATGATAAAAAATACTAAAATTGAAATAAAAATTGAAGGTACGGAAAACTCCGTATGAGAACTCTACTCGCACACACAATTATTTTTATTTTGTCACTTATGGAAATGTTTATAAAAGTTTTTATTAACTCGATCTACATTTTAAAACATTAAATTTACGCTTTCCTTTTTTGTACTTTGTTTCTTTTCTTATACCAATAAATTAAGGTTTAAAAAAATCATCCCTTAAGGGCTAAACTCGTCTTTGATGATTTGAATTATATTTTGTATTCTATTAGTTCTAAAAATGTATTTAAATTTGTTTCAATAGAAAATATTTATAAACCCAGTAATTTTCAGTATACCCAGTAAATTTCTGGCTGCAAAATTGTCGAATATATTTAAAAATGTACCGTACATTATAACAGGTTTATACATCATAACCGGTTATGGACGAAAGAACACGGGTACTTACCTATCCGGATATCCGGGCGGGTACCTGAAACAGAAATATTTTATGAGTACACTTATGACGGACCGTACGTAGGCACTTAGTTTTAAAATTATGATATAATTAATGAAAATGAATGTCGTTTTTATATATTTCGATTTTGAAAAATTCATTTTTTACCACGCTTTTATTAGTTTGCCCTGTATGTATGTAACGGAATCTTTGAACTCGATTTTTACCCACTTTGAACGGTCCGATTAATTTAAAATTTTGAACAATTATCAAGAACCGATAACAATACACGATTTTAATAATTTTATCCCATTCTCCTCATCAGGATCGTCAGGAATCAGTATTAACGAGTTTGCTTGTGCGATTTTTTTATAATTATATTATTTTTAGATTCATTAATTGCAACTCTTTTTAAGTCCTACTGCTTGGTTCGCGTCTCTTCTTACTTAGGTATGATTATGGCCCTACAGCCTTATGGCGGGCGATCAGCGTTTGATTTTTTTTTGTAATATAGGAGTAGTAGACGAGAATACAGTCCACCTGATGGTAAGTGGCTACTGCCGCCCATGGACATCTGTAATCAACCCCAGATGGGATTACATATTCCTACCTGAGGTCGGCTTGACTTGTCAGTTTTAAACAGGGTACAGGTTTTTTTAATAAGTAGCAAACGATCTTGCAGTCCACCTGCTACACCAAATAGAACAGGTTCTATCTGTAGCTGGTCATAAATATGTTAAGTTGCCACTCTTGAGGATTAAGATGGTCACCTCACATGTAGGTATAGTCCGCGTAAAACTGCTAGTCCGCTCTGAATATAGAAATGAATCGCATCGCCATAGCAAATTGTATGACTACACCTGCTCAACAACTTCAGAGCGGACTAGCAGTTTGGTGCGGACTATAAGTCAGTCATCCATCAGAAAGCAGAACTGTTTCACGCTAAAAATAGGTGATTCTATTTTTAATGTTCAGATTTTTAATCACCAGAATATCGATAATACACCTAGCGACCTCTACAGCATAACAGTGGAACCAATTAAAACTGAAAAATGCGGGAAAAGTCGGAAAATTATAAATATCTAAACTAAAGCACTTCACTGTATCAAGTTGAAAACTCCGCGAGTTTAAATTGATTTTTGAAAAACTGTCGCCAATTACTGTGAGTAATGGAAGTTGGTTAATTAGTGAAAATTTTCAATGGTTTTGAAATCGTTCTGATTTATAAATTGTTGGCAATTCCCGACTCAGTTTCCAGTTTATTGCAGTTCGATCGAGTTCTCAGTTAAGGCTCAATAAAATTTTGAGTCGTAATTGGTTTACTGGGTGCTTTGTATAGTTGACAACTTTAATTAATAATTATGTGACGTTATTTCATTGCCCTTACAAACTAACGCCATCTGTTGGCGAGTAGCTGTAGTTATGTTATCTGTTAGAATTTTCATAATATATAAACATATTATAATGTTTTCTGGATATAATGCTTATTCTTTCAGAGTATTGTGTTAGTTATTTCCATAATCTTATATTAAGAAACATCTTTATTCGATAATCAAATAATTTGAACAGGAGAATTGCATATACGTATTGAATATAACAAGTCGCCAAAATATACAGGGTGAATTTTTAAAACGGGCCTTCAAGGCCAAATCGGAAACTATAAGGATTAGCAAAAAATGCTGAAAGGAGTTACGAGGCCGATTTTGATAAAAACTAAATCTGCATCATTACTTTTTTAAAATAACTTTTTCCCTAACCGGGAATCGAACGAGTTCATTTTGAAAGATAGATTAGATTTAGATAGATTATATTAGATTAGATAGATTGAAAGATATTCCTACCTGAGGTCAGCCACAGATGCGTCGCTACCCCTGAGGTCTAAGCTGGAACGCCTCGGAAAAGTATGTCTCCCTTACCACACCCTTTAAACCGGAACACAGCAGCGCCTAACACTGCTGTTATTAGGTAGAAATAGGTGTGGCGGTGGTGCCGCCGGAGTCGAACCACAAAAGGTTCTACCACCTTCAAAAGGGTTCTACAACCTTCCAAGTTTACCTTTATTACATATTTATTGATTATAGGTTCACCAACGTAGCGTACACGTATATAAATTATATTGCAAGAATTGATATACACATATTGTGTACACACAATTACAGGTGAACAGGCATTATCAGTGTTATTATTTATTAAATAATAAATAAATAATCTATATACATATATAAAATTCAATTGCTGTCTGGCGAAAACTCGAGAACGGCTGGACCGATTTGGCTAAGTTTAGAATAATTTGTGGAAGTCCTGGGAAGGTATAAAAGGAGTAAATATGAAATATATTTCATAAATAGATTCTGAGGCGGTACAAAGTTAGCTGGGTCAGCTAGTAAACGATAATTATATTTAAAGAAAGCACTAACATTTGTAATTAAGTTTTCCACAATATGTTCTAGAATTTCGACGCTTGTATCAACTGGGGGCGTAGCTCAGATGGTAGAGCGCTCGCTTAGCATGCGAGAGGTACCGGGATCGATACCCGGCGCCTCCATTGTGGTTACATTCGAGCCTTTTTGAATTTAAATTATTCAAAATGTTTCGGACGACAAATATTTAATAGAATTAATTGCCTTTTTAAAATTATCAAATAGTCTATAATATATATTTTTAATCAATTTTTCTTTTAACGCACCTTACCGCAGTATTGTATTTAAAAAATGAAGAAGAATCGTAATTTTAAAAGTATAAATTTATTATAAGAAATTGTTTTCTTATAATAAATTTATAAAATTGTCATAATAGAAATTATAAGATCCGCAGGTAATTTAATAATATTAAATATTAACAAAAAATATTGTAGACGTCACTATGTACAATGAATCCTAAATATATAATAATTTGTACATAATATATAATAGTACTATTATACCAGTATCAGCCAATTATGTAATTAAAATTATTTTAATATTTATTAGTAAATTATAAACGAATTCATTAAATTATATAAAACTATTTTCATTATTTATAGAAATACAATTTGAGTTTTTTAAGTTGAATATTATTTTTTCTTACGGGATTATAACTTATCTATTTAATACATCTATTCGATACTAGATGGCGTTACCTTATACTTAACCTAATATTGTATTATGACTTTCTTCAATTTCACGCAAAGTTACTTAAAAATTCTTGTCAGGAATGCTTTATAAGCCAGTTTTTATAGACGCCCATCAACGCTTATTCTGATTTCCTTTGTTTCTATCCCAAGAGTTTTATTTCGTAAATTCTTAATTTAATTTTCTCTTATGAATTCCTTATTCTTATGAGTAATGAGCTGTGCCTGCGACTTCGCGTGGATTTAGAATAACGTCAGTTGTACAGCGCCATCTATTAAACGCAATGGTAAACTGAATTTCCTCATACACGTCGTGCGAAAAAATACTTTTGACTTTAAATTGTAATAACTTTTGATAGAAAGGATCGATTTCAATGAAATAAAGACTAAATGTTAAGTCAAGATACAGACTACAAATATATTACTAATCCAATGAATACAATTTAGTAGTTTCGGTCTGATGCGATTTCAAATACAGATAATTTAACGTATTTTCAGTTCTTATTTTTTTCAATTATATTCGATTTACAGACACGCGAATTACATTTTTGCTATATATATTTTTTATATTATAGGAGTGGCAGACGAGCATGTACTCCACCTGATGGTAAGTGGTTATTGCTGCCCATGGACATCTATAATCAACCCATAGGCTTAGATATTCCTACCTAAGGTCGGCCTCAGATGCGCTACCCCTGAGGACTAAGCTGGAAGGCCTCGGAAAAGTCTGTCTCCTTTACCACACCCTTAAACCACACAGCAGCAACACTGCTGTGTTCTGTTTTTGTAAATTCTTATGCGTGATTGCAGCATAAAATAATACTGTTTCAGTTATATTTTTAGCAATACTGTTTGTTCAACGTTCCGTGCTCCCAAAATGAATGTTTCGTAGCTCATTTCGCTTATTGCATCCATTATGAAAACCGCGTAGCGAATGATTTCCAACGTTTTAAGTACGTGTTGATTGGTTTAAGCTTTTAATTTGATTTTAAAGAATTGTTGTAATGTATTAATTAATTTGATGATATTTTCGGGCAATATTGCTTTTGTAACGGTTGCTTATTAAATTATGTATGATTATTATTTCTTTTATAAAACACCTATTGTATTACAATTGTAATATTATTCTGAATAATTAACCGTAATATTTTTTTTTTTTATTATAGGAGGAGCAGACGAGCATGCAGTCCACCTGATGGTAAGTGGCTACTGCCGCCCATGGACATCTGTAATCAACCCCAGATAGGATTAGATATTCCTACCTGAGGTCAGCCACAGATGCGCTGCTACCCCTGAGGACTCGGAAATGTCTGTCTCCCTTACCACACCCTTCAAACCGGAACACAGCAGCGCCTAACACTGCTGTTATTAGGTAGAAATAGGTGTGGCGGTGGTGCCGCCGGAGTCGAACCACAAAGGGTTCTACCACCTTCAAATATGGACAACTACTAGTCATTTTATACCGTATTTCTAGTTATTTTAAGCAGATGATGGTTTGAATCATGTAATCAATTATTATTTTGAAGCTGGAAGAAGTATGAGAAAAAACATGTTAATGTAAAGTCTTAATTTACAACTGGCCTCCATAGATAAGTAAAGATTACTCACTCCTAACAAGAAAATGTACCCAGTTTTGACAATTGAAATTGTCACTGTCATCTGTTTTCGTGTTTGAAAAATATTAAAAAAAATGTAGTTTTTATATCATTTACGAATGAAACGATATTTCCCGCACTTTTTTTCCGATTTAATATTTTTGCACCACTTAACTTCACATGTCACATTGTTCCGCGTAAATTAAACCATGGCAGCCATTAAATGGCTGACACATCTGTCAGCTGTTTAAGCCATTTAATGGCTTCCTTCAATTACTAGGCGGTGAGATATCTACACTTATCTATGACGGGCTCAATAATATTATTTTTTAGCAAAAGTGTAACAACATTTCAAATTTCTTTTGTATGCATCAGAACCCGTCATTAATGAGTGATGAGTAAGTGAATCTGTCTAATTTGGTCCGTAAAATGTGAAATATCGATCATTGTCAGTGAAAACATTGGATAGATAGATTATTACTAACGGGCGTAGATCTACATCTAACTTTAGTAGTGTTGTTGAAGTCTGTAATTTTATTAACATCCAGCAGTCGACCTTAAAACGCTGATGGATGGATTGAGTATGTAAATTTGGTATAGACATGTGACATTTGCCTAACTTTACATTTTAATACAAATACATACTTAGTTTAAATACTTTAAATATGCCAAAAATGTATTAACCTTATCAAAACTAAATATAAAACAGAAAAAAGTTGAATAACTTTTTATTTACGTATCATATCCATAGATTAGTAAAGATTACTCACTCCTGACAAGAAAATGTACCCAGTTTTGAGAATTGAAATAGTTGCGTAAAAAAGTTTTGCCACGTCTCCGTGCTAAAATGTCCCTAAAATATTTGAAATAATTATGTATTTATTATGTAAATTACGCAGTATTAGTTATTAACTCGTAAATTTTCTCTAAAAATGTTTTTATTTGTCAAGAATTAAAAAAAAAACTTACTAATAAGCCGTTTGTGGCTTCATTCAATTTCAAGGCGGCGTAGTATCTTTACTAATATATGCCTTCATTGTATAAAATTAATAAAGGCTATTGACTCCCTATTGAGTTTCGGCGCCAAATCTGACATTTGACGCTCGGAAATGTCATTACCTTTCAAAATGGCGCGGTATTCAACGACAATTACAACAGATTACGTAATGACCCCTTTTTGCTTTTTTTAAATGGGTGGGTTTGATATGATTTGCTTTTTATATTTGATAATTTTTTAGGCTAAATATAGACAAGTATAATAAGGCTAAAAACATAGATATCTCACCGCCTTGTAATTGAAGGAAGCCATTAAATGACTTATACAGCTGACAATTCTGTCAGTCGTTTAACGGCTGTAATGGTGTAATTTACGCGGAATGATGCCGACATGCGCAGTTAAGACATCGAAGAAAAAGTGCGAAGAAATATCGTTTCATTCGTAAACGATCTAAAAACTTCATTTTTTAAATATTTTTCAAACACGATAATACTTGATGGTGACAATTGTCAAAAGGTTATATTTTCTTGTTAGGAGCGAGTAATCTTTACTAATCTATGGCTAAAAATGGAAGGCTTATAAGTGTAGCTTACGCAGCTGGGATAGTTTCAAATGCATTGTATAAAAAATATATATACGGTTGAATTGAGAAACTTCCTCCTTTTTAAAGTCGGTTAAAAATGACAGATGATGAAATTAAAAAAATCTGCAATTAATTTTGTGTTACCGTTAATTATAATTAAGCAGAGCAACCAATAATTCTTTCAAATAAAAAACGCAACCAGAAATAATCGTTCAAAAAATTTTCCAAATCTCATATGAAATATTTAAAGTATTTCTTAAAATTGATTATAAGTTATTTAAATATGTGTCAAAACTTGAAACGCTGACTATTGTCACATTCTAGTTTAAACAAAACCTTTAAAATATAGCAACCCTTAAAATAATTTAACATTAGCTACCCATCTCCAGATTAGAGGTTAATATTAAGGGTAGAGAACAAAGCCTTCATTCCATATCTATTTATTATGTTTTTGACATCAAAGCCAACTGAAAACCACAATCTGAGTACTAAGCTTAGTAGACAATGTAAAGTTTAATCTTCACTACCCAAACTGAAGTTTAGCAACTTTGCCGACGTTCTATGCCATATTTTGGCATAAATTCAAAATACTGTTTCAACTATGCGGGGTGGAGTCGAACTATTTTAGTAACAGCGCCATCTAGCGTCGAGTAGCGAATTTATCGTCGATCCGATCATGTCGCAACTAATTCTGAAAGATTCCACTGTCTCAGTGATATTTTCGGGTAAGAATGAATAGAATTTGGGCTGCAGTTTCCTAATGAATTTCGGTCGTAAATATAACAATTTGGCAGTTTGCAAATTGCGAGTGCATACTTCAAAATTCCCGAAACAGTTTAAAGTAAAGGAGATTCCTCAATAAGGAATTCTTAGCGTTGCAAGTCTCGTGTAAGATCATAGACTAATAATAAATGCAATAAGCTGGTCAACCTTTTTTCTTGTTTTGTCTTTTCTACTAGTAGAAAATATAAAAAGTGTTGAAAATTTGTAAAACAATGAAAAAATAACTTGGGAAAATTTGTATTCTTATAACAGTATGTAACAACATACCTAGTTTAGGTAAATTGTTGTCCAAAAATAGATATTATAACGTGTTTTATTATAAAAATCAGATCGAAATCGAAATTTAGACGAATCCAACGACATTTAATATTATGTTAAAATTCAAGTCATTTGGGTCGTATGGTATGCTAAAGAATAAAATATACTTACTTCTACAGTCGGGTAAAATCTATCTATAGTAATAACTTAACTTATTTAATAAAATAAATAAAAATACCTATAAAACACCAAAACAATAATAAACTATATTTTTACTACCGAAAAAATGTCTATGGTTTTACAGATCAAAAACATCGTAACCGTAGCTATATCCGTTGACATTTTATACAAAAATTGTCTATGGTTTCACGCGTAACACGTCAAAAACATCGAAACCGAGCTATAACTATAGATACCTATCTGTTGACATTTGAAAATGGCACGGCAATAAGCAAAGGTGAAAATCAAAATGGCGGTGCATAATGCCGCGCTTTTCAGACTGTACGCTTCGTTGAGGAGGGTATAGCTCGGATAGTTTTTTAATTTAAAACCACCCCTTCGTGATTTTACTCTCCAACGATATTTCGAAGGGATTGTACAATTCAAATATTGTGCTTGCAACTTTAGTTATAATTATTTTGGTACAATCAAATTATTTTGTAAAAAAAATATATTGGAAAAATACATACAGTTTAACCTTTGATAAGTAAACTAGAAAAATACCGGCTTGAGATTGAATGAAGCCAAAAAAGGATGATTTTATGATTTATTTCAATTCTTGAAAAATAAAAAACATTTTTAGAGAAAATTTACGTATAAATAAGTAAGTATTTCAAACTTTTCAGGGACATTTTAGAACGCCGACGTGGTTACACTTTATTTACGCAACAATTTCAATTCTCACAATTAGAAAATCTCGGAATCCATTCAAACACATTTTTTGAAATAAAAAATAAATTTTAATTAGTAGCGTTATTAACTTCCAATAAATAATTAAAAAAGGCGGCCTTTATATGCTTCGCAGAACAAAAGGATTTACAGGATAATGTGCAAAAATAAATCCTCAAGCCAAAAATTATAATTAAAAAACGTCATTAAAATAGGACAAAAAGAAAAATTGAAATCGGCGCCATTTTGAATCAAATTATGCGAATCAGTGGCAAAATGGCTGCGCTAACAAAAAAACCGTTTAATAGGTTTGCCACTCAAAAATTCATTAGGCACAAACAAATAAAGAGAAAGTAATTAATACTATGGCGAGGGTTTTTTGTTAGATAAATACGGTAGCCACTTAACCTACTATTGTTTTGTTTTGCCCTCTGTGGGAGTCTTTTATTAAAATTATTATTTAATTGTGCAACGGACATGTTTTGTCCCTTCAAGTCCCTTATATATTGGATTGCAGTGGTCAATTTTTAGCAAATTTTATGAGCAAATCATGTGAGGTCTTTGTTGTTGAGGCACTTAGTCTTGAAAAACAAATATTGTTTAACGACACATAACCTAGATTCAACCATTTTAAAAGTTGAAGTTGAAGTTGAGAACTACTAGACAGAGCTACCTATTATTGACATTGGCTATAATATATTTCCTTCATAATTATTGCGCTTAATATTAGTTTTAATAAACATTTACTTTTGAAAATTATTAGGGCGAGCGAAGCGAGTCCTCTATAATTCGAAAATCTTGCAAGCTTTCCATCCCTTTTTTGAAAAAACTACAGGGCTTATAAATTTGAAACTTAACATAGTTACTTAAGGTCTTGTCTAGATTGGACCAACACGATTGAATTAAGGTTTTGTACACCAAAAAAAAAACACTTTTGTATCAAATGTAAAGTTAGTGTAACATTGATGGCTGTATGACTTGGATTATTTTCGTTTAAATAATGGCAGAATAAAAAAAAACGTCATGGTGAACGTCATGCGTTGCAGACATTCACAATAGCTTATACCTATATATACATAATTTGTTTTTAAAAACCAAATGCAATGATTTAATAAGTATAACAGAGTTTAAATTTAAGAGTAAAAAGATACCAAGGATATCTCGCAAAAAAAAAATACAATCCCAAAAAAAAGAAACTAATGTAAGTTATCCACCACAAGCATTTAAAGTGGTTCTGGATCAAAGGTAGCTTTGCTTTTCATACGAGTAGGTCTTCTGATAAAAGGTAGATTTAATAATTTATTGTTAATTAATAAGTGACCACACCATCTTCGCTAATATGGGATCTTAATCTGAATATACCTACCTGAATATACGGGAGCTCTTGTGAAGCTGAGCTTTTTGCTAGTTTAGCGATCTCTCATTTTATAAATAACATAATTTACGCTGATTATTATATATAACCTATGTATGTTCTGCGGTATTCTTCGATTATATTATCTATGGTTTGAAGTATTCTTTTTTTATTCCTTTATTTCGATAGATGGCGTTAAATACAAAAATACTATGACGATGGACTTTTATGCTCAACGTAGCATGACATTCCCTTTTCTTCAACAATTTTGGAAAATACAATAATTCATTTATCGAGGACTACAAATAAACCATGAATCAGCAAAAGGAAATAATTTTTCAAGCAATCGTTTATACATTTAACCATTTTGACATTAAAAATGGCGGGAGAATAATCACAGATTCCAAATACACGAATCAATCATTCCACAACGGTTTATTATCTGTGGCGTAGATAATAAATGTTGGTACAGATAATAAATAATGAAAACAGTTAATCATTTTTGAGATAGGTACAGAATTGAGAAGGAAAATTTTACAATAGATAAAGAAATTATATTGGAACGAAAAAATCAACCGGCAAACGTTGCCGTATAAATAAAAAAATGTTAAGGGTGAAAATTCCTTATCATTTAGGGATATGAAAAATAGATAGCAGCCGATTCTCAGACCTACTGAATATGCATGCAAAATTTGGTGAAAATCGGTAAAGCCGTTTCGGTGGAGTACAGTAACTAACATTGTGACACGAGAATTTTATATACGAGTTTAAATTTCACAAAAATAAATACTTTTATTTTTCTCAAAATTTGTAGAGGATTTTTATGATTTTTTTGGTATTAAATACTATTAATAATTTTATAATATCGTTTCATATTTTTCATAATAGCGTTATTATTTTCGTTCAGATAAATCAGCCCCTGCATCCCTCTCAACAAAGGGTAGCTACCCTCACCTATTAACGATTTCCGAAGCACTTGGGGTGATTTCGCGTCCACAAATAATCTACTTAATAAAAGTGACAGACAGACAGACACACGATATATAAATATAGAATATATATTGGACACTTTTTATAAGAAGTAGCAAGCGAGCATGCAGTCCACCTCCGAAGGTGGTAGAACCCTTTGTGGTTCGACTCCGGCGGCACCACCGCCACACCTATTTCTGCCTAATAACAACAGTGTTAGGCGCTGATGTGTGGTTTGAAGGGTGTGGTAAGGGAGACAGACTTTTCCGAGGCGTTCCAGCTTAGTCCTCAGGGTTAGCGGCGCATCTGTGGCCGACCTCAGGTAGGAATACCTAATCCTATCTGGAGTTGATTACAGATGTCCATGGGCGGCAGTAGCCACTTACCATCAGGTGGACTGCATGCTCGTCTGCTACTCCTATATTATAAAAAAACAAAAGTAAAAAGTTGTTATTTTAAAATTATAACAAACACATGAATTTTATTTATTTCTATAGATATCTAAGGTAAATCTATCGATATTATTCCTCCACCCCTAACAACACTATTTCATCCCCTCACACCTAGCAACCCTTGTGTCAGAATAATTACAGGGATCCCCATCCATTTTTCATCTTGCTCGCTTATTTTGATGTTTATAATCTGTGGATTTTTGTCTATGATTTTTCGAAGCTTTCTTATTTTGTTTTATTTTTTACCATGCTTTTATTAGCTTGACCTGTATGTATGTATGTAACGGAATCTTTGAACTCGATTTACCCACTTTGAACGGTCCGATTAATTTAAAATTTTGAACAATTATCAACAACCGATGACATTACACGATTTAAATAATTTTATCCCATTCTCCTCATCAGGATCGTCAGGAATCAGGATTAACGATTTCCTTGTGCGATTTTAGCGTGGTTTTTAGTTTTTAAACATAGATTAGTAAAGATTACTCACTCCTAGCAAGAAAATGTACCCAGTTTTGAGAATTGAAATAATTGCGTAAAAAAGTTTTGCCACGTCTCCGTGCTAAAATGTCCCTAAAATATTTGAAATAATTATTTATTTATCACGTAAATTACGCAGTATTAGTTATTTATTCGTAAATGTTCTCTAAAAATGTTTTATTTGTCAAGAATTCAAAAAAAGAACTTACTAAAATAAGCCGTTTGTGGCTTCATTCAATTTCAAGGCGGCGAAGTATCTTTACTAATCTATGTTTTTAAACTATAATTATTTTGTTCCACCGATATGTCATACACAACCAGGATTAATCCCTGCTAAAAATCTAGAAATTTTAAAGTTTATTTGAAAAGTGGTCGAACAAATATGGTTTGACGGTGGAGGCACCACTAATTTTTCAAAGTTATGTGCGTATTGTGCATTAATTATCACTGAAGAAAAACCTGCGTATCTGAGAATTTTTAAAAAGTTTTCAAACATATGTAAAGTCTATTCGCACTTGGCCAGCGCGGTGGACTATGGCCTAATCCTTCTCATTCTGAGAGGAGACCCGTGCCCAGCAGTGGGACAGTAATGGATGACAGATCCATCCAGCAGACTGCATGCTTCCTATTTCAATCTGATATTCATTCCATTATTAAATCAAGCACTCTGGCAAAATTGAATTCCATTGCAAATTTCCTTTTCCAAAATTTACAACATTTGTATTATTGAAAATTAATCTGACGGAAAGGGTTCTAATGCAATTTGTTTCCGCTGGCGTTCTCAATTAGTCCAGTAAAACTGATTTAGTCATATCTAACTGACATTTACCGGAATATCTAGATTTATTTAAAATCCAATACCATTTCTAGAAACTAATCAGAAATCTTAATCCTAAGATTAACATTAGTCTCAGTGCAATTCCTATTTCTAGAAATAGATCTAGCTTTTAACAAAGTCTATTTTGGTTTGAATCGATATCTCTTGGGCATTCAGAGGCAGAAGCGATGTAAAGCTTGGTCTAGATTATATTTTTATACAAAACTATCTGACCCGGGACACGTTGTGTTGCCATATAAATAAAAAAATGTTAAGGATAAACAACCCTTATCACTTAGGGGTATGAAAAATAGATAGTAGCCGATTCTCAGACCTACTGAATATGCATATAAGATTTGGTGAAAATCGGTGAAGCCGTTTCGGAGGAGTACGGTAACTAACATTGTGACACGAGAATTTTATATATAAGATATGTGAAAATAGTCGACCTAAAAAGGTGGTAGAACTCTTAGTGGTTTGACTCCGGCGGCACCACCGCCACACCTATTTCTGTTATAACAGCATTGTAGCGTTGCTGTGTTGGGGTTTGAAGGGTGGTAAGGGAGACATACTTATCCGAGGCGTTCCACTTTAGTTCTTAAAGGTAGCGGCGCATCTGTGGCCGACCTCAGGTTTTACTTTAATCTTATCTGGGGTTGATTACAGATGTCCATGGGCGGCAGTAGCCACCAGGTGGACTGTGTATGCTACTTCCATGTAAAATAAACGTTATTAAAAATAACTAGATCTTCCTAAATCTTTTTTCAAATTTAAAAATAAAATCGTTTCAATTCACTAAAGTCTAAATGACAGTTCTGTAGCAGTTTAAGTTTTAAATAAGGTGTTAATCAAATTACCTAAATTATACATAGTCAAATTACGAACTTCCTAATAGCCTTCACTATTAACTTATCCTGTATATTTAACGGGATTTTAAACAATATTCCCCAAGTCCATCATCTTACGTAATAGCTAGAAAATTGAAGGTGGTCTTTTAATTACTTGGGATAATTAAAGGGACAAGTTTGGTACAAGGAAGACGCTCCTATTTCCTTTAACTTCAGAAATAACGTTTTTGATTTTGATTTTGGAATTACGTTGAATTTTAGTGTAAAAAATATAAAAATAAATGTTTGAAAAAGGAGATTAAAAATAAAAGTCTTTAAAAATAGGAAAACTTTTAAATTCACCGTTTTTTAAAGATATTTCTTTGTTTTTAAAAATAAGGAATACTATTTTTATTTATTTTTATCAGTTTTAAAATTACCTTTTTCAACTTTTTGAATATAAGCCGTGTCCTGAGAATCTTTTTAATATTTTTTAAACTTTTTTTATTTAAAAGGTGACCTATGTCAGTTAAAATTAAAGTGATTTTTATTACTTTTTACAATTAACTCACAAAACTTTTGGTGGTTAAATATGCTTTAAAATATTTTACTATTAGTTGTTTTTTCATAAAACATCTAATATGTAACCCAATATTTAAATCTTTTAAGTTTAATTTTTTTAATTTCTTAAGTGATTTAGTTATAATTATATATTAATATGTATGTTAGTCTGTAAGGTATATATGATATGGACCTCTGTATTCAATCATACTTTTGTATCTTTGTTTATATTGTCTGAAATAAATTATTATTATTACTATTACTTAATCACTGATACTGATGTCAATATTTTAATACTGATAATATTTTTATGCTGATACTAAAAACTAAATTTTACATATTTAGTTTTATATTCAGAAATATTTGAACACCCTGATATTCTCTCAAAAAGGATTTCAAGCTACACTTTTCATTGTCGCGTTTCGTAGTTTATTTCATAACTTTCCCGAAATTCCCGGAATATATTCCCAGGGAAAACGCCCTAATGGACGCTAATGGAGGTGTGCAGTTAGCGCCTGTGTTAGAGATTACCTGTATATATTTTACTAATAGTTTATCCTGTGGTTTTGTCTGTAACTCTCCTTATTTTCACCACGCTTTTATTAACTTGATATATGTATGTATTTGGGTATGTAACGGAATCTTTGAACTCGATTTTTACCCAATTTGAACGGTCAGATTAATTCAAAATTTTCAACAATTATCAAGAATCGATGACAATACACGATTTTAATAATTTAGTCCCCCTCTTCTCCTCAACAAGATCGTCAGGATGAACGATATTCCTTGTGTGGTTTTAGCGTGGTTTTTAATTTTTTTTACTTTATTTTTAAAGTAGATGTAGAAAACGAACATGCATGTCACTTGATGGTAAGTGGCCACTGTAGCCCATAGATATCTCTAATCAACCCCAGATAATATTAGATTTCTATCTGAGATCGGCCTGTTTGATTTCGTTCGGATGGTTTCCGAAAATAACGTCAATTCTACAACACCATCTATAAATCCCACAGAGCACAGCGGTAAAATAAAATTCTCACCTCCCTACTTCATCTAATGTAACAAATTTTTACTTTAAATTGTAATAACTTTTGATAGAGTTGATCGATTTGAATGAAATAAAAACTACATATTAATTTACCATACGGACTATGATTATATTGATTTAAATTTAGAAGTTTCAGTTTGATGCACTTTCAAACACACAGACAAACAAACCGAAAAAATCTTAAACGGAGGAATTGCTATTTTTCCTTTTTCTCAGTTCTCCTTACTACTTTTTTGCAAATATATTCGACGTACACACACGAAGCTTACATTCTTATTATATTGTTAAAACGCTCAGAAGGATTCCAAAAATACAATATATACCTCTATTATCATCAACATTTACTATTACATTAATCCACTAATTTATCACGCATACAAAAGACATTGCAAAAATCAGATGACATTTCTTAACTTAACAAGACTGAATATTCCAAAAAATACAAAAATAAAAGTATTCAAATGACATAATTTTCAATCAGCAATTATATAATCTTTACTTGTGTGTGTAACAGATATAGATACTGTATCTATAAAGATATAGATTGTAAAAGATAAAGATAGATATAAGCTTGAGTTATCTGTGGCACGAGCGCACTCCCTTTATATATTCATTTCATCTGAGCGGTCGATCGATAGTGCCGTCTAGCAGTTAGGGATGGGGTGGTTATAACCGGTATCGATAGTTTAAATTTATTTATAGAAACTTTCGAGGTATCGACGTCACACCTATTTCTGTTTTAGCTGTCTAGTTAAGTATTCTGGTTTGAAGAGGAGGGTAGGTATTTCGTAGTTTTTAGGTCAGCAACACTGACTTCAGTACCCTTAGTATGAGTTTTTACGTTTTTACAAAAGTGACTGTTTTTGTATTTGTTTACGTATTTTCCACACATTTCCAATCAGTTCTGATACAGTCCGCTAGGGGCGCTATACGCAAATATGTAAACAAGTACAAAAACAGTAAATTTTGTAAAAACGTAGAAACTCATACTAAGGGTTCTGGTTTGAAGGGTGTGGTAAGAGAGGGTAGGTATTTCGTAGTTTTTGGCTAGCAACAATAATTGACTTCAGGGGAGATAGTTAATTTACATCGAATTTTTGAATACCCAAAATTGAAAACTGCTGTTTAGTTAGAAATTGACATAGGTCTTCGGTAGATAAAAGATTGCACAGATTGTTTATTAATTATGGACTCTAATCTGCAGACATTGAACATGCCAGGTATGGGCTGTCAATCCATATTTTTTATACAATATTTGTAAGACTTCAGATGCTTTTGAGAACTTTTTTTAAGAATTATTAGGCGTGTAGCTTTTCTCACATTGTTTTCCATGACCGTTATAGAAAGTAATAGGTACAATTTGTAATACGCACATGACATTTAAAGAAAATCAGAAGTGCGTGCCAGGGATTCGAACCTCGAACCTCCTGAGAAGCCGAGTTTCTACCATTAGGCTATAACAGTACAAAAAAGAGCTAAGTATTACTTTGTCTGCCACGCTCCGTGTCTGAAACGCTCAATGTCTGTAGATAGACAGAAACATCGCTATTCATATCCGACTACGTTGAATAACGTTAATATTGAATTTCCTTATATAAATATTGTGTGAACTGCGTCACATCATTCCTTTGAAATTGATTTTCTATAAGAGTTGGATACATATCTCTGCTATATCTATTTTTAGCTAAAATGTGATTTTATTTTGAACATTTAAAAGGACAATGCCGTATGAACTCTATATTCAACCCCAGATAAGATTACAGCAGTACCCGAGGTGGACTACAGCATCACTATCTCTGAGGAAGTTGAAACGCCTCGAATTAGTATGTCCCTTACCACACCCTTCAAACCAGAACACGGCGGCGCTTAACACTGCTGTTATAACAGAAATAGGTGTGGAGGTGGTGCCGCCGGAGTCGAACCACAAAGGGTTCTACCACCTTCAAACATTTAACCTTTAATAACTTAGCGCTTCTACAATAGATGGCGTTGTTTTATGTTTTATGACGACCCGCGTGCTCCTAGTATGGGGCTGTAAGAAGAAAGCGTTTATATGTGTTCTAACACTTTTTACATAAACTTTCACTTTAAAATTTCTAGATTTTTAGCAGGAATTAATTTATTTATTTATTATATGGTGTCGACTTTGTCCATCGGTATGCGCATTGTAAAAATTTCATCATTTTTTCAAACGAGATGAGAAGTTATATATAACTTCAAAAAGCAATTTAGCAACTCCCCGAGACCCCAACGCACCCAGATTACCTGTTAGGAGTATATTAAATTTGCTCAAGGGGAGGTTGGGGTAGTTACCACGATTGTAGAGTGGCCAATCGTACTACGAGAACAGGACATTCCGTAGAGGACGTGTCATGTCCCGTTTATTTAATGCTAGCTGACCCGGCAAATTTTGTACCGCCTTAAAATCTATTTATCAAATATATTTCATATAAAATATAGCCTATGTTACTCGTGGATAATGTAGCTTTCGAATGGTGAAAGAATTTTTAAAATCGGTCCAGTAGTTTTCGGGCCTATTCATTACAATTAAACAAACAAATAAAGTTTTTTCTTTATAATATTAGTATAGATAGAAGTAAGTAGTAAAAGATTATACAAAACTAAGATAATAATAGAAAAGAGCAGTGATCGCCTACTAATTGTTACTCGACCTCTCGATCGAGGGGTCCGAGGTTTTAAGGCCAGTCACCTCTGATTTTTCAAAGTTATGTGCTTATTATATTGTGAAAGTTTAGTCCTGTTCTAGTCTCCTTTGAGTACATTTTGAGACTTAGTGTCCCAAAATTTGTACCATGAAACTGGTAACCCTAGTATTAACCTTCGCTTTAGTATACAACATAAAATATATACTTAGATCATAGAAGATTTATTTAAAAAACAAATAAGTAATATTAGATATATTTAGAAAGTGAATATAGAAAATTGATATTGATTTAATAAATATCTAATAATACTTAGACATATTTAGAAAATAACTATGAAATGTTTTGTGAAAATAAATTTAAGAAATTTAATATTTCTGCTAAAAGATATATTTTTGATCGAATAAAACTAAGAATCATCAATTTAAATTAAATTGAATTAGTTATAATATATTACCATAAAAATAAAACATAAAAAATAATAAGTCACAAACTTATTCTGAAATATTTCGATATAAATTATTGCAAAGTTATATAAATAAATAAATCAGGTAGTTAACCACAATATTAAATTTGTAATTAAAACTCCGAGTCATTATAAAAAATAAACCGGAGAATATTTTTTAGAAAATTGATTTATTACAGTTGAAACATTTTTTTATTTTTTTATAAAGTTCTATTAAAATAGTAAGCTGCCAGCTACACTCAATATTAGCTGATTAAGGTAGTTAAATAAAAGGATTGATTAGATTAATGAGAAAAGCAATTTATTTAGTTAATAACTTGAGTTAATTAAGTTTCTTGTCAGATTCTGAATGATTAAGCAAGGTAACTAATTGAGAAGATATATGAGAAATGGAGAACATAATTTAAGAAATATTTATATAAAAAATTTATATAAAAAAGAGAAATATTAAAATTATGACTGTTTTTGGAACATCTTTAAAGTTATTTTTTTAATAAAATAATAATTAACTTTTTTAAATATTGTGGTAAGCGTATTACTAAGATCATGTAATTATTTTTTTTAATAAAGATATAATTGCAATCATTATACTTTTTTAAATTAAAAGCCAAAATAAGGTAGGCTTAATTAGGAAAATGTAAAGTAGATTTAAAATTTAATTAAGGTTGATTTAAAGTAAATTACAACTCAAAATTTACACGGAAGAACTTAATATAAATAAAATGTATAAAGTCCGAAGTAAAAAGTGAAGTAAATTTTAAGTTTAATCCGAATAAATAACGAGGCACATCATTGAAAAGATAGTGTAAAGATCTTGAAGATATTCACTGAAATGGAAGTATTTCATATTGAAAAGAAAATATTTCATACTGAAAAGGAAACTAAGTTTAATAATGCAACGGACTAACAATGCGAACCATTCGGATATCCCGAGTCTATAAAAGTTTTAAATAAAATTTAAAAAATGGAGAAGAATGCTGTTCATTTTATTATTAGAATTCTAAATAACGATGAATAGACAAAAAGGTTTATAAATTCCTGAGATATTAAGAACTAATTCCTTATTTTGGAAAATATTTAATAAGAAACTGGAATATTTCTTGTAGATTAAATTAAATAATGTGAAAAAGTATAAATGAAGGAAGTAGAAGCAGCCGGAAATAATAGTCGTATTATGAGGCTCAATTTTTTTAGGAAAAGAGGAAACTAAATTTGAATTTAGCTACTGATTTATTAAAAATATCATGAAGAAGGTTTAATGAAATGTTAGTGAATATTAAAAAAAGTCTAAGAATTTGCTGAAAAATAAGTGAAAAAATATTTTTCGCGGAATTAATTAAGACCTATTACTAGTATTGTGTTTAAATATGAAATGGTTAAATACAGTGATAATATGAGAAATATCATCTTTTTGGTTTAATTAAATCATTAATTTCAGTTTTGCTAAGTATAGTCTGAATTACATTATTAAAATTAAATTTTGGGAGTAACGCATTTTTTGCCAAAAGTCTCATTATTAAATTCTTAATAAATCAAAATATGGCAAATTTCTCAGTGATAGCTGTGCTCTATATTAGTCGCAAAGGCATTGTATTTTTTATAAGATCAGTACCAAACGAGCTTGCAGTCCACCTGATAGTTACTGGTCATGGCCGCGGAAGACATCCTAAATCCATAGAAAACAGGTTTTACCTGAACCCGATCAGAGATGCCCTTCAAAAGACTAAGATAGTCGTATAGCTGCTTAACCCTAGAAATAGGTGTGGCACTCTTCGAACCATATTCTGTCTACCTTTCAAATCTATCCATCCTATGATACTTGACCACAACGCTCTAACTAACGCTGAACTAATGATAGCAATGGCGTTACTAGTTTAGTGTTTAATTCAAACAAAGAAAGATAGATCTTATAAACCGACGAACGGAATTAATTTCATTATATGGACTTAATAAGGATATAAAAGATTACGTAGGAAAAGAAGATCAGGATTACTCAAGGTATTTAGGGATTAGGAGACAAATTAATTGCGCAAAATATTACTGTAGATCTTATTAAATTTCCTTGTATCTTTTACAAGAGTTTGAAGGGAAAAGATAAGAAAAGATATTGAAATAAGTAGTAATCTAATGTGGTTGGTAAATTCTGTCATTACGAAGCTAAAAATGATATATATTGAAAATTACGTAAATTTAAAAATCAAAGCCAAGATATTTTGAGAAAAGTATGGAATTCTTCTGTTAACTGTCGTTCAAAATGTACAACTTTTTTTGGGAGGAAGATAATGTATCGATGATACTTTAATAGCCAAATATAGAGGACAGTTAGAAATTGTTAAGCCTTTTTGTGGGGGAAAAATTGTAAAACAACTTTTTTACAAATCAACATATGAAATTATTTTAGAAATAAAAATAAATAATATTATATTTTTATTATTATCTACGGTCTAATTTACCGGTTGCAGGATCGTTCAGAAAAGGAAATGAGCATGTCGTGCAACTGATATTAAGTGGACGTAGAAGTCCAGCTGTCTCTAGACTCAAGTAGGAGTAAGTCCTTTTGAAATAGAGAACAGCTGGATAACTAAAGGGCAAAGTTAAAACGATTGCTAGTTTAAATACCACTACCGTTAGAATAGAAGATAATAGAGGTACAAAAGTGGGCGTGGCAGTTACTACAATTGAACTAAAAATAGATTATAGGTTACAGGTCTGGTATTAAAAGATACTTATGTAAATGACATAAGAGGTCAAACTCACGAAAATTTAAATGTTGGCTAGTTCAATGAACTTTGAGACTTTTCTGAACAATTCCGTTGGAAAAAAGGATCACCTGTTGCACGAGAGCACAGATAAGTAATGGTCTTGTAATAACCAAGGGCGATAAGAACTTTGGACGGTAACAAAACTAAAGGAAATCTTATTGACTCAAATTTGCGTTTAAAATGGCTCTTAAACATAAAACCCGTGAATTTTAAAACAAGATTAAGTTGATGTAACAGTTGATGTAATTGTTGAAGATTATGAGGATGTGGGAGCCAAAAACTTAAAACTGGACTTAGTGGAGACTAGTAAAATAAGCGAAACTCAAATGGCTTGGTGGGATAAGTTCGAATTTGAAACTATAATAGACATAAATCCATATAAGGAAGTGGTACCAAAAACTTAAACAAATTCATAAATGGTTTGACTAAAATTAAACTGGATTGGACTGAAGAAAATATTCAAAAATTAATAATTTAATGATTGTCAAATCCAATTTGTATTACCATGTCTCAAAATTGGTAAAACCTTCAAAAGTGATCATCGAAATACTGTTGGAGATATGAGTGGAAATAATTGTACCAATACGGTACGGAAAAACCAAGAAACATTTTTGGATATAATATAGAAAGGTTAAACGGTGACAAAAGATGACCCATACATGTATCATTCATGTACTGGGTCTATCTGCAACAGAAAGCTTGCAAAAGAGCAGAGACAAAGTTAAAAGGATACATAAAGACAGTATCTGAATGACTTCAGACTTATACTGTCTTAGTTTGTAGAAATATTAACTAGCATTTTAGGAATTTATTTCGTTGAAATTGTTCTATTACATGACAAATAGAGTTTGAAGATTTTACTATCAGAAATGCTAGTAATGATAATTGAATTGAGAACATCATCAAAAGATGATTTAGAATTGGATATTAATGGTGCTAGCATCAACGCACCTGAAGAGTTAGCTTATGAAAAATGAACAAAAGATGAACCTCTAAAAGGGTTCAGTGAAGTCAATTTCAATAAAGAACTCAAAAAATAGTCATTAGACTTATTTAAGTCTAGCAAAGATGTAAGGTAGAATTTATTTCAAATACTTATTAGTATTTGAACAACTTCAGTAAAACCTAATATAATCTTTTGACTGAAGAGATATATCAAAGATGACAAAATGGAAACAATTATTAAAAATATTACAAGAATTGCTTTTGACGACTTCATGCGGATACTGCTTAATATCAGATGGTCTGCAGGGCGTTGACCTTTATAGTAAACTACTATAATCCTTGATAATGATAATTTAAATTGTGGAGATCAAATAAGAATAAAAATCATAAGTAGTCGCAATTGCAGACACCTGTTACCAAATTTAAGCAGGATCATATGAAATGAGGATACTCTTCAAACCAGAACACAGCAGTAGTTCCTATAAAGTATAGGTCTGATGCTGTCAAAATTTGAAAAGTTCGTCTTTTACTTGTAGACAAAGTAATATTACCCTTTATCCTGTTTGAAGAGTAACTCGTAGTACCATGATGAATTGCTGTTCTGGAAACCTGTAATCACTTACCTTTCCTTCTAGATGTTTGGCGGCAAGTAATCTGCTCCTTCAGCTAAATGTTTTTTGGTTTCGTTTGCTATTACGATTTGATCGTTAATTTTCAAAAACTCGCGTAAAATTCGAATTTAGACGAGAAATTCGAAATTGTTGTAAAATATGAAGTTAATAACGCATTTGCTGTTGGGTTGCAACATTTTTTAAATAATATCGAAAATTAAGATAATGTAGTAACCGTGAAAAATCTTGTAAATGACGTATTTGATAAACGTAAACGTCCCAACGAATTGCAAATTTAAACGTGAAACATTTCTTCAATACCGCCACGTTAGTTCAAAAACCGTAAAGGTCTAACAAAGGTTTCGAAAATCAAAGATGTCTGCGCGGAAATCTGAGATAAAGCCGATTGTTCGCCGCGGACATTGTCTGGACCACAGCATCCCAAGAGTAAAGATTGCAAGACTATTAAAATGTCGAGAAATTCATTCGCCTCTTATTTAATTGTGTCTGTGTTAATTATTTTCACCTCGTCTACCTCTGAGGTGCGCGGCGTTCAATTCTCGCCCTTAAGTCGATGCAGTTAGGTAAACTCTCGGCTACCGTGCCGAGAGACTGTGGTTATTTTTACCCTCCCCCCTCATCTGCACGAAAATCGATAATTACGTACAAACACGTGTTAGATAGCAAACGATGCGCAATTAAACGGAATACACGTTAAATTGGTTAAATTGACTTACCTTTCCAACTGGCTGCGACCACCACACAGAAAAAAGGAAAAAAATCATAAAGTTAGAACAAATAAAAAATAAAACGAAAAGGAAAAAAAAAACAGGCGTTTTATTTGGAGTAAAATAAAAGGAGGTGCAGGAAATGGGTATTAAAATATCGAAAATTTTGATATTGAAAACGCAACGTACGTGCGCTCGCGACAAATGGTACTGGCTCTCTGGACGGCAGACGCGGAGGGCGCGTTTATATACCCGCGCGGGTGACGGGAGGGGGTACGGCGGCCATTTTGAACGTTGCCATGGGAACGAGGAGATGGCCTATTACAGGAGGGTGGCGGAGATTAGTTGTACGGATAGCAAGTTAAGGGATGTTGGGATGGTTAAATATTCATTTTATTTATTTTTATTACGTACCAAAGTACGTAAAAAAATAAATAAATTTAGAATTAAATTTAGTTAAATGGTTAAATTTAGTTAAATTTAGTCCACCGCATGACATCAAAATGTCATGCGGTGGACTAAATTTAACCCTTCAATTTGAGAGGATACTGGTTCTTAGTAATGGAACAGAAACATGTTCTTTATGTATGTATTCCCACTGCTGGGCAAAATCACTAGTAATTAAAAAGGGAGCCCTTCTTACGAATTTTTTTATCACATTACTTTTACTAAAATGGCGATAATAATATTATTTTTAAAATAGTTAAGAATAGGATATGTATAAATGTGCCCATCAATAAGTGATCGTCAATATGTGCCAGTCAATACACGTCATTAAATATGTTTCAATCAATATGTGCATCAAGCAGTATGTATCAGTGCCACACTTGCAAAAAAAGTTGCAAAATGTCAAAATATTTTCGTAATTTATATATTAATTTAAATAATATTTAATTTAAATAACTTCAGTCAGTTATAGGTATTGTTATTAATTATTATTACATTGTTATTATTCTGAAAAAAATGCATATATAAAAAAACTTCAGTGTTTGCAAATTAATCATAAACAAAATGTAGATTATAAAGAATATTTAAATTAACAGTTTCGACAAAAAAAAATACTTTTTTTAAATCAAACTATACTATTTATTTGAGATGACGTAATAATACCATATTATGAAAAACAATAATACATTATCTCTATCATTATAATCATCAACCCATTATTGTCCCACTGGGCACGGGTCTTCTCGCCTAATAAGATGGTAAGGGAGACATACTTTTCCGAGGCGTTCCAGCTTAGTCCTCAGGGATAACAGCGTATCTGTGGCCGACCTCAGCTAGGAATATCTAATCCTATCTGCGGTTGATTACAGATGTCCATGGGCAGCAGTACCCACTTACCATCAGGACTGCATGCTCGTCTGCTACTCCTATATTATAAAAAAAATATATATATGAGGCTTGTCCGCTACTCCTATATTATAAAAAAAAATGAGTATTTAGGTCATACCATCAACTGTCTAAGGTAGACACAATTTTGAGTTCATTATGACAAAATTGGCTAAGTTACCACGATATTATAACCCAAAATTTCATTTAGTAACAAAATAGCAGAACCGCGATTAACATTGTAATTACAAGTAATTAAAATTTGTAAATGAATAAATATTGAATTTTTTTGCCGACTTTACAACTAGCGTCCGTACCAACCCTCCGTCTTACTCACACAGATGAAACGCATTGCTCTGTTCTGTACACACAGTCACACCAACACCGTTTTCCAGCAACCCACACAGTGTATATTACGCTCAGTAACTCAACACAATTCTCTCGAAATTGAACACAGTGTTTCACTGTGTGCAACATCGAAACGAACTATTGTTGAGCGTACGTATGCTATATCGATGTATATTCGAGAACGTTGAACAGAGAGACTATTGCCGTCTCGCTCACACGACTCTCGCTCTAAAGTTCAGAGTAATTTCGGTGTAATAACTTCCAGTCGTGCACTTTTTTATTTTTTCCCACAAAGCAAAGGTAACGTTTTTTCGTCAAACAAAACTTTCTGTTGACTTTAAATTGTTGCTGCGGTTTTCTTTCTGCTTTTTAGCTGTCTAGATAATTACTAGGATACAGCCTTATCCTTTCTATAAATATTTCTACTTATTTATATTTACTTACATCATTTTTCTTCTGTTATTGCAATGGGCAATACCTATTTCAGTCTCAGACGGGAGTGGTACATATTTTATCAATGTTATTTCTCGGTAAATTGATTTCTAGGGATTTCTCACTTTGTCTGAGAGGTATAGAGTCTGTTTTCGGGTGGGATAACGAATTTATGTAACATAGTAACTTTTGCTGTCCGTAAATATTTTATTAGATGCGTAGTTCCTGCTACTCGGCACCAGATGGCAGTAGTATATAATATTGATAGTCAAAACATTTATTTCAAGTAATTTAACTCAGAATTATGCTGAGAACCATCACTAACTATTAAAAATAAGAATGCCATCGAAAAATGTGAAGAAATTTAAAATATAAATTTTATTTAGTTCCGCTACTCCCTACTAGATGACGCTAGTAATATTTGTGACAGAAAAGTATTTTTTAGCTAAATATAGAATCTATTCTAATTTAAAGCTCTTACTAAGGGTCAGAAAATGTATACCTTTTTATATAAAATAGGAATAGCAGACGAGCATGCAGTCCACCTGATGGTAAGTGGTTACTGCCGCCCATGGACATCTGTAATCAACCCCAGATAGGATTAGATATTCCTACCTGAGGTCGGCCACAGATGCGCCGCTACCCCTGAGGACTAAGCTGGAACGCCTCGGAAAAGTCTGTCTCCCTTACCACACCCTTCAAACCGGAACACAGCAGCGCCTAACACTGCTGTTATTAAAACCTATTTTTAAAATATAAATCAAGGTCTATAAATGTAAGGTAGATGGAATTATTATTTACTTAAGTTCGTACTTATAAAAAAATATTATTTAATTAACGTAATTACTGGAATAACATTGTGACAAGATCCAGACTTTCTCCACTTCTTCTTCATGTCCAGAAGTGATTTACGAGAAGTGTAGAGAATACATTTTTTCTTAAATACTTCACATCTCACCATTGACTTATCTGGATTGATTATAGATGTCCGTACGGCAGAATTACCATCAGATATTCTGCAAAACTGTTCTATCGCCTAAACGAACAACAGTAACTGTTTGATCATAATTTTGAATATTTGAACAATTGATGAATAATATTTTTTGCAAAAGTAAACAGTTTTGAGTATATTAAGCATTTTGTATGAAAACTGACGTTTTATTTTAGTGTAAAATATAGTTAGTATATTGTAAGTATAACAAAAAATATTTATTTATTTACTCTTTATGTTTTATTTTTTTAATTAACATAATTATATATAATATATCTATCTATTTACAAACTTAAAATATACCGGGAGGCAGTGATTTGGACTCATTGTTTTATATTTAATTATTTAAGTTTTAATATTTCTTTTTTTGTTTAAATTATATTTTTTGTGTATATTGTTTACTCTTTATTGACCATGTTAAAAATAATGTGGTGCAAAAGGCGGACTTAATGCTAAATAGCATTTTCTCCCAGTCAACCTTAGGGATGTGTAGAAAAATTAAAGGCGGTACAACTATACTAAAAAAAATATTAATAATAAAATCGGTTAAAGTTAGGCTTAAAATACTAAAAATATGTTTAACTATGACATTTAGTGTGAGAAATATTTATTTAATTAATGAAATAATAAATTTTCGATATGACAATAATAATCATTTTCATTAAGCGATGATTTCATGACATTTGTCATGAAAAACCTTTTTTGTTTCACTCCCAAATAGAATAATAAAAAAACCGAATGTTAGCCTAAAGTTGGGCCTTTTTACCATAGATAAGTAAAGATTACTCACTCCTAACAAGAAAATGTACCCAGTTTTGAGAATTGAAATAGTTGCGTAAAAAATTTTGCCACGTCTCCGTGCTAAAATGTCCCTAAAATATTTGAAATAATTATTTATTTATTATGTAAATTACGCAGTATTAGTTATTTATTCGTAATTTTTCTCTAAAAATGTTTTTATTTGTCAAGAATTCAAAAAAATAACTTACTAATAAGCCGTTTGTGGCTTCATTCAATTTCAAGGCGGCGAAGTATCTAATCTATGCTTTTTACCTGTTTTTTTTTTACGGAATATCAATCTTAAGCTAGCATAACGTTTCCACACCGGACAACAATTTGAAAAACCATTTCGAAAATATGTAAAAAGTGCAAAAAGCGAAAACATTAACAACTGTAATGAAATTGTTCTCTGGATTCAGACGGACAGACCGACAAATGGTTCTGCACTTCATTAGGGAGTACAGGCGAACGACGAATTGGTCATGAGTGAATTATAAAGCATTAGAGCTATGAGAGAATTAAAAAGGATTCATGAGTAAATTTAAAAAAGGTAAAAAATATAAGGCATAAGTCTCATGACGGAATTAAAATGGACTTAAGAGGCTCAATTAAAATTTAAAAAAGATAAAGGCATGAAACTCATAAGGGAATCAAAAATAACTCATAAGTAAATTTAAAAAAGTCAAAAATCATAAGTTACTATTGAGTAAATTATAAAAGGTCAAAATAAAAAATGTACAATTAGCTTTTAAGCGAGCTTTTGAAAAAAAAAATGCATAAGAGCTTGCTATCCATTTGTTCGGGAGTGGCTACTACTCATGGATATCAGTAATCAATCCCAGATAAGATTGGAGACCTACCTGAGGTTGGCTCTAGATGCGATGCTATCCCTGAGGACTAAGCTGAAATACCTCGGAAAAGTATATCTCCTTTTTAATTATTGGACAATAAGCCTTGCGCCTATGTACTCAGGTATTTGCAAAAATTCTCATAAACTCATTGCGAGGTACAGTTAGACACAAAACAATAACTATAACGCATGCAGCGGTACAGTCGAATACGTAATCGTTAACAAATATAAATTTTAATAAACCATGATATTTTTTAAATGCTATACTATTGTTCACATACTTTTGAGATTTTTTTTATAAATCTTACAGGGTATGCAGGTTTAGCATGTGATAATTAATTTCTAATAGGCACATAACTTTGAAAAATCAGAGGTGCGTGCCTGGGATTTAAACCTCGGACCCCTCGATCGGGAGGCCGAGTTTCTTAACCACTATGTCATCACTGCTTTGCTAGTCTTTGTTATTATAACATACATGAATATAAATGTATTGTGACCATTTGAACTGTCTACCTATTAGCCTAAAAGCCTATAAAGCGAAAAACGTGGATAAATAGCGGAATCTTGTTATGGCGACTCCCCTTTATTTTCAAGATACTTTTATTTTTAGTATTTGTTGTTATAGTGGCCACCGATCTACATACTCTGTAAAACTTAAGTGTCTATCTATTACGGTTCAAGAGATAGAGACCTGTGACAGACGGACAAACAGCAGAGGCTTAGTATTAGGGTTCCGTTTTCACCCTTTGTGTATGGAACCCTGAAAATAATAACAAATCATCATCATCATCATCGTCATCAACCCATTACTGTCCCACTGCTGAACACGGGTCTCCTCTCAGAATGAGAAGGCCATAGTCCACCGCGCTGGACAAGTGCGTATTGGTAGACTTCACATACCTTTAAGATTTTTTATAAATCTCTCAGGTATGCAGGTTTCCTCACGATGTTTTCCTGCACCTTAAGCAAGTGATAATTAATTTCTAATACGCACATAAATTTGAAAATCAGATGTGCGTGCCTGGAATTTGAACCTCGGACCCCTCGATCGAGAGGCCGCGTTTCTTAACCACTAGGCTATCACTGCACCCATGGACATTTATATTTAATCATAACCTCAGATAAGATTGGAGTCTGATCTCAGTGGCCTACGCGTTATGAAGGCAATAGAACCCTTAGTGGTTTGAGTCCGGCGGGAGTACCGTCACACCTATTTCTACCTATTAAAGGTAGTGTTATGCGCTCCAGTGCCCGGAGCTTGAAGGATGTCCTAGGGAAAACATACCTTTCCGAGGCGCTCCAGCTTAGTCCTCAGGGGTAGCGGCGCATCTGTGGCCGACCTCAGGTAGGAATATCTAATCCTATCTGGGGTTGATTACATACGTCCATGGGCCGCGTTAGCCACTTACCATCAGGTGGATTACATGCTCGTCTGCTACTACTATTATAAAACGGTAAAAATGGCCTTAACATTTATCTCCACGACAGTACAGCAGCATGTGAGATAATGTTAATTACTTTTTAAAACACGTATGGGGCTGTAAGTTTTTTAATAAACCCATTTCGTTGAAAAACTTCCGCCATGGAATTTATTACAATGGAAATTCTGAAATGAAAATGGGAATTGTATATGCATATGGATTGTTGAATCCATTTTTTGTAATATAGGAGTAGCAGATGATCACTCCACCTGATGGTAAGCTACTGCCGTATCATCATCATCAACCCATTACTGTTCCACTGCTGGGCACGGGTCTCCTCTTATAATGAGAAGGATTAGGCCATAGTCCACCGCGCTGGCCAAGTGCGTATTGGTAGACTTCACATACATTTGAGATTGTTTTTTTATAAATGTCTCATGTATGCAGGCTTCCTCACGATGTTTTCCTTCACCGTTTAGCAAGTGTTAATTAATGTTTAATACGCACATAACTTTGAAAAATAGAGGTGCCTGGGATCTGAACCTCAGACCCCTCGATCGAGAGGTCGATCAAATACTAGGCTCTTTTTTAAACTGTCGCCCATAGACATTAGTAATCAACCCTAGATAGGATTAGAGTTATCTGAAGTCGGCCACAGATGTATTGCTATTTTTGAGGCCTAAATCGAAATCCGTCGGCACCACCGCCACAACTATTTCTGCCTAATAAGAGCAGTGTCGCGTTAGGGTATTATATTGTTATTTCTTTAAATAATATAGTGTAAGCAGACGAGTATGCAGTCCACCTGGTAGTAAAAGGAAAAGACCTCGGAAAAGTATGTGGTTTAGAGGGTGTGGTCAAACAGTTGAAGGTGGTAGAACCCTTTATGGTTCGACTCCGGCGGCACCACCGCCACACCTATTTCTACCTAATAACAGCAGTGTTAGGCGCTGCTGTATTCCGGTTTGAAGAGTGTGGTAAGGGAGACATACTTTTCCGAGGCGTTCCAGCTTAGTCCTCAGGGGTAACGGCGCATCTGTGGCCGACCTCAGGTAGGAATATCTAATCCTATCTGGGGTTGATTACAGATGTCCATGGGCGGCAGTAGCCACTTACCATCAGGTGGACTGCATGCTCGTCTGCTACTTCTATATTATAAAAAAAAAAAAAACAGACAAAGTACATGTACCTTGTACCATGTACTCAGGTAGCAACGCATTTATATCAATTGCAGGTATAACTTAAACCTTTCTTGAAGGTAATTGCAGATGGCCTTATCTTATAGGTGGTAGAACCCTCTGTGGTTCGACTCGGCGGCACCACCGTCACACCTATTTCTGTTATAACAGCAGTGTAGCGCAGCTGTGTTCTGGTTTGAAGGGTGTAGTAAGGGAGACATACTTATTCGAGGCATCAACTTAGTTGTCAAGGGTAGAAATGCTGTGGCCGACCTCGGGTAGGACTCTAATTTGATCTGGGGTTGATTACAGATGTGCATAGATGGCAGTAGCCACTTAATATCAGGAGGACTGCATGCTCGTCTGCTACTCTAATCTTATATATAAAATTCTCGTGTCACAATGTTAGTTACCGTTCTCCTCCGAAACGGCTTTACCGATTTTCACCAAATTTTATATGCGTATTTAGTAGGTCTGAGAATCGGCTATTATCTATTTTTCATACCCCTAAGTGATAAGGGTTGTTCACCCTTAATATTTTTTTATTTATATGGCAACACAACGTTTGCCGGGTCAGCTAGTTTTATATAAAAATGCTGTGTTCCATAATTTCCCTTTACGAAAAATCTCTCCGTAATTTCTATTTTTTCATTTTTTAAATAAAACAAAGTTTATAATATCGTCAATTTATAATTACAGGCAACAAAAATTATACCAAGCGATACGATTATGTACACAACATCCAAAAATACAACCCCTAAAACAGCCCCTAAATCACTACCCTCTTTATTATGATCGAAACAATGTGTATCAAAAATCGTACAAAAGATCAAAAAATACAAAGAGACAATTAAAGATAAAACTAAATGTATTATTATTAAAACCGCGTATACATTAATTAATTTGTATTTCTTTGTAAAACATGCGGCCATTAAAATAATATTTGATATTAATAAACACCAACTTAAAGCTACTAAACTCCATAGAAAAATCGCTAAATGAAGTTCGCTTTTCAATAACTTAGATGTTTCAGGATGTGATTCTGAAAAGACAGTAACATATTATTGAAATAAATAATTGGTATAGTGCAGTCAAACAGGTAGGTAGGTATTTTATTTCTGCCTAATAACAGCAGTGTCTGGCGTTGCTGTGTTCCGTTTTGAAGGGTGTGGTAGGGGAGACATACTTTTCCGAGGCGTTTCAGATTAGTCCTCAGGGGTAGCGGCGCATCTGTGGCCGACCTCAGGTAGGAATATCTAGTCCTATCTGGGGTTGATTACATACGTCCATGGGCGGCGTTAGCCACTTACCATCAGGTGGACTGCATGCTCGTCTGCTACTCCTATATTAAAAAATAAAGGTACCGATAGCTCAGTGGTTAACAAACTCGGCCAATGATCAAGGATTCCTAGGTTCAAATCCCAGGCACGCACCTCTGATTTTTCAAAGTTATGCGCGTTTTAGAAATAATGAATTGCTTAAACGGTGAAGGAAAACATCGGGAGGAAATGTGCATACCTGTGAAATCTTAGGACAGTCGTGGACTATGGCCTAATCCTTCTCATTTTGAGAAAAGATCGTGCTCAGCACTGGGACAATTGTTTTCCAGCGTTTTTAATACGCTTTTATTAGCTTCAGACGTATGTATGTTGGTATGTTGGTATGTTAGTATGTAACGGAATCTTTGAACATGATTTTAACCCCCTTCAAAACGTCGGATTAACTCGAAATTTGGCATAGTTATTATTTTTAGTATTTGTTGTTATAGCGGTTACCGTTATACAAACTTTGTAAAAAAATCAAGTATTGTCTATTACGGTTCAAGAGATGGAGCCCTGCGACAGACGGACAGACAGTAGCGCTATTGTGTTCTGGTTTGAAGTGTGGTAAGTGAGACATACTTGTCCTAGACTTTTTAACTAAGTTCTTAAGGATAGCAAAGCTGTGACCGACCTCAGGAAGGACTAATACTATCTGAAGCTGATTACAGATGTCCATGAGCGGCAGTAGCCACTTACCATCAGGTGGACTGCATGCTCGTCTGCTACTCCTGTATTACAAAGAGAATAATGCAGAAATAGGTATTGTGATACCTCTAGAGTCGAAATAGAAAAGATTCTAAGGTTTCTTATAAGGTCTACGAGTGCTACAAGGCCTACGAGACTTCCGAGGGCCTACGAGAGCTGCGAAGCTTAAACTAATACGAGCTTTTTCCCGCGGCTTCGCTTGCGTTACGAAGTAATATTTTCATCCTCTATTTTATCCTCTTGGGGGTAGAATTGATCAAAATCCTTTCTTAGCGGATGCCTACGTTATAACATCTACCTGCATGCCAAATTTCAGCCCGATCCGTGCAGTGGTTTGGGCTGTGCGTTTGATAGATCACTATGTCATGTAACCTTTGAGTTATATATATTTAGAAGTACCTGTTAAGTAAACAAGGGTCTGTAAGGGTCCAAAAATAAACCCAATGGTTATGCAAACGATGGATATAACACAACACGATATTCTCCATGTCCAAAATTCGAAAAAATTGAAGCAACACATTTTTGAAAATATTCAAAATATTAAAATTAAGATATCTTCTTATCATAATCACAATTTAGTTTTATTTGAAGTGAGCTGTCAACGTCATTTGATAAATACTCTGTGGTTTATGTTATAGATAACAATATTTGTATTTTTTAATATTTAAATGAGGTGTGGTAAGGGAGACATACTTTTTAATACGCTTTTATTTACTTTACGCCGCTATCCCTGAGACTAAGCTGGAACTTTCCGGAAAAGCATGTCTCCCTTATCGCACCCTTCAAACCAGAACGCAGCAACGCGTAACACTGCTGTTATGAGGCAGAAATATGTGAGGCGGTGGTGCTACCGGAGTCAAAATACAAAGGATTCTACCAGGTCACCTTTGGTGTAACGGCGCATCTGTGACCGACCTCAGGTAGGAATATAATCCTATCTGGGGTTGACTACAGATTTACGGGCAGTAGCTTACTATCAGGTGGACAGCATGCTTGTCTGTTACTGCTATATTATAAAATGACTAGCTGACGTGCAAACGTTGTGTTGCCATATAAATAAAAAAATGTTAAGGGTGAATAACTCTTATCACTTAGGAGTATAAAAAATAGATAGTAGCCGATTCTCAGACCTACTGAAAATGTGTATAAAATTTGGTGAAAATTGGTAAAGCCGTTTCGAAGGAGTACGGTAACTAACATTGTGACACGAGAATTTTATATATAAGATTATAAATTTACCGATTAATCTAAAGTTTATTATACTCACTAAATTTATTAATGTAATACAATTATTTTTTATTACTCTAACGCATTAGATATAAACCTGTGGTAGCTGTAAATATGATTTAAATCTACACTAATATTATAAAGAGGAAAACTTTGTTTGTTTGTTTGGTTGTAATGAATAGGCTCAAAAACTACTGGACCGATTTTAAAAAATTCTTTCACCATTCGAAAGCTACATTATCCACGAGTAACATAGGCTATATTTTATACTAGCTGACCCGGCAAACTTTGTACCGCCTCAAAATCTTTTTATCAAATATATTTCATATAAAATATAGCCTATGTTACGCGTAGATAATGTAGCTTTCGAATGGTGAAAGAATTTGTAAAATCGGTCCAGTACTTTTTGAGCCTATTCATTACAATCAAACAAACAAAGTTTTCATCTTTATAATATTAGTGTAGATGAAATATATTTGATAAATAGATTTTGAGGCGGCACAAAGTTTGCCGGGTCAGCTAGTGAATAAATAAAATAAAAAACAAACATTTTTGTACAAACAAGACAATTTTCTCCAATTCTTCAATCTTGTCTAACATTTGCAGAGCTGCAAATATTTGGACAAAACTAAATTGAAGTGTGAGGTAAGACAATCGCCTGTAGGTAGCAATAAAATTCGTGTGTCCGTTGGTCAATTGAGATTATTTATTCACTGACCAATACCTGGGGGGACGTAGACGTAGTAAAAATATAGACTGCTAATCATATCAAACAAAAAAATCATAAATTACCCTTTTTGTCTAGTTAAATATTTTTTATAATATAGGAGTAGCAGACGAGCATGCAGTCTACCTGATGGTAAGTGGCTACTGCCGCCCATGGACATCTGTAATCAACCCTAGATAAGACTAGTTTCCTTCCTGAGGTCGGCCACAGATGCAGCTACCCCTGAGGACTAAGCTGGAAAACCTCAGACAAGTATCTCTTAGCCACACTCTTCAAACACAGTAACGCTTAACAATTCTGTTATGCAGAAAAAGTATTGGCGGTGATGCCGCCGGAACCGAACCTCGGATCTACCACCTTCTAAAATTGTAACTTGTTACTTTTAGACGACTAGCTTTTACCCTCAGCTTCACACGTAGGTACTTTAGATAGATAACATCAATTGTTTTTATTTTTCCCACGGGAACAGTAACAGTTTTGGGATACAACGTCTTTTTTTTTTATGTTATATAAGAGTACCAGACGAGCATGCAGGCCACCTGACGGTAAGTGGCTACTGCCGCCCATAGACAGCTGTAATTAACCCCAGATAGGATTAAATATTCCTACCTGAGGTCGGCCACAGATTCGCCGCTACCCCTGAGGACTAAGTAGGAACGCCTCGGAAAAGTCTGTCTTCCTTACCGCACCCTTCAAACCGGAACACAGCAGCGCCTACCACCGCTGTTATGAGGCAGAAATAGGTGTGACGGTGGTGCGCCGGAGTCGAACCACAAAGGGTTCTACCAGCTTCAAATTTTGTTCCCTTTGTCGTTTTTGGACCGCTGACAACAGACTCCCATCAATTCAAAATTGAGCAATGCAGCTTAAATTAAAACACTCTTCATTATGAGAAGAGACCCATGCCCAACAGTGGAATGGAAACATTCATAAATCGGAGTCTATGTATTTACTTCGTCTACGTTTCGTCTAGTACAAACACTGTAAACACAACCAAAGACAATAGAATATTCCTTTTTAGGGTTCCGTATGCAGAGGGTACAAACGGAACCCTATAACTAAGCCACCGCTGTCTGTTTGCCACAGAGCTCTATCTCTTAAGTCGTAACAGACACTTGATTTTTTACAGAGTATGTTTTAATATTGGTGCTATAATAACAAATACTAAAATAAATCTTGGATATAAAATTCTTGTGTCACAATGTTAGTTACCGTACTTCTCCGAAACGGCTTTACCGATATTCACCAAGTTTTATATGCATATTCAGTAGGTCTGAGAATCGGCTACTATCTATTTTTCATACTCCTAAGTGATAAGGGTTGTTCACCCTTAACATTTTTTTATTTATATGGCAACACAACGTTTGCCGGGTCAGCTAGTAAAATGTAAAAAATAAGCTCCCAATTTTTCGATTTTTGTATTAAACCGTAATACTAGGTAGATAATTTTAATGTTTGCATAACATTTACTTCTATACCTGCTATGATAGCAAACACTTAAAAATTGTATTGAATATTTGGTGGTATTTTCCTCTCATGGACATCTGTACCCTTACCATGAGTTTTCAAAACATCCCACAATTTTACCTTACATTTACTCCATCCATTATTCTGATCCGTTTGACGAGGTATGAGGTTCCTTCCGGTGGTGCCGCCGGAGTCGAACCACAAAGGGTTCTACCACCTTCAAGTAATTTTAAGTAAGTCATTTTGGAAGTAATCTAGGCTGAGTTTTAAGCAGTCAGATTTTTGTTTTTAGATAAATTGTCGAGTAAGTATGAAATAAGATATATTTTTTTAAATTTAAAACCACGCTTTAATAGTTAATTGACTTAAAAAGTAATAATTGTGTCAATCTATCGTGCAGTAACTTTGCCATGTACATTGTCAAAGGCGCTCTAACACCGCCTCGAAAATCCTTAATCCTGTTGAACCAGATAAAGACAATGGTACAAAATTATTAAAATCTTATATTGTCATCGGTTTAGATAATTTTTTGAAATTTCGAATTAATCTGACCGTTAAAAGTGGGTAAAAATCGAGTTCAAAGATTCCGTTACATACATACATGCAAGTCAAGCTAATAAAAGCGTGGTAAAAATCAAAAATCACAAGCAGTTGCACTTATATCTTTATAGATAAGTTAGGTTTTCTTACAAGATAAGATAAGTGATGAAGTCAAGGGTGAAATAGATTTATTTGATACCCACCCTCTTGGCTTCTATCCAATATTTTGGATATGACATATCAATTTGTAGCATCTGATATCATAATCTACTGATATTTTGATATAAAATGATATTTTAATATAAAATGTTGTTCCAGTGTTTCGACTCCGTAGGCACCACTGTCACACCTATTTCTGTTAAACAGTAGCGCTGCTGTGTTCCGGTTTGAAGGGAAAAAGAGACATACTTATCCGAATCATTCCAGCTTAGTTCTTATGGGTAGCAACGCATCTGTGGTCGACTGTAGGTAGAAATTTAGTCTCATCTGGAGTTGATTATAGATGAAAATTTGTACTGTCTACCTTTTTCTTTTTTGTTGACGAGGGGGAAACCTTCAAAAGGTACCCGACGCCGTGGGAGCGACTTCGGGTTATGTGGGACTTTTACAGCACTAAAACCCCCCCGGTGACCGTCCTCAGCGCTGCGTAGAGGGACTCCGGAATCTCCAAAGGAACACAACCGGAGTTCTCTTAGCGCGTTACCCCGTCGGGCTCCACCCAAATGATAAGAATGTCGCCACTCCTTGTGGAGCGCACAACGGTATGAGGTCACACATACCATCGTTCTTCCCGGGGTTTGAGCTCCCACTCTTGCTGCCCGCAACCCCGGAGGCCCCCTTTTAGTCGCCTCTTATGACAAGCAGGGGATACTGTAGCCCTATTCTAGTCCCGGAACTACAGGGACATTGTACTGTCTACCTATTACCACAAAATATTACTTTTATTTTGTGCTATTACGGTTCAATAGATAAAGCAAAAACATTGAAAAATAGCGGTTTCTTGTATAGCGACGCCCATTTATTGTAGTTTCCGGCAAAGGCTTAGTAAAAGCGTTCCGGTTTACCTTGTGGGTACGGAAACTTAAAAAGTATTAAGAGATGGACAACAGGCTCATTTTCCATCTGTATATTAAAAAAATCGTTTGACCCGCCCAGGATCGAACCCGGAACAAGCGAGTTACACTAGTAATATAAAAAAAATATTTGAAGGTGGTAGAAGCCTCTGTGGTTCGACTCCGGCGGCACCACCGCCACACTTATTTCTGTTATAACAGCAGTGTTAAGCGCTGCTGTGTTCTGGTTTGAAGGTTGTGGAAAATATGTCTCCCTTACCACATAAGGGTGACATATTATTCCGAGGCGTTCCAGCTTAGTCCTCAGAGGTAGCGGCGCATCTGTGGCCAACCTGAGGGAAGCCCTATCTGGGGTTGATTACAGATGTCCATGGGCGGTAGTAACCACTTACCATCAGGTGGACTGCATGCTCGTCTGCTACTACTATATTACAACAGAAAATAAAAAAGATATAAAATAATAAAAGCCACGTTAAATACTTACTAAAACTAACTAGTAATACTATTACTACCTGTGTAACACCTACAGTTGGAAATTAACTCAATCGAAGTTTACAAAGTTGAAAGCCGCTATTGTTATTATACCAACCGATGATAGCGACTTGTTGCTTGTGTACTAAAACTGTGGACTTAGGCTCAAAGAAGAATGCCCATTCTTGGTACTGATTTTTCTCATGCGTCAAAATGAAAGTAATATTAAAATTATTTTTTATTTTTTTTACATAGCTAGTCGATTAGAATAGTTTCTTTGAACAGGCGATTCCATTTAAGATAAAATAAGACGAAATGTTGATTGTTGTTCTTAAAAATTAAAATGGCGGTATTTTATACTCAGAATTCATTATTTTAGGTTTTTACTACATTATAGGTACCTACTATTAGTTAAAACCGGCCATCAATCTGTCGTCGGATATTTTCGATTTTGAGGTTATGTAACATTTCGGTAAAAACTTCAGAACCCGGCTGCTGATCTAAAAAATAATTACTGGTGGTAGTATTTGGTTAATTATACATCGTTCACAACAAGTTTCAATTTGATGCAACTCTGGACGGCGGTCCATACTTTCATGGGCATTGTCCTTTTAATGTTTTCGCTGTTTTTGGCGTGCCATATTAATCATAAAAGATCGACTCCATATATAAAAATGAATGTTTGTCTGTATATCCTTTATAGAATCATAAAGTATGCGTTTGATCATGTCATGTCATAGCAAAGTTGCTGTGCATGAGCCCACGAACATTTCTGAGTTGGTACAATCAATTTGCGACAGATGGCGCCAATGTAATTCTAATGAAGGTACAAATATTTAAGTTATAAGTCATGTTATTTTTTTATAACGCGGGCAAAGCCGTGGGCACTGCTACTTTTAAATGAAAGAAGCTTTAAATGTTTAGGTGGTAGAACCTTCTGTGGTTCGACTCTGGCGGCACCACCGCCACACCTCTTTCTGTCTCATAAAAGTGGTGTTAAGCGTTGCTGTGTTTCGGTTTGAAGGGTGTGGTAAGGGTGACGTACTTTTCCGAGACGTTCCTTAGTCCTCAGGGATAGCGGTGCATCTGGGGCCGACCTCAGGTTGGAATATAATCCTTTCGGCGGATGTTTACAGATATCCATGGGCGGCAGTAGCCACTTACCACCAGTTGGACTGCATGCTCGTCTGCTACTCCTATATTATAAAAAAAAGATGGACTGAATGCTCGCCTGCTACTCCTATATTATAATGTAATTTTTTTCTTTTTTATATTTTTACCAAATGTACCCAAGTCCACATTACCCGCAGTCCCCGGTGTCCCCGCTTGAAAATTCAATTTCCACTGCATTGTGTCCGCCTGCATTGTGAAGTTAGCGAGCGACGTTTCCGCTGGATACGTTTGTTTGTTTGTTTGTTTGTATGTATGTATCGTGTTACTGAAGTTACATGTGCTATGAGAAACGGTTTTTGTAACGGATGCTGTAACGGAGCGTTACGATCATGTTTTTGAAGTTAAATATTTAGGCGCTATGAGAGGAGTGAGAAGAAACGATTTTTGTAACGGAAGTTGTTACGCTGGTGCGTTACGATTATATTTTTTAATATTGTAATAGATAATAATAGCAGTGTTAAGCGCTGCTGTGTTCTGATTTGAAGGGTGTGGTAAGGGAGACATACTTTTCTGAGGCGTTCCTTAGTCCTTAGGGGTAGCGACACATTTGTGACCGACCTGAGATAGGTATCTAATCCTATCTGGAGTTGATGACAGATGTCATGTTTGTAACGGATGCTGTTACGATGGAGCGTTACGATTATATTTTTTTTTATAATGTAGCAGACGAGCATGCAGTCCACCTGGTGGTGAGTGGCTACTGCCCATGGACATCTGTAATTAACCCCAGTAGATTCTTAATCGAGGTCGGCCGCAGAGGTCCTGAGGACTAAGCTATATTATCGATTTATAGATATGATTTCAACTTAGTTGGCACAACCGTCACATCTATTTCTGCGTAATATTAGCAGTGTTAAACACTGTGTCTTGTTTTGAAAGGTGTGGTAATGGAGACATACTTTTCCGAGGCGTTCCAGCTTAGTCTTCAGAGGAACAAACTTTTGGCCGACTTTAGGTCGACATCTCTAATCTTATCTGTGGTTGATTAAGATGTCCATGGGCGGCAGTAGCCACTTACCATCAGGACTGCATGCTCGAGTACTACTTTAATCTTATGAATAATCTAGACTCAGTTTTAAAACCAATATGGGTGGCCACTCAACCATACCTTACGTCTAGTGGGACTTAAAGTTGCAGCCAGACAAATAAAGAATATTCTGTTAAACGTATTGTATTTTAAACCAAGAATACTTATCATGTTCGCTTGAATGCAGTACTAGATAAGTCTGCGGTATATCCACCCCTACTACTGTATCTCGATTGGAACTCGATAATGACATTTCGAGTTTGAAAATAATTCTTCATATACATGTACTTAGTGTTAAAAATACGTACAGTTGAACGTTATACTGACTTCGGTTTCGAGATCGGAAAAAAATGACATACTTATTTTTGAAATCTACAAAATTTTAAATCTAGGCATTTAAAAGCGTTGTTATTGGTTTAGGTACGTAAATTGAATTATATTATTATACTTTGTGTGAACATAAAAATAAATATTTTGAAGGTGGTAGAACCCTTAGTGGTTCGACTCCAGCGGCACCACCGCCACACCTATTTCTACCTAATAACAGCAGTGTTAGGCGCTGCTGTGTTCCGGTTTGAAGGGTGTGGTAAGGGAGATAGACTTTTCCGAGGCATTCCAGCTTAGTCCTCAGGGGTAGCGGCGCATCTGTGGCCGATCTCAGGTAAGAATATCTAATCCTATCTGGGGTTGATCATAGATGTCCATGGGCGGCAGTAGCCACTTACTATCAGGTGGACAGCATGCTCGTCTGCTACTCTTATATTATAAAAAAAAATAAGAATAATACATACTTAGTCCCTAATTTTGTAATATTTTATCTTTTTTTTGTAATTCAGTTGTAAGCTAAGTACTACTAAACTTGAAACGTCGTAAAAGTCGATCTTTTAGTTTTCAGAAGCGTTTATTTGTTTAAGATCTACCAAATAGGGTATCTGTTATTCTGTTATTAATTCTAAAACAGTCGCGATCGCTGTGTATGGATTTCGAAGGATTTATAAAAAGCTTATGTTCCTTTGTGTTACGCTTTTTTAAAGCCCGTTATAAAAAATCAATCTATCCAATGATTTGTTACCCAAAGATCGACATTTGAATAATACTTCATACTAATAGTTGTCACATTTCACTTTTAGTCAAATTAAATTGGATGGAATTGGGTGGAAGATACTTAGCTGAAAAACAAATTTAATTTAAAAGTTTAATGTACAATTTTCTTTATATATTTATTACAAATTTGATTTTTTAATTCTAAGAATTGAGTGAAATCGTAGTACGGGTTTCCGAACGCAGACGTGAAGCGTGCAAGATGGCGGAAGCGCGGGAACACGATTGTTCAGTTTGACAACGAAGTGCTAACCTATAAACGCGAAATATATAGCAATCTCGCCTTTATTCTCTTAAAATAAGGGCTGAAACCCCTTGAAATCACAAAATACGTTGCATAGGCGTGGAATGGAGTTAAAATAATAACATATTATTATATTGAAGGCAACTTTGTACACGTGTGGTTGACGTAGGTAACTTTTGTTATATTGTCATAGATAATGTCTTTAAGTTTGATAAGATGGCGTGACACTTGTCTATGACAATAGTTCATTATTTCTTGTAATAAATAAGATTTGTATGTTATATTTGGTTGTTTGTGAGCTTGTAAAATTAATTTGTTTGTTGGTGATTGAATGAAGTTTCTTAGATCTGATTTTACTTGTTAATTAAATATTATATGTGGCTAATTAAAATACAGTAAATAATTATAATTTAGTGTTTATAATGTAAAAATACTTAATACGAAAGACGTTAAATTATTTGCTTTTGTGAATATTAAAAGAAATAAAATATTATTTTTGAGGTATAAATATTAGTGTTTCGTTTGTAGTGGCACCACTGGTACTCCTATTTCTGAGTTATTTAAACTGTGTCCTGATTAAATGAGTGTGTCGTCTCTGCATTTTTCTTTAAAAAAATCTATCTAAGTATCATATATGTATTAAAATTTATAAACCAAGACAATATACTCATTTTTGATCAATTAAAGTTTATAACATCACGACACAAGTTGTGTGTTTCCATTATTATAAAGAACACTTAATTTACTGGGTATCTAAGGGTAAACTAAATTAAATTTCCCTCCCAATTTCTACGCAGACATCAGAGTTCAGGATCTATTGAACAAAACAAACCCAATCGCTAAAACAACAAGTTGTGCATGTTAATTTCCGACACGACCGTCCCCGACCGTGTCTGGCGGCCGATTGAGGCGCGGACCGATAGCGTTCGAAATTCAAATTTACCGGCTGACCGGAGACAACGGCTTCCGGTGGGTAGATTGCGTGTGGGTAGTTGTTTTGTGTTTTTGGTGTTGTATGAATTTCATTCAATTATTTTGGGGTTGATGTACGGAAGAGTGGATTGAAAATTGTGATTACCCGTATTATGTGTATTATTGTAGAGACATTAAGTCACAGATGTCGTGGTGGCAGAAATAGGTTTCTGTCTTATAACTACAGTAGGTATAACACTAAAGGCAATAGTGTGTTCTCGTTTTGTGGGTGGTAGAACCCTCTGTGGTTCGATTCCGGCAGCAACACCTACACCTACTGCCTAATAACAGCAATGTTCAGCGCTGCTGTGTTCTGGTTTGAAGGGTGTGCCCGACCTCAGGTCTAAATCTAATCCTATCTGGGGTTGATTACAGATGTCCACGGGCAGTAGCCACTTACTACTACTATATTATAAAAAAAAGCCACCTGACAGATGCACTGCATACTATACTACTCCCCTATTAAAAATATTAAAATAGTAAAGATTAAGATAAGAAAAGATAAAAAGATATACAAATGCCCATCGCAGACCATTTCACAGTTCATAAGCATTAGTGGTTGAATAGCGGTATTACAGATATTACTCCGTTTGAGATGAATCATTGTTTCTAAGGACAAAGCCCGCTAGTGTATAAATATAGGTTGGTTATAGATTGTAAGGGAGCCAAGGGGAGACATGCTGTAGACTTGACAATCTATTAGACATGGCGTGTAAAAATAACTGAATAATTTATACCTCTTTGGTGTATTTATAGAAAGACAAAAAAATACGTATACACAGTACACTGTTAAAAATTAATTATAACTTGCTAAACGGTGAAGGAAAACATCGTGAGGAAACCTGCATAGCTGAGAGATTTATAGAAAAAAATCTCAAAGGTATGTGAAGTCTACCAATACGCACTTGGCCTAGTCCTTCGCATTATGAGAGGCCCGTGTCCAGCAGTGGGACACTAATGGGTTGTTGATGTGATGAACACACATACTGCCGCCCGTCCCGGGGTCGCTGGCCAGGCGGTTCGAGCTCCTACTCTTACCACCCGCGACCCCAGAAGTCGTTTTAGTCGCCTCTTACGACAGACAGGGGATACCGTAGCCCTATTCTGGAACCTATCCTGGAACTACAGGGACAAACATTTTGTACTAGTCTTACTTATTTCATGGTTTCGATTGTGTAGTCCGTCGGTTTTGTAAATAATCACTCTCATTATTTAAACTAAATGCAATGTAACTCCAAAAAGTACGAGTAACAGTTAATATAAAGCAATTTGTTATTAATATTATACTATTTCTATTTCTTTATTTTCTCGTTGAAAGTTCTTTGTAGTGTTATGGCCAAATAAGCAGGGATATCAATCGCATATATATGCGATTAATATATAATAAATATGTATATAATAAATATTGTTATTTGTTATATGTATTTTGAACAAAGACAAATACAACAAAGCTTAGCCCCTTTACCTACCTATATTCTTATTTTACAGCTTCGAAAATTTTAAAGAAGTAGGCATTATCATACACAAATGTATACGTGTAACATCTTGTAATGAAATATAATATTATAAGTTTATGTAATATATTATTATAGTTAATAAATTTGTACAAAAGTATCCGGCAGTAGTTTAGTTTCTTACATTTTGTAAAACGGGTCTGTTATCGTGTTACGTTTATCGTTGTAGCTCCTATAGTATTCATTATGTGTAACACATCATTACCTGTCCATGAACTACAGTATTATCTGTATGACATTTTAACGTAAACAACACAAAATTACATGGGCGTCGATCTGTCATCGAGAAAATAAAGAAATGGAAATAGTGTAGGAAATATTATAATTTGTAAATTTAATGTTACAATTTACTTGTTTGATACTGCATAACTCATAAAAGTGTGACTTTAATTCGTTAGTTTCTTAACCTTGTGAAATAGAAAATATTACTTACAGTAGACAAAATAAACATGCCATTTCTAGTAGTCAGATACTCTGTAATACGGATGAACGGGTTTTTATTAGAAGGATCTGAGATTGCCTGTAGAACAATCTGGAAATATAATTTGTTTCTTTAAACATTTATTGTAATGAAGTAACAAATGGTACAGTGTTTGTTTATATTTAGTATTTTAATGAGAAGATCAGATTAAAAAGATATTTAACTTTGAAAAGATAGAAAAAATAAATGTATTATAAAGTTATTTACGTTTTATGTAGCTGGTGTATTATCCCACAGCTGGGCACGGGTCTCCTCTCAGAATGAGAAGGATTAGGCCATAGTCCACCGCGCTGGACAAGTGCGTGTTGGTAGACTTCACATACCTTCGAAAACTTATTTTTAAAGATTTCTCAGCTATGCATGTTTTCGCACGAGGTCTATCGAGCTGTTCATATGTAGTTTTTTATAATATAGAAGCATAAAACGTGAATGCATCTGATGGTAAGTGGGTACTGCCACCCATGGACATCTATAATCAACCACAGATAAGTGTCCTGACTTAGTCAGCCACAAATGCGTTGTTAGCCCTGAGGACTAACCTAGAACGTTTTGGATACGTATGTCGCCCAAGATTATTGGTCTTCACACATTTTGAGAACTTTTTTAAAGTTTTACTTTAAAGTTTTTTTTTTAAGTTAAATCGCGTGTTAATTATTCATATAGTCCTCGCCAAACTGCTAGTCCGCTCTGAAGTTGTTGCGTGCAGGTGTCGTCATACAATTTGCTATGGCGACGCGATTCATTTCTATATTCAGAGCGGACTAGCACTTTTACGCGGACTATATCACCCTTTTTTAATTTATCCTACCCCTAATAACATAATATTAAAAAAAAAACAAGTAATAATTATGAATACCTTTCTCAAATTTCTTCAATCGTTCATAGCACAATATTAAAAAACATACTTAAATCTACATATATTAAATTTACCTGGCTGGTTACAATTTCGCATAGATTAAATTGGCGTTTGTTTGGCGCCTCTGACAGATGACAGCAGTTTGCGCGGGAAACGGTTTTCCAAGATGGCGGTGACGTGCCTTATCGAATTATCGGTGTTCGGATACACGATTGATGCGTCAACGATATTATTTTAATTCATTTGGACTTTTAAGGTTATGCGAAAATACGTTTTTGAAGTTATTTCTTCGTGGTAGGAAAAGCTAATTAGATATTGGATGTAAGTTTATAAATAATACATAAAATATTGTAATATTTTCAAGAAAATTACTGTAAATGTTTAAAATTGAAATAATGCTAATTTTTAGGGTTCCGTACTCAAAGGATAAAAACGGAATCCTGTTACTAAGTCTCCGCTGTCTGACTGTCTGTCCGTCTGTCAAAGGGCTCTATCTCTCGAACCGTAATAGATATACACTTAATTTTGTACAGAGTATGTATAAGGTATATACCATATCGATATCGATATCGATAGTCGCTAGAACAACAAATACTAAAAATAAAACGATTGAAAAAAAAATAATGGTCGTCTTACAATTAATTGCTATTTTTCAGCGATTATTGTTTTGTTGAAACGTAATAGGTACACAGTTTAAATTTCGCAATATTTTTTCATTGCAATATAATTCTTTTAATCGTATGGCTGCTATGATAAAAAATATTTAAAATATATGAAAATTTAGTGGTACGCAATTATTACTGTGCGGGTTCGACTGATTATCATCGTCATCAACCCATCACTGTCCCACTGCTGGGCACGAGTCTCCTCTCAGAATGAGAAGGATTAGGCCATAGTCCACCGGGCTGGCCAAGTGCGTATTAGTAGACTTCACATACCTTTGAAAACTTTTTTTTAAGTTTTCTCATGTATACAGATTTCCTCACGATGTTTCCCTTTACCGTAAAGCAAGTGATAATTAATATCTAATACGCACATAACTTAGAAAAATCAGAGGTACCTGGGATTTGAACCTCGGACCCCTCGATCAAGAGGCCGATTTTCTTATCACTGGTTGGCCTTATTATTATTTTTTTTAGTCAAAAATAACATATTATGTAAAATTATCATTGTCGTTCATAAAACAGCAATGGAAACAGTTCATAACGCCAGACGTAGGTTAATATGTGTTTCATTTACATTTATTACAAGACTGACTTTTAGTTTGTTACACCTTAGCCCAATATATTCTTTATCAGAAAATAATTTACCGTGTCTTTTAATAGTTATTCTATTAAGATCATTATTACTAATAAGAATAGTGATAGCCTAGTAGTTAAGAAACTCGGCGTCTCAATATAGGAGGAGAAGACGAGCATGCAGTCCATCTGATGGTAAGTGGCTACTGCCGCCCATAGACATCTGTAATCAACCTCAGATAAGATTAGATTCCTACCTGAGGTCGGCCACAGCGCCGCTACCCCTGAGTACTAAGCTGGAACGCTTCGGAAAAGTAAGCCTCGCTTACCACACCCTTCAAACCAGAACACAGCAGCGCTACACTGCTGTTATAACATAAATAGGTGTGGCGATGGTGCCGGAGTCGAACCACAGAGGGTTTTACCTTCGAGTTTCATATGGGGTTGGTCACAGATGTCCGTACAGCAGTGACTTACCATCAGGTGGACTGTACTCTCATTTATTACTACTGAAAATCCATTTCTATACATAAAAGAAATTTAATTAAAACTTGCAAGACATTTAAATTCTTTATTACGATGCAAGAAGCGACAATATTTACTGTATTACAATTCGCACAGAATGCAAATAAGTTAAGAAAATATTGTGTACAACAGACAGACGGATAAATAATTGGTATTTTATACAGATTTCGCTTAAGGACACCCTGTTGGGGTGGTTAGATTGGGGTGGATAAGATGCTTTTTAATTTTTATGACGGGAGTAATGTTTTTTGAGGGTATGTTTGTTTGTTTGTTTGTATGTGTGTGTGTATGTATGTATGTATATATGTATGTATGTATGTATATTTTATCATATGAGGTGTCCACCACCACCGCCACACCTATTTCTCCCTAATGACCACAGTTCCAGGCGTTTTCTTTGTGTTTTGACTCCAGCGGCACCACTGTCACATCTATTTCTACCTAATAGCAGCAGTGTTAAGCGCTGTTGTGTTCTGGTTTGAAGGGTGTGGTAAGGGAGACATCTTTCCTGAGGCGTTCCAGCTTAGTGTTCTGGAGTAGCGGTATATCTGTGACCAACCTCAGGTAGTAATCTAATCTTGTCTGAGCTGGAAAGCCTCCGATAATAAAGTTTCTCTTACCAAACTCTTCAATACAGCAGCGCTTAACACTGCAGTTATAACAGAAATAGATGTGGCGGTGGTGCCGCCGGAGTTGAACCACAAAGGGTTCTACCACCTTCAACCAGTCTGATAATCCTTCTCACTCTGAGAGGAGACCCGTGCCCAGCAGTGGGACGGTGATGAGTTGATGATGATGACTTTCTAGTTACTGTTATTACGGTTAGTTCCGCTATTCATTCCCACTTTTTATTCGAAAGCCCAGCTGTGGGCAAGATCCCAGTGGAATATCCATGCAACCTTAACAAACAAACGGATATTACAAGCAAATCGCGTATTACTAATGCACTTGTTGCTTGTAGGGGATACAACTGGAGTAACGTGTTTATATTAATAATAGGGGTCTGTCTGTCTGTTTTTATCTATTGCTCTTCTTAGTAACTTATTTTCTTCCCTTTCATACTGGTTACTTTACTATAGACCACGTAAAACTGTTCCGCTCTGAATATAGAATCGCGCCGCCATAGCAAATTGTATGTCTACACCTGCTCGCAACGTCAGAGCGGACTAGCAGTTTGGCGCGGACTATACCCGCTTTCTTATTTTAGGATTACAAGAAAAGTAAAGCTCCTTTAGTTTTAGTAGTCAGAAGTGACAATATATTTATTTTAAAAATACCGAAAGTATTCAAAGGTAAAAATGTATAAAAATCTATTTCCTTATTGTCAGCTTGCATCGTCAAATCCCGCAGCTTCAAAAAAAGGAAAAAAAAATACGTAAAAATATATTATTTTGTTTACCAGGGGAAACCTTCAAAAGGTACCCGTCGCCGTGGGAGTGATGCCGGGTTATGTGGGACTTTTACCGTACCAAAACACCGCGGTGGCCGTCGTCAGCGCTTGGTGGAGAATTTCGGGGTCTCCGATATACAACCGGATTCCTCCAAGCACACCTTTTGCTTGCCCCAAGAAGCCCCTGCTGGAGCACCACTACTACAGCTATTTCTATCTTATAGCTGCTGTGTTAAGCGCTGCTGTGTTCTCGTTTGAAGGGTGTGGTAAGGGAGACATACTTTTCCCAGACGTTCCCGGAAGCTTACTCCTCAGGGGTAGCGGCGCATATCTGGCCGCATCCTCATCATAAGCCCATTACTGTCCCACTGCTGGGCACGGGTCTCCTCTCATAATGAGATGGATTAGGCCATAGTCCACCGCGCTGGCCAAGTGCGTATTGGTAGAATTCACATACCTTTTGTGATTTTTTTTATAAATCTCTCAGGTATGCAGGTTTCCTCACGATGGTTTCCTTCACCGTTTAGCAAGTGATAATTAATTTCTAATACGCACATAACTGCACATTGCGTAAAAAGTTTTGCCACGTCTCCGTGCTAAAATGTCCCTAAAATATTTGAAATAATTATTTGTTTATTATGTAAATTACGCACTATTAGTTATTTATTCGTAAATTTTCTCTAAAAATGTTTTTATTTGTCACGAATTCAAAAAAAGAACTTACTAATAAGCCGTTTGTGGCTTCATTCAATTTCAAGGCGGCGAAGTATCTTTACTAATCTATGGTAGTGATATTGAAGATTTATTACATCTTGCATTAAGTGTTTTAAGTAATAACACTTTTCAAGTGTACCAAGTGTGAATAACACAATTTGAAACCATTTGTATTCGGAAGGGAGTCATAGGTTTAAAGTTTAACTGCCCGTAAAACTTAACTATGTCGTAAAACTGTTTTTAATTTTAGTTTCGAATTCTTTTCGCATATTAATGATACGCGTCTGGTTGAGATTACGGATTTTATATCATTTCTTATTATATCTATCTTTTATGCAAAGGACGCTTAATCTTTTTCTTTTTGATAGATTTGCTTGGTTAGTTTCGAAAGTTAGTAGAGCTAGTATGGTTCTACCGGGGAGGTATAGTCCGGAGGTCTAAGCTGAGTTTTGCATTAGTGTGAGTGAGCACTAAAAGTAGAGTCAGCAAAAAAACTAAAATAATTTTATTATTTTTTAATTAGGTACATAAGTAGGAGAGGTATTCTTGTTTAAAAAAATATTAATAGAGGACTGCAATGTTAAAACAATATAAAAAACGGAATGATTACCTACTGTAAATAGGGATTTCGATCCGTTTTAATTATATTCCATTACTGTGATTCTATTATAAATGGAAACGTATATTTTTCTTATAGATATAGTTATAGCAAACGTATCCCTGTAGTTCCGGGACTAGAAAAGGGCTACGGTATTCTCTGCCTGTCTTAAGAGGCGACTAAAAGGGGGCTTTGGGGTCGCGGGTGGTAAGAGTGGGAGCTCGAACCGCCCGGTAAGCGACACCGAGTAGGATGGCGGTATGTGTGGCTTATCGATACACCAGATGATGTGGCGAGCTTTATGCTCACCAGGGTGGATCCTGACGGAGCAACACGCTTAGAGGACTTCGGTTGCGTTCCTTTTGAGATCCCGGAGTCTTCATCGCAACGCCGAGGACGGCCACCGGGAGGGTTTTACGGTAAGAATCCCACATAACCCCGTGTCGCTCCAGCACCGGGTACCTTTTGAAGGCTTCCCGCCCGTCCACAAAAAATAAATAAAAGATAGAAAACGAGAATGCATTGAAGGTAGTAGAACCCTTTGTGATTCTTCTGCTTTATAATAACAGTGTTAAGCGCTGCGTTGTTTCGCTTTGTAGGGTGTGGAAGTGGAGACATACATGTCCGGGGTTTTCAACTAAGTCTTCAGGAAGCAACGCTGCTTGCCAGCCTAAGGTAGGAATCTTCTCGGGGGTTCCATGGGCGATAGTAGCGACTTACTATCAGGTGGACTACATGCTCGTTCGCGTTTTCAATGTAATCAAATAATTTTCCAAGTACGAGTCGAACATGGAGGCTTCCGTACTACCAAATGTTCATTAAATTTTACTTATTTTTATTCATTTTATTATTTTAAACAATACTTAGTTATATGACGTACGGTTTAACAGTTAGATCGAATTCTGAAAAATGTCGGTTTGTTGTATGGAGACCTACAGAGATGAGCATGCAGTCCACGTGATGGTAAGTGGCTACTGCCGCCCATGGACATCTGTAACTAACCCCAGATAGGATCAGATATTTCTACCTGAAAAACACCTACCTTTCTACCTTTCTACCTACCTAAAGGTAGTACCTTTTTGTCGGACAAAGATACGCCGCTTACGAAACACTAAGCTGGAACGCCTCGGTAAAGTATGTCTTCCTTACCACACCCTTCAAACCAGAACGCAGCGCTTAACACTGCTGTTATAACAGAAATAGGTGTGGCGGTGGTGCCACCGGAGAACCACACAAGGTTCTACCTTCAATCTTTATGTCGTTGTCGTTGATGATTATGGAAGAATATATAGCATTTCTGGAATCCTCAACATTTTCATACATATAAGAAAAACAATTACAAAGCGCCCAGACACAGCATATATCTTTGTAGATGCGGTATTAAAGTAACTTGCAGCGCATACTATATTCATAATATGGTGGCAGTATTGATTTTTGCCGCATCCATCCAATTGGACGGGAAACGCCTACTGTACGACCATGGATGTGCGAACAAGTGTGCGTAGAAGTACGCTCAAAATAAAATTTGAAAATTATTACTTTTAGATAACTTGCGTGGTGGAGCGGTCACCATGCCGGTCTGACGTGTACCGGGTTCGATCCCCGGCCAGACGGATTTCTAAATGATTTGGATTTCTGTTTCTGGGTCTGAGTGTTTGTGTTTGTCTCTGTGTGTGTCGATAGCACTCACGATACAAGGAATCCTAGTGAGGGCTGTGAGTGTAGAAAGCGTATTTTTAGTCGAAAATGCGGTCGAGCGTGCAGTTCACCTAGTAAGTCATGGTTCACCATGCATGGTTTATGTGGTAGAACCCGTTGTGGTACGACTCCGGTGGCACCACCACCACACCTGTTTCTGCCTAATAACAGCTGTGTAGCGCTGCTGTGTTCTGGTTTGAAGGGTGTGGTAAGGAGACGTATTATTCTGATGCGTTCCAGCTTAGTCCTCAGGAGTAGCGGTGCACCTGTGGCCGACCTCAGGTAGGAATATCTAATCCTATCTAGGGTTGATTACACATGTCCATGGGCGGCAGTAGCCACATACCATCAGGTGAACTGCATGCTCGTCTGCTACTCCTGTATTATAAAAAAAATATAAGTATAGTAGTAGTAGTAGCAAGTATAGTAGATAAATGGTGTATGGACTGGATCTGTAATTAACCGCAGATTAGATTAGAAAAGCACTGATAGTGTAGTGGTTAAGAAACTAGGCACGATCGAGGGGTCCGAGGTTCATGCCCCAGGCATGCACTGATTTTTCAAAATGTGCGTATTAGAAATCAATTATTACTTGCTTAAGAGGTGAAAGAAAATATGGTAACGAAAACTGCCTGAGATATTTATTTAAAAAAATAATAATCTCAAAGGTATGTGAAGTCTACCAATTCGCACTGGTCCAGCGCGGTGAACTATGGCCTTCTCACTCTGAGAGGAGACCCGTGCCCAGCAGTGGAACAGTAATGGGTTCAACGACTATAAGTCACCTTGGAATTTTTAATAAAATATACCAACATAAGTACCACTTCAAATAGTACTTATATTATCAAAGCCTACTTTGGTCCCTTTAAGCTAAGGTCCGGGCTTCTGAACCTTCTGTTATAAATGCATATGAGCCTACTCTTTAATCTACCTTCAAAGCATTGTTATTACAGACTTTTGAAGGTTCTAGAACCCCTTGTAGTTTGACTCGGGAGGCACCACCGCCACACCTATTTCTACCTCATAACAGCAGTGTTAGGCGCTGCTATGTTCCGCTTTGAAGGGTGTGATAAGGGAGACATACTTTTCCGAGGGGTCCTGCCTTAACCTGAGGGCTAGCAACGCATCTTTTGCCAACCTTAGATAAGACTCTAATCTTATCTGGGGTTGATTAGGTACAGCTGTCCATGGGCGGCAGTGGCCACTTACCATCAGGTGGACTGCAATCTCATCTACAACATCAATACCAAAAAAAAATTCAGTGTAAAAATATTACTTATGTCTGTCACATCCACATTTCCCACATCACGTTAACCACGCCCACCAGTCACCACGCCCTAAGGCGTGGCCCCGCCCACAAGCATCATGCCAAAGTTATGCTATGCAGTATTGAAACTTTTTGTAAAGCAACCATTTTGTGTTGCACCATCTGGTATCATAATTATGTTGGTCAACATATTGTTCAAAATGAAGTACCTCTACATAATTTAGAAGTATGCATGCAGTCCACCTGATGGTAAGGCACTGCTGTGTGGACATCTGTAATCAACCTCAGATTAGTCCTATTTTTTATAATATAGGAGTAGCAGACGAGCATGCAGTCCACCTGTTGATAAGTGGCTACTGCCGCTCATGAACATCTGTAATCAACCCCAAATAGGATCAGATATTCCTACCGGAGGTCGGCCACAGATGCGCCGCTACCCCTGAGGACTAAGCTGGAACGCCTCGGAAAAGTATGTCTCCATTATCACACCCTTCAAAACGGAACACAACAGCGCCTAACTGTGCTTTTATTAGGCAGAAATAGGTGTGGCGGTGGAGCCTTCGGCGTCGAACCGCAAAGGGTTTTACCCTTCAATTTAATGGGTTTAAGCATAGTCCTAAGTAGTGATAGCCTAATGGTTAAGAAACTCGGCCTTTCGATCGAGGGGTCCGAGGTTCAAATCCCCTGCACGCACCTCGGATTTTTCAAGGTTATGTGCGTATTAGAAATTAATTATCACTTGCTAAACGGTGAAGGAAAAAATCGTGAGGAAACCTGCATACCGAGAGATTTATAAAAAAAAATCTCTAAGATATATGAAGTCTACCAATGCGGTGCGGTGGACTACTTGGACGCACTTGGCTAGTGCGGTGGACTAAGGTCTAATCCTTCTCACTCTCAGACTGAGAATTCTCACCCATGCCCAGCAGTGGGACAGTAATGGGTTGATGATGATGATTGATTGATGAAACGCATGCAGTCCGCCTGATGGTAAGTCACTGGTTTGTGGACATCTGTAATCAACCATAGATGAGTCCTATCTGTGATCGTATACAGCGTTGCTTCTCCGAGGTCTAAGCTGAAACGCCTCGGATTAGTATTGCCTTACCACGTTCAAAACACAACACAGCTGTGTTACACTGCTGTTATAAGACAGAAATAGGTGTGACGCTGGTGCCTTATAACCACAAAGTAATCTACCTTCAAAAGCAAAATTCTCCCTTACCACACCCTTCAAATCAGAAGACAGCAGCGCAACTGCTGTTATATGACAGAAATAGTGGTAGTTTTGTTGCCTTAGGCATCGAACCACTAAGGGTTTTACAGCCTTCCATTTTATGGGTTTAAGCCACTGTGCAGGCCAAATGCAAATTGGTCCACTTCACACACCTTCCCTTAAGAACTCTCAGGTATATGGGTCTTACGATGTTTTCCCTCACTTTAAAGCATTTTTTAACTAACATAACTTTGTACATTCAGATATGAGCTTGGGATTAGAACGCCGACACCCTAATTGAGAGCTTTACTACTATGTACATTGAGAGTTTGCCACTAAGGTCATTTGATCAACTCCATACTGAACAGGCCTTCTATGATACCGATCACTGATGCGAAGCTACTCCTGAGGACGAAGATGGTCGCCTAATATGTATCTCCGTCTGCTTTATAAGGCGCAAGTGAGACCCCACATGAAGTACTGCTCGCATCTCTGGGAAGGGGCGTCGCAATACCAACTTAACCCATTTGACTCCGTGCAGAAAGGCGCGGTCTGAGTCGTCAACGACCCGATGATCTCCGATCGGTTAGAACCTTTGAGTTTGCGGAGGGATATAGGTTCTCTCTGTGTGTTTTACCGGCTTTACAATGGTGAGTGTTCCGAGGAATTATTTGACCTGGTGTCTACGTCATCATTCCTCCATCGCACCACTCGCCAAAGGATGAAGTTCCATCCACACCAACTAGACTCGTGGCGGTCCTCCACGGTTCGGTTTGCGCGGACGTTCTTGCCACGAACGTGTAAGATGTGGAATGAACTTTTTCTTGAGGTATTTTCGGAGCGCTATGACATGAGGCTCTTAAAAAAAGGTGCAAAAAGAGCTCTCATCCAAAGCCGGCGATGTATTGGCGACTCCTCTGGTGTTGCAAATCCATAGGCGGCGTTGACTACTTTCCATCAGGTAGCACGTCTGCTTAAATGTAAGTCAACTGACATCTACTTCTACGCTAGAAAAATGTGTGGCGGTGCTTATTTCACTGGACAACACAAACTACATACACCTCTAAAACATATTTGAAGTTAATTGTATATCTTATTACTTAGTATCAAGTGGACTCTGAAAGATACTTAAAATATACAAAATAGTGTACTCGTATACAAATATACTTAGTCAAATTTAACTTCAAACGTAAAATAAATTTAATGTCATTAGCTGTATGTTCTATTGAGAGCGAGTATGCGATTATTTTCTGTCCTTTCTGACTACGAGTACTTGGACATCAGGTAGGACTACCATGAGTTTACAAAAGTATTACTCGCTAGCGACTGCGTAAAATAAATGTATGAAAAATTGTACAGCGCCTCTGGTGGTTACTCGTAGAACTAAAATCCGTAGTGACGTAACTCGATACGGAAAAAACCTATCGAAATCAAATCGCTAGCGAATGTCATTATGATCTATTGCCATACAAATTCGGTCCCATGAGTCATTAATTTGACAGACGTTGTCAAGAAATACCGTAACGATAGTAGTTATGTTATTCACTAGCAAAATGACAATAGTTTTCTATTTACCATTTCTATAGTGGCGTTTCTATGCTAACTCATGGTAATGCTACTGTACTCAATTCCAGATAAGATTACAGTCTTACCTGAGGTTGCGACATAATTTGCTACCTCTGAGGACTAAGCAGAAACGCCTCGGAAAGTATGTGTCCTTTAAAACCGGAACACAGCAAGGCTTCATACTGCTGTTGTAACAGAAATAGGTGCGGCGGTGGTGCCGCCGGAGTCGAACCACAGAGGGTTCTACCACGATCCGCGTAACAGAGCGGTCACGATACCAGTTTGATGTCCAAATGATTCCAGGTTCCATCCCCGGCAAAACAAACATATCAATAATACATTTGAAATTATGGTCTGGGTGTTTGTGTATTCTTCTTTGTGTGCGTACATGGCACACACATATTTTGAAGTTGGTAGAACCCTGTGTGGTTCGATTCCGGCGGCACCACCGCCACATCTATTTCTGCCTCATAACAGCAGTGTTAGGCGCTGCTGTGTGCCGTTTTGAAGGGTGTGGTAAGGAAGACATATTTTTCCGAGGCGTTCTAGCTTAGTCCACAGGGGTAGCGGCGCATCTGTAGCCGACCTCAGGTAGGAATATCTAATCCTATCTAGGGTTGATTACAGATGTCCATGGGTGACAGTAACCACTTACCAAGATATGGACTGCATGCTCGTCTGCTACTCCTATATTATTAAAAAAAAACACACGACATAGTGAAAGCTAGTGTGAAGATGTGTGTGTATTTAAGTGTATGTGAAATGTGTGTATGTGTGACTGTGAGTGTAGAAATAATGTTTCGTCTTTCTTTTACTTCTAAATTTTACATCAAAAACAGTGCCACCTTTTTTAATGAATTCCCTTCGCTCACCGTTCCCTATAAGGCAAGTGACTTATAAATTTTGTAATTTAAGAGGATTATACTCCTTCCAAAACACATGGGTCCCGTACAATCAAAACTTTACCAATAATATAGAACTTGGGATCTTTTATTTCATTTTTATTTAGCATTCCGTATTTTGGGGTATTATTTTAAGTAATACTTATATTTTATTTCAGTTAAGTATGAAAATGTAAATTGAATTTTAAATATTATCTAATACAATGGTAAAACTTTGTGGTTCGTTTCCGGAGGTACCACCGTCACATCTATTTCTCCCTCTTAACCCCGTTGTTCTGATTTGGTTTGGAATGGTGTGGTTAGGTAGGTATTTTTTTATATACGAGTAATATAGAAGTAGCAAACTAGTATGGAGTCCACCTGATGGTAAGTGGCTACTGCCACCCATGGACATTTGTTATCAACCACAGATAATACTACATTTCTACCGGAGGTACCCACAAACCACCCGACCAACCCACAAACGGCTTTAATCACTTATATGAGGCGTTTCAACGTAGTCTTCAGGGCGTAACAACACATTATTAATAGGTTTCTTGTAGCCCTTCCCTTAGACTCTTTTAGAACACAGCAGCGGTTCCAATGTCATACCACCACTATTTTATTTGTTTATTTTATAGCAGCCTCCATTATACATGCTCTGTAAAAAATCAAGTGGCTATCGATTACGGTTTAAGAGAAAGAGCTCTGTGACACAGGACAGACGGATAATAATAATAACATAATAACAATCATTTATTTCAGACAATATAGACAAAGATACAAAAGTATAATTGAATACAGAGGTCCATATAATATACCTTACAGACTAACATACATATTAATATAAGTATATATTATATATAACTAAATCACGTATTTGCGGCGACGTGAGACGCGGGTCTGGTGACTTCCGGGGGTGCTCTCCTTCCACGGTACTTTTTTTTTTATAATATAAGGGTAGCAGACGAGCATGCAGTCCACCTGATGGTAAGTGGCTGGGATTGGATGTTCCTACCTGAGGTTGGCCACAGATGCGCCGCTACCCATGAGGACTAAGTTGAAACGCCACGGCAAAGTATGTCTCCCTTACCACACTGTTTTTGATATATAATTTAGAAGTAAAAGAAAGACGAAACATTCTTTCTACACTCACAGTCACACATACACACATTCACATACACTTAAATACACACACATCTTCACACTAGGTTTCACTATGTCGTGTGTTTTTTTTTAATAATATAGGAGTAGCAGACGAGCATGCAGTCCATATCTTGGTAAGTGGTTGCTGCCGCCCATGGACATCTGTAATCAACCCCAGATAGGATTAGATATTCCTACCTGAGGTCGGCCACAGATGCGCCGCTACCCCTGAGGACTAAGCTGGAACGCCTCGGAAAAGTCTGTCTCCCTTACCACACCCTTCAAATCAGAACACAGCAGCGCCTAACACTGCTGTTATTAGGTAGAAATAGGTGTGGCGGTGGTGCCGCCAGAGTCGAACCACAAAGGGTTCTACCACTTCCCGGAACACAACTCCCTTCGGCCACAGGTCCTCTTTTAGGAAGGTCGCTATATGCTCGGTTAAGACGCGTACAACAAATGAACTAAAGTTCACTGAGTAACGCGCCTCGAGTTCGAACTTCTCGATCACCAGTCGGTACTTGGTTTTAATAGCCAAGTACTCCGTTTGGGTACAGTACTCTTAGTATGAGTTTTTGCGTTTTTACAAAAATGACTGTATTTGTACTTGTTTACGTATTTGCCCATACATTTCCAATCAGCGCCCCTAGCGGACTGTATAACTGATTGGGAATACATGGGAAATACGTAAACAAATACAAAAACAGTAATTTCTGTAAAAACAGAATCCTAGAAATAAAGCAGCAACTTTACTTTACGGCAAATGTAGATGGCGGTAATATTGGTTAAGTTAAATAACAATCAATTTTAACTGAGATTAAACAATTTAACCGTAAAATTATTTAAATCATACAGTTAAAGTTACAAGATAATAATAATCGGAAATAATGTAGATAAAAGGGTAAAATCGGTTTGATAAAAATAACATTAATTTGCAAAGAATAATTTTTGTTTAAAAATATGTGTATATGTAATATACAAAATTATTTTATTTAGTCTGTTTGTAATAGAAACGAGAATAAGGTTGAAGGTTGTATGTTTTTAGAGGTTAAAATTAGTATCATCATCATCATCAACCCATCACTGTCCCACTGCTGGGCACGGGTCTCCTCTTAGAATGAGAAGGATTAGGCCATAGTCCACCGCGCTGGCCAAGTGTGTATTGGTAGACTTCACATACCTTTGAATTTTTTTTATATAAATCTCCCAGGTATGCAGGTTTCCTCACGATGTTTTCCTTCACCGTTTTTAGCAAGTGATAATTAATTTCTAATACGCACATAACTGAAAAATCAGAGGTTCGTGCCGGGGATTTGAGCCTCGGACCCCTCGATCGAGAGGTCGAGTTTCTTAACCACTGTGCTATCACTACCAAAATTAGTATGGTTCGATAGAAAAGACACTACCGTCACATCTATTTCTAGCGTGAAGCAGTTCTGCACTCCAGGAGTATCGGCAGAAGTCAAAACTATCGAAACCTAACCTGAATAATAAAATTTAAAAAAAAAAACTGACACCCATTGATATATTTTTTCTATGCTGACACCGGATGACTTAACTTTTGCAGTTTGCTTTGCTGTCTTACGAATTTTCGATCAGGCCACGTGTCCTGACGCGAAAATTTTTTACCCATCACAAAAAGCCGCTAAAGTTTCACTTAAAAAAACAAGCAAACCCATGACCACGCAAATCGAATCAATTTCGAAAATTCACGCTTCGATTACCGATCATAATATATTCGACTTTGCGACAACCATTTCAAAGTCGCCAAGATGTCGGTCATCATCATAGGGCTGATGATATGTGGGTTCGCATCCAGCACCTTGCTAGGGCCGAAGATCGCGCTCCTTACCGCGAAGACCAATCTAATAGACTATTTAGACGAAAACACGACGTCTCTGCAATCCCTGGACGTCCTTGGCTTGTGGAAGCTGATTAGAAGACTGAATGATCTTCTGAAAATGCTTCTGTCTTTTTTAAATTCGGTTCAATCGCCATCCACGTCATCACCAAGTAATGGAGACAATGGGAGCAATGGAAACAGTGACAGCAATGATAGCAGTGTAAGCACAAACAATTCCAATGGACAAGCACAGGCTACGAGCAACCCAGCCGTTTCTGTAAAATTTGGATAAAATAGAATGTCCCTGTAGTTCCGGGACTAGAATAGGGCTACGGTATCCCCTGCCTGTCGTAAGAGGCGATTAAACGGGGCTTCCGGGGTTGCGGGAGGCAAGAGTGGGAGCTTGAACCGTCCAGCAAGTAACCCCGGGAAGGACGGCGGTGTGTGTGGCCGCATATCGTTTTGTAAACACCAGTTGTGCGGGAGGAGCGTAAACTGCTCCCCCAGGGTAGAGCCCGATCGGGCATCGCGCTCGGAGGACTCCGGTTGTGTTCATCGGAGATCTCTGAGTTCTCACCAAGCTGAAGACGGCCACCTGGGGGGTTTTAGTGCGGTAAAAATCCCACATAACCCGGCGTCGCTCCCACGTCGTCGGGTACCTTTTGAAGGTTCCTCGTAAGCAAAATAAAGGATGCGTCATGTCCTGTTTGTTATAGAAGTAGTGAATTAGCAGATAAAATGATAACAGCGTAGACTTGTGTAGCTAACTCATCATTTTAAGGTGGTAGAATCCTCTGTGGTTCAACTCTGGCGGCACAACGCCACACCTGTTTCTGGTGCTGATTACAGATGTCCATGAGCGGTAGTAGCCACATACGAGTACCATCTCGTGGACTGCATGCTCGTCTGCTATTCCTATAGCGTCAATATTTGCAGCGGCGCACTTACTACCATGACTGCATGTTTATTTCTATGTTATATTTATTTGAATTGAAAAAAGATTATCTGGGTTTTAGGGGAATAATACGCCACAGGGTTCTACGAATGCACAGGTTCCTATGAGAGCACAGGGGTCTCCTGCGAGTGCACAGGGGCCTCCTATGAATGCACAGTGGCCTCGAACGAGTGCACAGGGGTATTTAAAATATTTTTTATTCTCTTTTAAATGTTATATATAAAATTCCCGTGTCACAATGTTAGTTACCGTACTCCTCCAAAACGGCTTTACCGATTTTCACCAAATTTTATATGCATATTCAGTAGGTCTGAGTATCAGCTACTATCTATTTTTCATACCCTTAAGTGATAAGGGTTGTTAACAGTTACCCTTTTATTATTTATGTGGCAACACAACGTTTGCAACACAACATAGCAAACGAGCATGCAGTCAACCTGATAAGGGCCACTGCCGCCCTTGGACATCTATACTCAACCCCAGATAGTCTTAACTAATGTTGGCCACTGATACGTTGCTACCTTTTTTATAATATAGGAGTAGCAGACGAGCATGCAGTCTTCCTGATGGTAAGTGTCACTGCCGCCCTTGGACATCTGTAATCAACACCTGATGGGATTGGATATTCCTACCTGAGGTCGGCTACAGATGCGCCGCTACCCATGAGGACTAAGTTGAAACGCCTCGGCAAAGTATGTCTCCCTTACCACACCCTTCAAATCAGAACACAGCAGTGCTTAACACTACTGTGTAAATTTCCTAACGTTTTCGTTCTCCGTTAAACAAGTAATCATTAATTTGTAATAAATATATTATATGCCTTTTTGAAACTTGTTTTTTATTAATGAGATTTTAAATATATTTTTCAGATGATCCGTTCGTTATATGGCATGACAGGTCTCCCAAAACTAAGGATCTTGAATTAAATTCATGAAAACTGACCGATAAATGAAACTGCAATTTTTAATACATAAAATATTTACATATTTATTTTTTTGTATTTTTTAACCACTTCCCTATCCTTATTAAACAAAAAAATGTGGCCATTTTTAACACGCTTTTATTAGCTTGGGTTGCATGTATGTATGTATGTATGTATGTGTGTATGTATGTGTGTATGTATGTATGTATGTATGTGTGTATGTATGTATGTATGTATGTATGTATGTATGTATGTATCTATGTATGTGTGTATGTATGTATGTATGTATGTATGTATGTATGTATGTATGTATGTATGTGTGTATGTATGTATGTGTGTATGTATGTATGTATGTATGTATGTATGTATGTATGTATGTATGTATGTATGTATGTATGTATGTATGTATGTATGTATGTATGTATGTATGTATGTATGTATGTATGTATGTATGTATGTATGTATGTATGTATGTATGTATGTATGTATGTATGTATGTATGTATGTATGTATGTATGTATGTATGTATGTATGTATGTATGTATGTATGTATGTGTGTATGTTTGTATGTATGTATGTATGTATGTATGTGGTGCTTTTCGAAAATTGATAAGTGGAGCACTCCACGCTTTTTTCACAATTGGCAAAAGCTCGTTGCTAATAAAATTAGTGTAACATTTAAAATATCAACCAAACTTTTTACTCTGAATTGAATTATTATTTTGATAACTTAAATTTTATTTTTCTACTTTTTTGTTCAACACACTGTCATTCATCTAAAACTAATTCAATAGAGAAAAGTGGCTCTGATGACTAAGTTGAAACACCTCAAACAAATATATCTACTTTACCTTTCAAATACAGAAGAGCTACACTGTTGTGTTATTAAACAGAAAAAAATCTACTTATCCTGTCCCACAGCTGGACAAGGGTTTCCTCAAACTTTGAAACTTAGTTTAAAGAACTCAGGGAATTGTGATTATTATATTTATCTGTGATGCCGCGCTCCTAATTTATTAAATGAGTTTTTATTATATTTACAGATGCTCCGCATGTTGTATGGCATGACAGGTCTCCCAAAACTAGGAATATTGACGTAAAACGATTAAAAATAATGTATATATGAAAACGAATGTTATTTACATTACTGTCCCTCCCCTCTCTCACATTTTTACACAACATTGTGTGGAATTATGACACAATACTAAATTGTTATTTTGGCAACTAAGTTCTCGCCATTTTTTTATTTTAACATGAGTATGGTCTGCGTCAAACTGCTAGTCCGCTCTGAAGTTGTTGCGAGCAGGTGTCGTCATACAATTTGCTATGGCGACGCGATTCATTCTATATTCAGAGCGGACTAGTAGTTTTACGCGACTATACCTATCGTATCAAAATGTTTTATGGCCAACATTTAAAATCATTAGAAATATACGTTTAGTTGCCATGTGGCTAGACAAAATCCTACTTGAGGTTGAACACAGATGCTACCGCTGAGGACTAAGTTTAAACGCTTCGGATAGATATGCCTTTTTTATTGTTTAACCTAACGATTATGAAGGTGGTAGAACCCTTTGTGGTTCGAGTCCGGCGGCACCACCGCCACACCTATTTCTACCTAATAACAGTAGTGTTAGGCGCTGCTGTGTTCCGATTTGAAGGGTGTGGTAAGGGAGACAGACTTTTCCGAGGCGTTCCAGCTTAGTCCTCAGGGGTAGCGGCGCATCTGTGGCCGACCTCAGGTAGGAATATCTAATCCTATCTGGGGTTGATTACAGATGTCCATGGGCGGCAGTAGCCACTTACCATCAGGTGGACTGCATGCTCGTCTGCTACTGCGTGTTCTGGTTTGAAGGGTGTTGTAAGTGACAGACACAATCCCAGGCATTTATTAACACTTTTTTAAGCTTCGTTTTTTGACCTATGGGGACGGAACCCTAAAAAGTGTAAAAAAAAACTCGATTCGATAATGAACATTATGACCATGTAATGCAAACCATGAAATTAATAATATTTAATCCAATTTAAGCTTTAACACGTTCGCTGCGTAAAAAAAAACAGTAACTTTCAGCTAGTGCGACGGCAGTCCAAAAATGCATCCACTTGACTTTCTTATTGTGCGTGGCAGGCCTTTTCGACCCGACACCTCTGGGTGGTATTGAAGCCCTATTATCTTAGTCAAGGCGCATTTTACATTATAAATTTTTATACTTTTAAAATCCTCATGAATCACTTGTCTATACATTAGTCCCGCCCCTGGCTCCTCCAAATAGAAAATTAGAAATTAGCAATCAAAAATGTCTGGTCGATAAGGCCCGATACCGCACTAGAGTGTAATTTCTGTAGTGATGGGATAGTAAAAGAAAAGAAAATATCGAGTCATTAATTTTATTAAATTTTAATAAACACAAGCCGAGCCTTTTTAATGTGTTACACATAAGTCAAAAATAGTAATTATAAAGGTAGACCAAAATTTTATATAATTACAAAGATTTTTCTTAGGGATTTCGAAATATGAACCACCGTATTCTTCTTCGTTATCACTATCATTTTCTAGTACTATTTTGTTTTTACAATGCGCCATTGTAACGAAGCTTGCAGGAAACCGAGTAGCGCGAGCGCGTCCTCCTCTCGAAGCTAGCACAACACTACTAGCGGGTCAACGCGTACGCATCTGCACAGTGCGGCAACAGGTCGCGAGCGGTCATCCACCAAAACAGGCCTGCCCCCGCACTGAGATAACTTTTTTTACGTTCTATGCGGCGGAGGTCGAAAAAGGCCTGCCGTAAAAATACCCAAGAAACAGGTTTCGCACTAGCGAGAAAGACCTATTTTTCCTGTGCGCATATTGGTTTGGCACCGCGTCGGGCCGATTGTGGGTGAACCGCAGTGAACGTGTTAAAGTTGATAAAATAAATCAAATTTCAAAAGAAAATGATTTGGTTTCAAATTAAAATAATCTAATAACGATCATAATGTATATAAACAAATGACTGTTTGTCTGTTTTTGCATAAGATAAGAGTAGCAGACGAGCATGCAGTCCACCTGATGGTAAGTGGCTACTACCGCCCACAGACACGTGTAACTTTAGATAAGATTACAGTCCTACTTAAGGTAGGCCACAGATGCTCCGCTACACCTGAGAAGCTGGAACGCCTTAGCTAAGTATGTCTCCCTTACCACTAACCACACCCTTCAAATCAGAACACAGCAGCGCTTAACACTGCTATTATGAGGCAGAAATAGGAATGTGACATATATATATATATGTATATACATACATTTACTTGAAGAACATTATTTATCTGCGGTCAGGTAAAAAGACACTGCACTATTTTGTATATAGATTTTCGAAAAATATGAGATCGATATCGTATTTTATCTTTTAAAAAAACTTGAAGCATATCCATAGAAAGCACTAGTTACAAAATTAATTTCAAAATTTTCCATGCTTCATCCAAATCATTACCAAGGTGGTATATATTACAATTTTCTTTTCGATAATCGAGTGAGCAGTCAGTATGTGGTTTGTTATCATCGGCCTGATGATCGGGCTGGCGACCGCCGACTTGACGACGGGCCTAATAGAACCAGGTGATAAGTACACTTGACTGTAAATATTTTCACCACGCTTTTATTAGCTTGACCTGTATGTATGTATGTAACGGAATCTTTGAACTCGATTTTTATCCACTTTGAACGGTCCGATTAATTTAAAATTTTGAACAATTATGAAGAACCGATGACAATACACGATTTTAATAATTCAATCCCATTTTCCTCATCAGGATCATCAGGAATCAGGATTAACGATTTTTTTTGTGAGATTTTAGAGTGGTTTTTAGTTTTTAAACTATAATTATTTATAATATAGGGGTATCAGACGAGTATGTTAAGTGGCTACTGCCGGCCGTGGACATCTGTAACCAGCCTTATATTAGATAGATTGTTGCCCAAGGTCGGCCACAGATGCATCGCTACTCCTAAGCTGGAATGCCTGGGATAAGTATACGCTTTAAACCAACCAAAACCCTGAGCTTTATGACATAGGTGTCTTCAAGAGGGGTGCAAAAAGAGCTGCTACAAAGCCGGCGATGCATTGGCGATTCCTCTGGAGTTGCAAATTTCCATAGGCGACGGTGACTGCTTTGCACCAGGTAGCCCGTCAGCCTTATCGTTAGGTTAGGTTAGGTTTTATAAATAGCGACTACTTCAATACGTGGCATAGATGTAGCGGTGGTTCTTTCGGAACTATAAAGATCTATCTTTACATTTTCTTATAACTTCCAGCATTGAATCAGCCCCGTCCCGTCAGGTCCCCTCAGGACATCCCGGATGAAATGAAGAAGCATAAACCAGATCCAGGTAAAAAGGTAGAATTTTCAGGTACAAAAGAACAGCATTAAAGAGGACTGACCAAGTGTGGATTGGTAGACTTCAAACACTTTTGAGATTTTTTTAAAGAACTTTCTGGAGTGTAGGTTGGTTGTGTTATCACAGCTACCACTGAATCATCATCATCATCATCAACCCATTACTGTCCCACTGCTGGGCACGGGTCTCCTATCATAATGAGAAGGATTAAGCCATAGTCCACCGCGCTGGCCAAGTGCGTTTTGGTAGACTTCACATACAATTGAGATTTTTTTTTATAAATCTCTCAGGTATGCAGGTTTCCTCACGATGTTTTCCTTTACCGTTTAGCAAGTGATAATTAATTTCTAATAAGCACATTACTTTGAAAAATCAGAGGAGCCTGGGATTTGAACCTCGGAGCCCTCGATCGAGAGGCCGAGTTTCTTAACCACTAGGCTATCTCTGCTGCTACCACTGAATATATGATGATTATAGGTTTAACATTAAATATATGTAATCTTACTTAACATGTCTAAATGTAAATATTTAACTTAACAAAAAAAAAACAAACAATTTAACATTATGACAATTGACTTCTTGTATAAAGTGTATACGTATTCTTAGAAATGAAAGATTAGAAGCATAAAAAAAGATTTAATTCATCACAAATAATCAGAAAACTAAACAAAATGCTTATTAAACACTTCCACATGAACATAACGTTAATAAAAAGAATTAAGTACTTCAAATATTAACAATTTAACGAAAACAATAAATCGGTATAAAATCGTGCAGTTTCGGTGTTTAGTTCAACGTCTGACAAACGAAAAACTCGGCACTTGCTCTTCCTCGGCTTATAAAGCCGTAAAGGTGGGGTGATGTGACGTCACGTTCGGAATACCCTCTTCAGTTTTCCAAGAGTATTGTATAAAAATGTATAAAATATAAAATTATATTTCAGGCGTTGCTCGGATTTTGAGGTCCCCACAAGAAGATCCACCGGATAACCGTAAGTTTAACATTATAAATATCACAAAATATACAACTTTATGTCCTAACTAGTATAAATACAAATGTGTGTTTGTCTGTTTGCTACATTTTCACGCCTAAATTACGAAACAGATTGTCATGTAATTTTGTACACAAGTTGTTATGGGTTCAGAAAAGGATATAAGTACTTTAAAGTACTGTTGCCGAAGGATAGATAAACCCTTCTAAACGCGAGCGAATCTACGGGTAAACAGCTAGGCTACACTAATATTATAAAGAGGAAAACTTTGTTTATTTGTATGGTTGCAATGAATAGGCTCAGAAACTAATGGACCGATTTTAAAAATCATTTCACCATTCGAAAGCTACATTATCCACGGATAACATAGGCTATATTTTATATGAAATATATTTGATAAATAGATTTTGAGGCGGTACAAAGTTTGCCGTGTCAGCTAGTGTGCATAAAATAATATTACAATTGCTGACCGTTTTGTGAGGTCTCCACAAGAAGATCCGGATAATCGCAGGGGTGATATATTTAAATAGCAATGAAGATGGTAAATTTTGAAGGTGGTAGAACCCTATGTGGTTTGACGCCGGCGGCGCCACCGCCACATCTATTTCTGCAAGCACTGCTATTTTTTGGTTTGAAGGGCGTGGTGAGAGCTCTTCCTTGTCTGCTACTTCTATATTATATTACTATCTGACCCGGAAAACTTTGTACCGCCTCAAAATTTATTTATCAAATATATTTAATATAAAATATAGCCTATGTTACTCGTAGATAATGTAGCTTTCGAATGGGGTAATAATTTTTAAAATCGGTCCAGTAGTTTTTGAGCCTATTCATTACAATCAAACAAACAAACAAAGTTTTCCTCTTTATAATATTAGTATAGATATAAAAATGCGAGTGCTACTTTGCGTTAGAAATTTGTGAGGTGATATCTTCCCAGTGGAACCAAACTTATTCTACCAGTTTCAAATATTTTAACACTTAATTTTAAATATTTATTTATTTCCTATAAATTTAGTGTTACGTGTTTAAGAAGTGAAGGTTAAATATACAATATTATTATATATAGTGTAAGTGAAAATACAAAGCATTCGAAAACATTCATTTCAATCATGCGTGGCATCGATTCTCTCTCAATCTGACGTTGACACTAGTGCCATCTAGCGAAATTTACGGTAATAACATTATAATAAATGTTGCATTGGATAGTTTCGTATTAAAGGTATTTTAAGTAAGTCAGTTTGAATATTTCTAAATAATGTTAATTAAATTGAACATAATATCAGAGGAACTGTATATTGTTGTTTCTACTATACACCAATGTTTCAGCTTAAGAATGAGTCTCCGAAAGAAGTTTGTATTGTCGTATTTTTTAATTTATTTAATTAAATTGAATTTAACATTATGTCAGATGGACTGCAACGATTGGTTGCTTCTATCATGTTTTACGTTACAGATCCTATCCCGTACGTCTACCCACAAGGTCCTCCTGATGGTGGTAGGGGCAATATTATTTATTTATTCATATTACATTTAATTAACTATTAAATATTTATTTACCATGAAATTAGTTGTACGTTGTTAAAAAGTAAAAGATGTTTTATAGTCAAAAGTAAATCTTTTGAAATACAATTATGTAAGTGCAAATAAAATACACTCGAGACAAAGGCATTAGAATCAGGCGACTTTCCTTCAGCTCCCTCTCACCCGACAGCGTTACTGCTACCGTCTGGCAGAGGTTCCAGTAAACACGAGTCAATGTTGCATTGGATAGTTTGGCACTGTTTAAAAATTTTTTGTATGCCAGATGGCACTTACGTCATTTTAATTCTAAAGGAGATATTGTCACATTCAAATGAGAATATTTATTAAATTTAACACAATGTCAAATAAACTGCATAAAAATGATTAAATTAACATTTCAGCTTACGAGAATAAGTCTCCACAAGAAGAATGTAGACGTAATATTTTTTAAATATTTTATTGTTTTCGTGTCTCTTAATAATTTCAATTATTTTTACAATACTAAAGTAAATGTAATGTCAATGAAATTAAATATAATCTAAAATTTTAATAATAATAATATTAAACTTTTTAAAATAAGTAATTTTATTTAATTGAATTTAACATTGTATCAGATGGACTGCAAACCTATTGATTGCTTGTATTATAGAGAATTATATTACAGGTCCTATCCCGTATGTCTACCCGCAAGGCCCTCCTGAAGGCGGTAGGGGCAATATCATTAATTATCCTATTTAACTATTTATTTGAAAATATTAAGTGATATTTAATTAATAAATTATAAGTACTTACTATTTAATCAAAGTTATACAATATACAGTGAAACCTGGTTAAGTGAGACATCAAGGGACCTGCAATGTCGTTTCACTTATAGAGGTATTCCACTTACCCAGTGTCTCAGATATACAGGTATAAATAAATATCTGTCTCATTTACAGAGGGTTCCATTAATAGAGGTGAGAATACAGGTATAACACTTTCATAAACGGATATTAACTTCAGTTTTTCACGTAATGATAACGATTGTAGCTTTCGTTTTGACATTTTTCAAATAAACATCTGTATGATAGTAAAGCGAAACTAAAACTGAAGGTAATTGAAGCTCAAAATTTGTACTTATGTACTTGGAATTACGTGTGGAATTTGTGGGTAGAATAAGAATGAGTAAACAAACAATGTTATCTCAGTTACAGAGGCTTATGCATATAAAATTTACTCGCTGTCTCAGTTATAGAGGTAACTATGATGATAAATCGAAAGAACAAATCCCAGATATAGAGGTTTACCTCGTCCCACTAATAGAGGTAATTCAGTGCCAAAGTGTTGGGACCTCAGCATGAGTTCCAGTTATGGAGGTTTCTCACTTATCCAGGTCCCACTTAACCAAGTTTCACTGTACTGCCAAAGTCTAATTCCAATGTTAATTAAATTTAACATAATGTCAGATGAACTGCAAATATTTGTTGCTTCTATTATATGAACTAATTTTTCAGCTTACGAGAATGTCAAGTGTTCGCAAGGAGGAAATAGACGTAATATTTTTATAAATTTATTTAATTAATTATGATTATCATATGGGCTGTAACTCGTTTAGTTGTTCTACCATATAACTTTATATTACACAGGGCCAATCCCGTACGTCTACCCACAAGGTCCTCCTGATGGTGGTAGGGGCAATATTTTTATTCATATTATATTTAATTAACTATTTATTTACCATGATATTTCGTTAAGTGTTTTAAAAAGTAAAAGATGATTTTATAGTCAAAAGTAAATCTATGGAAATACAATGATGTAAGTGCAAATATAATACACTCGAGACAAATGCATTAGAATCAGGCGACTTTCCTTCAGCTCCCTCTCACCCGACAGCGTTACTGCTACCGCCTGGCAGAGGTTCCAGTAAACACGAGTCAATGTTGCATTGGATAGTTTGGCACTGTTTAAAGTTTTTTTGTATGCCAGATTGCACTTACGTCATTATAATTCTAAAGGTGCGAGATATTGTCACATTCAAATTAGAATATTTTTTAAATTTAATATAATGTCAGATAAACAGCATAAAAATAATTAAATTAAATAACATTTCAGCTTACGAGAATAAGTCTCCACAAGAAGAATGTAGACGTAATATTTTTTAAATATTTTATTGTTTTCGTGTCTCTTAATAATTTTAATTATTTTACAATACTAAAGTAAATGTAATGTAAATGAAATTAAATATAATCTAAAATTTTAATAATAATAATATTAAACTGTTTAAAATAAGTAATTTCATTTTATTGAATTTAACATTGTATCAGATGGACTGCAAACCTATTGATTGCTTCTATTATAGAGAATTATATTACAGGTCCTATCCCGTATGTCTACCCGCAAGGCCCTCCTGAAGGCGGTAGGGGCAATATTATTAATTATTCTATTTAACTATTTATTTGTAAATAATAAGTGATACTTAAACAATAAATTATAAGTACTACTTAAAAAATCAACAGTTGTATATTGTACAGTTGTACTGCCAAAGTCTAATTCCAATGTTAATTAAATTTAATATAATGTCAGACGAACTGCAAATATTTGTTGCTTCTATTATATGAACTAATTTTTCAGCTTACGAGAATGTCAAGTGTTCGCAAGGAGGAAATAGACGTAATATTTTTATAAATTTATTTAATTAATTATGATTATCATATGGCCTGCAATTCGTTTAGTTGTTCTACCATATAACTTTACATTACACAGGGCCAATCCCGTACGTCTACCCACAAGGTCCTCCTGATGGTGGTAGGGGCAATATTTTTATTCATATTATATTTAATTAACTATTTATTTACCATGATATTTCGTTAAGTGTTTTAAAAAGTAAAAGATGATTTTATAGTCAAAAGTATATATTTGGAAATACAATGATGTAAGTGCAAATACAATACACTCGAGACAAATGCATTACAATCAGGCGACTTTCCTTCAGCTCCCTCTCACCCGACAGCGTTACTGCTACCGTCTGGCAGACGTTCCAGTAAACACGAGTCGATGTTGCATTGGATAGTTTGGCACTGTTTAAAGTTTTTTTGTATGCCAGATTGCACTTACGTCATTATAATTCTAAAGGAGATATTGTCACATTCAAATTAGAATATTTATTAAATTTAACATGATGTCAAATAAACTGCATAAAAATGATAAAATTAAATAACATTTCAGCTTACGAGAATAAATCTCCACAGGAAGAATGTAGACGTAATATTTTTTTAATATTTTATTGTTTTCGTGTCTCTTAATAATTTTAATTATTTTTACAATACTAAAGTAAATGTAATGTAAATGAAATTAAATATAATCTAAAATTTTAATAATAATAATATTAAACTTTTTAAAATAAGTAATTTCATTTAATTGAATTTAACATTTTATCAGATGGACTGCAAACCTATTGATTGCGTCTATTATAGAGAATTATATTACAGGTCCTATCCCGTATGTCTACCCGCAAGGCCCTCCTGAAGGCGGTAGGGGCAATATTATTAATTATTCTATTTAACTATTTATTTGAAAATAATAAGTGATATTTAATTAATAAATTATAAGTACTTACTATTTAATCAAAGTTATACAATATACTGCCAAAGTCTAATTCCAATGTTAATTAAATTGAACATAATGTCAGTTCAACTGCATGCATTTGTTGTTTATATCATAAACTAACGTTTCAGCTTATGAGAACGACAGGTGCTCCCAAGGAGGAAATAGACGTAATATTTTTATAAATTTATTTAATTAATTATGATTATCATATGGCCTGCAATTCGTTTAGTTGTTCTACCATATAACTTTACATTACACAGGGCCAATCCCGTACGTCTACCCACAAGGTCCTCCTGATGGTGGTAGGGGCAATATTTTTATTCATATTATATTTAATTAACTATTTATTTACCATGATATTTCGTTAAGTGTTTTAAAAAGTAAAAGATGATTTTATAGTCAAAAGTAAATCTTTGGAAATACAATGATGTAAGTGCAAATATAATACACTCGAGACAAATGCATTAGAATCAGGCGACTTTCCTTCAGCTCCCTCTCACCCGACAGCGTTACTGCTACCGTCTGGCAGAGGTTCCAGTAAACACGAGTCAATGTTGCATTGGATAGTTTGGCAATGTTTAAAGTTTTTTTGTATGCCAGATTGCACTTACGTCATTATAATTCTAAAAGAGATATTGTCACATTCAAATTAGAATATTTATTAAATTTAACATAATGTTAAATAAACTGCATAAAAATGATTAAATTAAATAACATTTCAGCTTACGAGAATAAGTCTCCACAAGAAGAATGTAGACGTAATATTTTTTAAATATTTTATTGTTTTCGTATCTCTTAATAATTTTAATTATTTTTACAATACTAAAGTAAATGTAATGTAAATGAAATTAAATATAATCTAAAATTTTAATAATAATAATATTAAACTTTTTAAAATAAGTAATTTCATTTAATTGAATTTAACATTGTATCAGAAGGACTGCAAACCTATTGATTGCTTCTATTATAGAGAATTATATTACAGGTCCTATCCCGTATGTCTACCCGCAAGGCCCTCCTGAAGGCGGTAGGGGCAATATTATTAATTATTCTATTTAACTATTTATTTGAAAATAATAAGTGATATTTAATTAATAAATTATAAGTACTTACTATTTAATCAAAGTTATACAATATACTGCCAAAGTCTAATTCCAATGTTAATTAAATTGAATATAATGTCAGTTCAACTGCATGCATTTGTTGTTTATATCATAAACTAACGTTTCAGCTTATGAGAACGACAGGTGCTCCCAAGGAGGAAATAGACGTAATATTTTTATAAATTTATTTAATTAATTATGATTATCATATGGCCTGCAATTCGTTTAGTTGTTCTACCATACTTCTTTACATTATACAGGACCAATCCCGTATGTCTACCCACAAGGCCCTCCTGACGGTGGTAAGGGCAACAATATTTTCTAAAGCATATCACATTTGACACATTGACGACCTGCGTGGCGGAGCTGTTACTATTCCTGCGCGCAGAGGATCCTGGGGTCGATCCCCTGCCAGACTGATATCTAAATGATGAAGTTAGATTTCTGATTCTGGGTCTGGGCGTTTACGTATTTTGTCTATACGTGTGTCTATGGCACCCACGATACATGAAATCCTAGTGAGGGACTGTGAGAAAAACAATTGTTTATTTAGTAAATTTCAGATAATTAATTATATATTAAACACAAACTTACAATATTTCATTAGACCTGGGTATTTCTGCAATTTATGCATTTCAGACTTTATACCAGCCACCTTGGGAGATGAAGAGGATGTACCAGTGTGTCAATACTAAACGCGTCCCACACCAGGCATATTTTCTCCTGAAAATTAGATTTAAATTACGAAGTTACTCTCATCATGGTATCATTCGGTTATAATTCGGGTAGTTAAAAAGTGTTAAAGATGTAAAAGTGTAAAGAAGTGCAAAAGTTTCAAACTATCCAAAGCAACTCTCATGTACTTACCGTAAATTTTGCTATATAGAAATTGTGTTAATGTCGAATTGAGAGGAAAATTAACACAACACGCACTGATTCAAATGTATTTTTCTAGAGCTTATTGTATTTGCACTAAATGTGTATCCAATGACACAATACAATTAGTATGTTAATTCAATTTAACATTATGGCAGATCAACTACAGGAAATATGATATCAATTATATAAATAAAATTTCAGATTACAGAGAAAAGAGGTCCCCACAAGAAGAAGAACCGAACCCAGACGACGGTAGAGTATTTTTTAGATAATAATTTAATTTCATTTGACATTATTTAATGTTATTTAATATTAATTTATATTATGCCTATTAATTCTTCCCATTATTACTCCATTGCTGGGCAGGTCTCCTCTCAAAATGAGAAGGATTAGGCCATAGTCCACCGCGCTGGCCAAGTGCGTATTGGTAGACCTCACACACGTTTGTTTTTTTTTTTTATATAAATCTCTAAGGTATGTAGGTTTCCTCACGATGTTTTCCTTCACCGTTTTAAGCAGGTGATAATTAATTTATAACCCCTCGGCCACTTCAACCCCTCGTTCGAGAGGCCGAGGTTCTAAATCATTAGGCTATCATTGCTTTTTAACTAACTAACTTTTATGACTAACTCTTCTATTAAATATTCTATCAGGTGATGGCTGGCAAGGAGGTCCTCCGGATGAATTAAAGAGTAATATTATTAAAATACATAATAAAAATGTAAAATATGAAACAAATATGAAATTAATTTAATTTAACATAATGTCAGATGAACTACATGACATGTTTCAGATGACCTGCATTTTTTATAATATAGGAGTAGCTGACGAGCATGCAGTCCATCTGATGGTAAGTGACTACTGCCGCCCACGTATATCTGTAATCAACCCCAGGTAGAATTAGATATCTACCTGAGGTCGGCCACAGATGCGCCGTTACTCCTGAGGTTGGTTGGCTGGAACGCCTCGAAAAAATATCTCTCCCTTACCACACCCTTCTAACCAGAACACAGAAGCGTATACTACTGTTATGAAGCAGAAACAGGTGTGGCGGTGGTGCCGCTGGAGTCGAACCACAAAAGGTTTACCTTCAGAATTGCTTATTTTTTATTTCTATTAAGTAAATTAATATTTTAGTTGGTACGCATTTCGCTCAACGAATTGCTATAGCTATTCATAGAGGAAATACTGCCAGCACCTTGGGAACCCTGTCCAAAGACAGTGAACGTGATATTTTTTTAGAATAGTGTTTTTATTTTTATAAATTTGTTTTTTTTATATGTACAATGTACATATTGTAATAAGTATTTATTAGTATATAGTTTAATATTTTAATGGAATTAGTGATTAAATTAATGTTTTATTTGTATACGAAAGTTATAGAGACATCGCCAAACTACTAGTCCGCTTTGAAGTTGTTGTAAGCAGGTATAGTCATACAATTTGCTATGGCGAAGCGATTCATTTCTATATTCAGAATATTAGCAGTTTTACGTGGCCTATACCTGTTAAAATAGTATCGAATAATTTGTGAAAAATCTAAAAAAATGATGTTTCAGAGGATCGGTTATGGAGGTATCTACAACAACACTCTCGCGGTGGTAGAGGTATTCTAAATATCTGTCCTAATTATAACTTTTAAGTTATTTTCCATGAATGATATTTAGTATTAAGTTTTCATGACTACTTATTTTAAATATAACAATATTTCAGGACATTACAGGCAAGAGAGTTCCCGAGGTAGGTGTTGATTTAAATTCACATTAAAACACATATCCTAATAGTGATTTATTAATTACACTGTAAATTATATCTAACTAATTCAAATTTAATAATACTTATTATTTATTTATTTAAAATTTATTGCATCACCTCTAAAAAGAAATGTACAAAAGGGCAAACATAATGCCTGATGGCATTCTCTATCAGTCAACCCTGAGCTGATATAGAGAATTTGCAGCAGGTGTGTACAAAGTAATAAAAAGCGACAAACAATAAAAAAAAAACAGCAGATATATAATTAAATAAATACCATTTATCATATATATAATTAAATAAATAAACACAAATAAATAATACTTATTACAACTTAATTATTACCAAAAATATGTATTATTCAATTGTTTATTTAAGAAATTTATTTATAAAATAAATTATTGACTTTTGCTAAATAAAAATTAAGTTAACATTATATCAGTTAGACTGCAAGCCTTTTTTATTATTTCGATTATTGTTGTTCTGTTAAATATATAATTTATATTTTTATTGGGGAGCACTCGAGTTGGAGCCAGAAATTATCCGCTCAGAAGTGGCAGATGCTCTAAAGCGACTAAAACCAATGAAGGCACCAGGGCCAGACGATATTACAGCGGAGGTCCTCATAGCTCTAGGTGAGAAAGGAGTAAGCATCTTGCACATGATTTGCAAATCCATCTGGCGCACCGGCGTATGGCCTAATGACTGGACAAAATCTATAATCATACCCCTACACAAAAAGGGAGCAACAACGAAATGTGACAACTACAGGACACTCTCTCTTATATCCCACGCCAGCAAAATCCTCTTGCACATTGTGAATAATCGCCTTCGCTACTACCTAGATTGGCAGATTCCACAGGAGCAAGCAGGATTTGTGAAGGGCAGAGGGACGCGCGAACAAATCCTGAACGTGAGACAGATCATAGAGAAGGCATACGAATTTGACACACCGGTGATATTATGCTTCGTCGATTATAGCAAGGCCTTTGATTGCGTAAACTGGCAACATCTATGGCGGGTACTTGGCGAGCTAGGCGTGCCACGACATCTTACAGCACTCCTCCAAACTCTGTACTACAACAGCCAAGGAGCCGTCAGAGTGGAAAAATGCTTGTCGAAACCCTCCAGTTTTGAAAAAGGTGTTCGTCAGGGCTGCATCTTATCTCCGATCCTCTTCAATGCATATGGAGAGTACATCATCCGTAAATCTTGTGATGACTGGGACGGTGGTGTCAGCGTGGGCGGGGTGAAAGTATCAAATCTCCGTTATGCAGACGACACGACCCTTCTCGCTGCAAATGAAGAGGAGCTAAAGACCATCTTGGAGAGGATAGAGCGAGTTAGCAACGACCTAGGCCTATCTATAAACAGATCCAAAACCAAAATCTTGGTGGTTGATCGCTTCAACAAACTACAACTCAGCGATACACTCAATTTAGAGGTAGTTGACAGTTTCACATACTTGGGATCAACCATCAGCAACAATGGATCCTGCGAAACAGAAGTGCGAAGACGCATAGGCATGTCCAAAAATGCCATGACACAATTGAAGCGAATCTGGAAGGACAGAAGCGTCTCACTTAAAACGAAACAAAGGCTGGTTCGCACTTTAGTGTTCTCCATATTTCTGTATGGCGCAGAATCTTGGACTCTCAGGACAGCAGACAGACGTCGCATTGATGCGTTTGAAATGTGGTGCTGGAGAAGAATGCTACGCATCCCTTGGACAGCCTACAGAACAAACGCATCCATACTGAAACAACTCGAAATAAAGACCAGGCTGTCCACTACGTGTCTTCAGAGGATCCTACAATATTTCGGTCACATCTCAAGGAAGCAAGGAGATAATCTCGAAAAGCTGATTGTGACCGGAAAAGTAGAAGGAAAAAGACCTCGTGGTCGCAGCCCTATGCGATGGTCAGACCAGATTCGCGCTGCCCTTGAGTCAAAAAAGCTGTACGATGCTCTGCACACTGCTGAGGACAGAGCCCAGTGGCGCAATATTGTGCACTCAAGTGCAATTCATGGAGGAGGTCACGACCCTCAGTAATGAGGAATACGAAGCAAGGAGGAGGATATTTTTATTGAGTGTTTCAAAATTAAAATATTATACAATTTAATTGATTATAAAAATAAATAGTAATTCGATTATTATTTTTTATTAATAAAATCTTTATTTAATACTTTAGCTCAATTGAAATAGCATCAAATAAACTGAATGCCTCTTAATTTTGACAGTTATTTTATATTTTCTTTATAATTAATTATTATTTCAGCACCCACAAGACCAGCAGGTTCGTCATCTGGTGGAGGTATGAATTGATTTTCCACACAAGTTCAAGCCCTTTTATTTTTAAATTTTACAGTTTTTAATATTTAAAAGAAATAGTTAAAAATATATACAAATTATTCCTAATTTACATTATTACTACATTTAACATATAAATATATACTTTCAATAATTTCTATATATTTTGAACTATTTTTGTAATTTTTAATCGTTGGCTATGGAAATAAAATAAATAAAAAAACTGAAATATTATACAAATTAACATATAAATAAATAATTACAAATATTTATGTTATATTTTTTTAATATGTTGCAATTGAGTATACCATTTAACAATTTCATTTAATTTAACATAATATCAGATTGACTGCAGGCATGTTTTTTCTTTCAAGTAATATAAAATTTCAGGATCATCCCAACAAGAAAGCCCTGAACAACGTAAGTGAATAAAATAATAGTAATATTTAATAAAATATAATATTCGAATTTTTTTTTTGTGTTAATCTTAGTAGTTTTAGTTTTAATATTGTTTAATTGTTTTTTTAAATTGTATTTTAATAACATAAATAATAAACATCAGTTATTTAGTGTAAATAAACTTACATTAACATTCGATTATCTTAAATCTGGGGGCACGGCAGAGGCCCCCCAAGTCGAGCAAATTATTATTTTAATATACAGCTACTTTCAGCATTTTAAAAGTAATTGTTTTTCAGTTTAATTTATTTTTCGAAAATTATTTTAGAACTCATCAGCTGTCTAACGCCACGTTACGGAGATTCACCCTCATTAAGGGGTAGGTTAATTAAATAATATATTTGTTTGTTGATATTGTTTAAAACACATACCAATATTGCGATCTTATAATAAAATATAATAATTAATAAATTAATAATTGATAAATTTTAAATTGATTAAATGTTTAAAAAAGAATATATACATTTAAAATTTAAAAAGTAGTTATAAAATAATTAAGTACCACATTTTATCAATATTTTTTAAATGTCAAATATTGTTAATTTTTATTTTTTTATTTTAGGTGTAATTATGTGTTTGCTCACAAGAGAAAATTAAATCGACGAGGTATTTATTTACTATTTCTTGTTATAAAGTAAGTGCTTATTTTGATTTAATTATATAAGGAAGTGTTAGAACACTTTGTAGTTATACTCCGGAATCGCCACCTACAACTAACTGCTGTGTTCTGTACCCTTACCATGAGTTTTCAAAACATCCCACAATTTTACGTTACTTTTACTCCATTCATTATTCTGTTCCGTTTGCTTCAGTAGACTGAGTAAACGTAACAATAAGTAAGTGCTCAAGTCTTTTTGTCTGCCTCACATGTTCGATGTTCAAAATATAGAGACAAAACATAAACGCCATTTTGCCAATTTAGACATATAATGTTACGTTACTGACACTATAGTTCTGATACAATCCACTAGGGGCGCTGATTGGAATTTGTATGGACAAATACGTAAACAAATACCAAAACAGTCATATTTGTCAAAACGTAAAAACTCATAGTAAGGGTACTGGTTTGAAGTGTGTGGTAAGGGAGACACACAAGGCGTTGCAACTTAGTCCTCAGGGCATTAGACGGTGACCGACCTCAGATAGAAAGAATATTTATTTGTATTGTTAATTACATTATACTACATTTAAATCGTCTATTCGTTTGAATTTAGGCCTCTCATGTTGATAGTTTTACGTTTAAATTCAAAGCACATTTAGGTTTTCAAAGTTATGTAAGTTAAATTAACATTTCCTTGCTTTTAGAATGAAAGACACCATTATGAGGTAACCTAGATGAGAATAAAAACATCAAATATAAACTATGGTCTAAACGTTTTAATTTCAAAAGCAATAAGACAATAATAATAATGATTATTTCGTAAGATTTAATATATTTTTGATATTTTACAGATAACCTCAGTGTCCCCGACCCGGCATCGAACTAGCTACCGCAATGGACCCACGTTAAAATAAGCATCAAGATAAAAGTTCAAACATAGTGCCACTAATAGTCCAGATCTAAATTTTATGCAATCAAAGTTTTAAGCTTTTTAATAGTAGTCGAAATATGAGGCGTTTAAACTTAGTCTTCTCCCGTAGTAAATCTATGAAAGTAAGACTACTAAGAACTTCTAAATTAAGAAAATGAGGCGTTCTAACTTAGTCCTTCTCGGTGATTCAAAGGTTGGCGTGCCAACGTAGTTTTCTAAAGTCAGTTATTCTCTGCTAGATAGTATTATTAGGAACATGAAGCGTTCCAATTTAGTTTGGTACAGCTTGCATGATCATTTCGTAACATATTTATAACGTTTGGAATATTTATAATTTGGATTATTTTGTGGTCTGTGAAATAAAGATATTTGAACTTGTTTTTGTGTTTTTTTTTTTACTTTTATGTCAAAGAAATGGCAAACGAGCTGATTCACCTAATGTAAAATATAAAGTCATAGGAACATATAAACACAACACAGGCAGAACCAGGGAAGAGGCTCTTTAGTCCCCCTCCTTCCCCACCCACATCCAGAATTGTGTATATAAGTCCATGCGCAAAATTTTATTTCTTTTGCCTACTTTTTTGTCGACTACTATGGATAACAACACTTGCTTTGTGTTCAGTATTTAGAACTGGTCGAAATACTGATTATAAATAAAAGGAGTAAATTCAAAATTTAAAAGGTTGACGTTTCTGTCATAACACACATTATACGGACAGTCGGTATTCAGATTTCGTCACGGGACGTATCTAATTATAATATAGTATATTACGGGGGTCCTGGGGACCTATTTGGAAGTCGCGAGTGTGTGTGCATCACGGTCGATCGGTCGCCGAAGGGAGCACCGCACAACTCTACGGTATTTATACATATATTCATCTACATTATTGTTTCTAGCGCACAAGGGTTCCAAATTATATTTCGGATTAGAAACCAGCAACCTAAAACTTTACACTTTGATAATCAACAGAAATTTAAATCATTTTCTTACACTTTTTTGCCTTTGATGAAAATTATTTTGTTGATTAGCATTTAAGATCGCCAGAAAACAAAATTTTGATTACTTTTCGGTTTTTTATATCAAAACAATATCGCTGCTTTATATCAAAACAAAACTATTGCCAAGTTATCGTGTTTATCGAATCTCATATTTTAATATTTATTTATGAAAATGTTTCATTTCAGTAGCTGTGTAAATCAATTTAGTTCATACGCGTTATCATTTGTTGCATTTAGATGCAACAAATGATAACGCAAACCGTAAGCCTTCTAATTGCATATGTAGCATTCCTACATATGCAATTAGAAGGCTTACGGTTTTTTTACTATTTTTTATAATTTAGGCGTAGGGGACGAGCCTGCAGTCCACTTGATGGTAAGCGGCTACTGCCACCCCAACCCCCAGAGAGGATTAGTTATTATTATTATAGGTATCTAAGAACTAAGCTGGAAAGCCTCGGAAAAGTTGTCTCCCTTACCACACCCTTCAAACTGGAACACAACAGCGCCTAACACTGCTGTTATTATGTAGAAATAGGTGCGGCGGTACCGCCGGAGTCGAACCACAAAGGGTTCTGCCACTTTCAATACCAACCTATCACTATACTATTGATGTGTCTCCTCTAGATTAAAAAGGTTTACGCCATATCCTCCGCGACGGCCCAGTGTGAATTAGTAGAATCCTTATGCCTTTGAAGGTGTGATTCCAAAAATATGACTTACAGCTAATATAACTATAATACTCTTTTAAGTGTATTTATTTATTCAAGGTTGTAGCTTTGAATAATATTTCATCATATAAAAAATGGAACACTATTCAAAAGTAAGAGATCGTGTTACAAAAAATATTCTTTACTAGTAATATTATCAGTACACCATGTTCATAATGAATATTAGAATATTTATGAAACAAAAATATAACTTTCTTTATGTACATTATGAAGGTGATAAATAGATCACTATGCGGTTCGATTCCGGACGCACTTCTGCCAAGTCTATTTCTGCATAATAACAGCAGTATTGACGGTTGCCCTGTTGTGTTCTGGTTTGAAAGGTGTGGCAAGGGAGATCCTTTTTGAAAGGCCCGCTTCTTTGTGTTTAAAGTAGCATGTGTGATTGCATTCAGATTGGTCTTCAATTCTGTATTAATTTGTTTACCGATATCCATAAGCAGTAAACTGTTAATTATGTAGACTAATTTGTCTGCTATTTAGGTAATATAAGAAGAAAGAAATACAAAAAGGTTCAAATATTTTTATTTCAGAGTTATTTTAGTTTCAGTATTTGCAGTTTAAATATTTTCATTACCAAAATAATCCAAAATTATACACAAATATACATAACAAGTTATTTTACTCTGCATTTTGCGTTTGACCATGCAAACTGTAGTTGAAACTAAAGTGAAACGCCTCGTCCTTCTAATGATGACTAACTTCATGTAACTAAGAGACTATTAAGGAACTTTCAGGAGACGAACTCCCCACACGTTAAGGATGGTCAGCGATGTGGACTAAATAAGAACGCCTCATTTTCTTAGCATTTAGAAGTACGTAGTACTACCACTAGCGTAGACGTTATTACTGCGGGAACTATTAGCTGAAGACTAAGTAAGAACGCGTCATGTTTCTGCTAATGCTGAAATGCCTGAATCTTCCTTATTTCGATTTAAACTATTTGAACACAATGGAATTTGAACTTTTATGTTAATAAAACTAATTTCATTTGAATATCGGTACGCGTAGCTAGTGCAATGCCGGGTCAAGACACCGAGTTATCTGTGAAATTTAGAAAAATACATGAAAATATACAAAGTATTCGTTATTATTATTTTATTACTGTCCCACTGCTGGGCACATGTCCACTAACATCCGTAATTAACCCCAGATAGGATAAGGGTCTTATCTGAAATTACTACAGCTTTGCTACCGTACAGACTTGTAACACCTTGTGTGTCTCTCTTACAACCTTCAAACACAACAGCACTACTGCTTTATAACAGACTAGCTGACCCGGCGAACTTTGTACCGCCTCAAAATTTATTTATCAAATATATTTCATATAAAATATAGCCTGTGTTACTCATGCATAATGTAGCTTTCGAATGGTGAAAGAAATTTTAAAATCGGTCCAGTAGTTTTTGAGCCTATTCATTACAATCAAACAAACAAACAAAGTTTTCCTCTTTATAATATTAGTGTAGAAATAAGTATGGCGGTATACGGTATTACGCGCTTAGTTATGAGTAATTAATAAAATACCTTTTCGAATTATGATCCTTTTTCAATCAAACATATTATTAAACCTGAAATAAAATAGGTATATTTAAAATATTTTTAGATGTAATAATATTCTATTTTGTAAGTAAATATTCATTAACTTATGTTATTTTTTAATTAGAGAGATATTTATAATAAAATCGAAATATATCCTTGAAATAAAATATTAAAATTATTAATTAATACCTACCCCTTAATGAGGGTGAATCTCCGTAATGTGGCGTTAGACAGTTGGCAAAACCTACAATAATTTAAATAAATAAATTAAACTTAAAAAACATAAAATAATGTAAGATTGAAGTAGGAAAAGAGTATGCAGTTCACCTGATAGTAAGCGACAAAAGTTTAAAATATTCTTATTAATAATTAAATTAAAATACATTAATTGTTAAAACATTAATACGAAAATTAAGTTTGTACTGAATCTGAATAATTCAATAAAATAAGACTACAATATTTTTCATAACTAATTTTATAACTTGTTTTAAATGATATTAATCATATTATGCAACCCTTACTTTCTTCAGGGGAGACCTCTTGTTGTGACTGGAACTGAGATGACGACGGAGAAGACCCTGAAATTTTATTTTCAAAAACTTTAACAATTAAAGAAAAGATCATGCTTGCAGTTCCACTGATATTATGTTAAATTGAATTTCAAAACATGTGTAATCAATTGCAACATGATAATTAAGTTGAATTATTTAATTTAAATCAATAACTTACATTGATTTTTTCAATATTTTTTGTTACTGTATTTTATCGCCATATTATCGCTATATTTATTTTTATTTATATTCAGTTTAAAAATTCTTCATAACCCTTTATTTAACATTTAAAAAATTAAAAAAAGAATTGAACTCTTGTGGAAATTCAAATCAATTCGTACCTCCACTAGATGAGGACCCTCCAGGCCTTGTAGAGGCTGAAATGATGATATTATTTAAAGAAATACAAAAATATTTAAAAGTTATAAACAAACAAGCCTGGAATTTATAAAACTAAAATCTTTTCATACCTCCTCCGGACGAAGACTCTCCTGGCCTTGTAGGGGCTGAAATGATTATTAATTTGAAATAAATATACTTATATTCAAAATTTTAAAATAAATAAAAGATGCGCCAGATGACGAACCCCCTGGTCTTATAGGTTCTGAAATAATTATTAATTTTAAAGAAATACAAAAACATGAAAAAATTAAAAACGATAAAATGTAATTAAAAAAATGTAATCTAATTGTAATGTAAATGCTGAAATTTGTATGGAAACTGAAATCAACTCATACCTTCTCTGGACGTGGACCCTGGCCTTATAGGCGCTGAAATAAATATTAATTTAATCAAATACAAAAATACAAAGGTCTTAAATTTGTCTGGGAACTTTAACCAACTCATACCTCCTCCAGATGACGACCCTCCTGGCCTCGTAGGGGCTGAAATAATCATCCGTTAAAAACTTTAAAATATTTAAACATTAAATATAAACAAGGTTCTTGATTTTTATTGGAAACTCAAATCAACTCATACCGCCTCCGAACGAGGAACTTTGTGTGGACACACAAATATATTCTTACCTCCTCCGGGCGAGGACCCTCCTGGCCTTGTTGGGGCTAAAATAATAATTAATTAAAAAATATTTCAAAAATGAACAGGGGTCTTGAATTTAATTGGAAAGCCAAATATATTCATACCTCCCCCGGACGAGGGCCCTCCTGGCCTTGTAGGGGCTGAAATAATCATTCATTTTAAAGAAAAAACAAAAATATTTTGAATTTGTGTGGAAATTCAAATCAATTCATACCTCCGCTAGATGACGAACCTCCTGGCCTTGTAGGGGCTGAAATAAATAATAATTTTAAAGAGAAAACACAAATATTTCTAATCTAAGAACAAAAAATATTTTGAATTTGTATGGAAACTTAAATGAACTGACCTCTTCCAGATGAAGGACCTCCTGGTCCTGTAGGTGCTGAAATAATCATTCGTTAAAAAACTTAAATATATTTGAAAAATAAAAATAAACAAGGGTCTTGAATTTGATTGGAAACTCAAATCAACTCATACCTCCTCCGAACGAGGAACTTTATGTGAAAACACAAATATATTCTTACCTCCTCCGGAAGAGGACCCTCCTGGCCTTGTAGGGGCTGGAATAATAATTCATTAAAAAAATAATTCAAAAATGAACAGAGGTCTTGAATTTAATTGGAAAGCCAAATATATTCATACCTCCCCCGGACGAGGGCCCTCCTGGCCTTGTAGGGGCTGAAATAATCATTCATTTTAAAGAAATACAAAAATATGTAACATTAAATTATAAAAAAATGAGATTTGTATGGAAACTCAAATCAATTCATACCTCCTCCTGACGCGGACCCTCCTGGCCTTGTAGGGGCTGAAATAAATACTCATTATAAATACAAAAATATTTTAAGTAAAAAAAAACAAAGGTTTTTTGATTGATTTTGATTTTGATTGGAAACTCAAATGAAATCTTACCTCCTCCGGTTGACGAACCTGCTGGTCTTGATGGTGCTGAAATAGATATTGATTATTGAAGCTTGTTTAGGTAATAGGTATGTTTTTATGATAAATATCATCAGTATCCTTACCATGAGTTTCCCACAATTTTACGTTACGTTTACTCAATCCATTATTCTGTCCCGTTTGCTACAGTAGAGTGAGTAAACGTAACAATAAGTAAGTGCTCAGGTCTTTTGTCTGCCTCACATGTTTGCGAAAAAGAAAGACAAAACATAAGGCGCCATTTTGTCAATTTACACTTTTAATGATACGTTACTGACACTATAGTTTTGATACAATCCGCTAGGGGCGCTGATTGGAATTTGTATGGGCAAATACGTAAACAAATACCAAAACAGTCATATTTATCAAAACGTAAAACCTCATGGTAAGGGTACAGGTAGAAATAATTGAAAGTGTAATAAATAACATTTGTTAATTTCAAGTAATTCGTACCTTGTCCGGGGGACGAACTGCCTTGGGCAGGCCTGGCTTGTCCTGAAATATGTGACAAATTGTTAATTAATTCAATAATCACGTAGAAATGATTGACAGTGTAATAAATAACATTTGTTAATTTCAAGTAATTCGTACCTTGTCCGGGGGACGAACTACCTTGGGCAGGCCTGGCTTGTCCTGAAATATGTGACAAATTGTTAATTAATTAAATAATCAGGTAGAAATGATTGACAGTGTAATAAATAACATTTGTTAATTTCAAGTAATTCGTACCTTGTCCGGGGGACGAAGTGCCTTGGGCAGGCCTGGCTTGTCCTGAAATATGTGACAAATTGTTAATTAATTAAATAATCAGGTAGAAATGATTGACAGTGTAATAAATAACATTTGTTAATTTAAAAAAAATCATACCTTGTCCGGGGGACGAACTGCCTTGGGCAGGCCTGGCTTGTCCTGAAATATGAGACAAATTGTTAATTAATTAAATAATCAGGTAGAAATGATTGACAGTGTAATAAATAACATTTGTTAATTTAAAGTTATCGTACCTTGTCCGGGGGACGAACTGCCTTGGGCAGGCCTGGTTTGTCCTGGATTATTATGTGAACATTATTTGTCATAAATAAACAGTGGAAATCATTGACAATATAAGTGTCATTTATTAATTTAAAACAATTCGTACCTTGTCCAAGGGACGAATTGCCTTGGGCAGGCCGAGTTTGTCCTGAAATATTTTGTGAACATTATTTATCACACATAAACAGTAGAAATTATTGTCAATATAAGTGACATTTATTAATTTAAAACAATTCATACCTTGTCCGGGGTACGAACTGCCTTGGGCAGGCCTGGTTTGTCCTAAAATATTATGTGAACATTACTTGTCATAAATAAACAGTAGAAATTATTGACAGTGTAATAATTGACATTTGTTAATTTAAGATAAATCCTACCTTGCCCTGAAGTCGAACTCCCTTGGGAAGGCCTTACTTGTCCTGAAATATTTTCCATACATTAATATTTTATTGTGATAAGTAATCATAAATTATTGACAGTGTAATAATTAACATTTTATAATTAAAAACAAATCCTACCTTGCCCAGAAGTCGAACTCCCTTGAGAAGGCCTTGCTTGTCCTGTAATATTTTCCAATCATTATTTTTTTGTGATAAATAATCATAAGTTATTGACAGTGTAATAATTAACATTTGTTAATTTAGAACAATTCCTACCTTGCCCAGGAGTCGAACTCCCCTGAGGCCTTGCTTGTCCTGAAATATTTTCCGATCATTATTTTTTTTGTGATAAATAATCATAAATTATTGAGTTATTGACAGTGTAATAATAAACATTTGTAAAATTAAAACAATTCATGCCTTGTCCGGGGGACGTACTGCCTTGGGCAGGCCTGGGTTGCCCTGTAATATTATGTGACTATTAATTTTTGTCATAAATAATTAGTTACAAATTATTGACAATGTAATAATTAACATTTATAACAATTCCTACCTTGTCCATTGGACGAACTTCCTAGAGAGGGCCTGGCTTGACCTGAAATATTATGTGATTATTAATTTCTTGTGATAATTAATTGTAGTGGAAATTATTGACACTTTAATAATTAATATTTGTGAATTTGACACAATACCTTGCTCAGAATTAAAACTCCCTTGGGAAGGCCTGGCTAGCCCCGAAATATTATATGAACATTAATTAGTTGTCATAAATAATCAAAATCTTTATGGAAACTATTGACAATTTAATAATTATCATTTGTTAATTGAAAGTTATTCGTACCTTGTGCAGGGGACGAATTGCCTTGGGCAGGCCTGGTTTGCCCTGGAATATTATGTGAAAATTATTTGTCATAAATAAACAGTAGAAATATTGACAATATAATAAGTGACATTTGTTAGTTTAAATCCTACCTTGCCCTGAAGTCGAACTCCCTTGAGAAGGCCTTGCTTGTCCTGAAATATTTTCAATCATTATTGTTTGTGATAATTAATCATAAATTATTGACAGTGTTATAATTAAAATTTATTAATTTAAAACAATCCCTACCTTGTCCAGAAGATGGACTTCCTTGGGAGGGTCTGACTTGCCCTGAAATATTATGTGACCATTAACAACTTTTGCTAATCAATGAAAATGATTGATTGGAAATTATTGACAGTGTTATAATTGACATTATTAATTTTAATATAATCCCTACCTTGTCCGGAGGTCGAACTCCCTTGGGAAGGTCTGACTTGTCCTGAAATATTACTTTATTTAACAAAAACACAAGAATAATCGAAACAAGACATATACGCCCACTAATTAAGGATCTTCCACCCCTTATTGGGCTAAAGAGGGGTAGGAAATTTGTTTAGAAATCCGCCAATTTTTAAGCGAGCTCACCATTACATTTTCGTGTTAGGAATTAAATACTTATTTTACTGTTTTAGAAAATTAATTCTAAGGTCGTTTGTCTACCGCACCATCACCGAGCCGATACCGTGAACGACATTTATTTCAGGCCGATTTTAATATATCGTGACGGTGATACCGCGTTTGTCTACCGCGACCGATATCGGTGGTTTACATTGTTCGATCGATATCGGCGTGTGACGACAGTGTATGGACAAGTTCCAACGTGTTTTACATTGCCGGCACATCGGCCCGATAAAAATTCGCGGAATAGCGATCACGCCGATCTACTCGAAATATCGGTAGCCGAGATGACGGTGCTCGGGTGACGGGCGTGCGGTGGACAAGTGTCTATAGTAAATGTATGTACGCTATTTCGGCGCCGTCACTAATTATCGGTATTGGCTCGGTATCGGTGGTCGGTGGATAAACAGCGTAAGGAGACTAAATAGGGGCTTAAAGTTTGTATTAAATTATATTGTGATTGATGCGTATAAATTCTAAATACTACTACTTAAAATATGTGTTTAAATGGGAATTTAAATCAATCCTTACCTAGTGCAGATGAGGGACTCCCTTGGGAATCCTGTCTGGTTTGCCCTAAAATATTATTTTATTTATAAAAATAGCAATGAATAAATAAATTATATTACTAAATGTGATAAAAATGTATAGAGTTTCCGTTAAGAAATGCCGAAATTCGAAGGTGGTAGAACCCTTTATGGTTCGACTCCGGCGGCACCACCGCCACACCTATTTCTACCTAATAACAGCAGTGCTAGGCGCTGCTGTGTTCCGGTTTGAAGGGTGTGGTAAGGGAGACAGACTTTTCCGAGGCGTTCCAGCTTAGTCCTCAGGGGTAGCGGCGCATCTGTGGCCGACCTCAGGTAGGAATATCTAATCCTATCTGGGGTTGATTACAGATGTCCATGGGCGGCAGTAGCCACTTACCATCAGGTGGACTGCATGCTCGTCTGCTACTCTTATATTATAAAAAAAAAAAAAAAAAAAAAAAACAAGAAACAGGATTGCAATGTTACAATTTACAAAAATCAAAATTGGTATTTGAAACACATTACCTCCACCACCACCGCTACCGCTTATTAATCGTTTTAGAAACCGATCGCCTTAAATATTGATTTATTAAATACAAACAAAAACTAGGAAAGCAGTTCATCTAACTTTATGTTGAAGGTGGTAGAACCCTTTGTGGTTCGACTCCGGCGGCACCACCGCCACACCTATTTCTACCTAGTAACAGCAGTGTTAAGCGCTGCTGTGTTCCGGTTTGAAGGGTGTGGTAAGGGAGACAGACTTTTCCGAGGCGTTCCAGCTTAGTCCTCAGGGGTAGCGGCGCATCTATGGCTGACCTCAAGTAGGAATATCTAATCCTATCTGGGGTTGATTACAGATGTCCATGGGCGGCAGTAGCCACTTACCATCAGGTGGACTGCATGCTCGTCTGCTACTCTTATATTATAAAAAAAAAAAAAAAAACTTTACCCGTGGCCATCCTCCACGGTTCGGTTTGCACGGTCATTTTTACCGCGTACGTGCAAAATGTGGAATGAACTTCCTCCTGAGGTATTTTGGAGGTATTGAGGACGCTCTTCAAGAAGGGTGTAAAAAGAAGTCTCCTTCAAAGCCGACGATGCATTGGTGACTCCTCTGGTGTTGCAAATGCCCATAGGCGACGGTGACTGCTTTCCATCAGGTAGCCCGTCTTTACTAGTCGGAAAATATTAATGAATCTTGGCCTTCTGCATTGACATCGTGTCCATGTAAAAATAGTCTAAAATAAAGACCAATTTTACTGGATAATTAAAATATAATTTTACCTGTAGCACCACCAGGTGTTCGTAGTCGCTGTAGTATTCTCCATGACTCTTCATCTGTAATATTCATTTAAATAAATAAAAAATATAAAATAAAATAAAAGTATAAAATAAAATCATATAAAATGAAAAAATAAAAAATAGGCACGCAGTTCATCTGACATTATGTTAAGTAGAATATAATTTTAAATATTTTTATCTATTTTAATATACATGTGATGTAAATAAAATGTGCAGCAATGGAAAATATATACATTTATATTTTTAAATTATAATTTACTAGGTATTAAAATAATATTACCCCTAAATTCATCCGGGGTGTCTTCTTGTGGCCAGTCAGCACCTGAAATATTATTTAAAGTAATAGAAGAACCAATAGGCGTAACCAATTTATTTAATAGAAGAATGAAAAACAAAAACCAGCGATTGAAGATCGACTTGATGAAGGGTCCTAGATTTAAATCCCAGGCACCTCTGATTTTTTAAAGTTATGTGCACAATAGGAATGAATGATCACTTGCTTAAAACGCTTAATGAAAACATCATGAGGAAACCTGCATGTCTGAGAAATCTAAAAAAGGGTTTTCAAAGGTATGTGATGTCTACCAATACGCACTTGGCCAGCGTTGGACTATGGCCTAATCTTTATCATTCTTTGAGGGGACCCGTGCCCAGGAGAGGAACAGTGGGTTGTTGATAGTGATAAAGATGTAATGTTAAATTAATTTAAATTATTTAAAAATATTACGTCTCCCATCGTCTGGGGTAGGTTCTTCGTCTTGTGGGGACCTTTTTTCCTTATAACCTGAAAATTTATTTTATGTAATTAACACAATAAAACTACATGCAGTTGATCTGACGTTATGTTAAATAAAACTTAACATTTACATATTGTAATATTTTTTATATAATTTAAAATTTATTTTATAATTATTTAATTTTGATATGTCAATATGTCGACAATTAAAAGCTTAGCATAAAAGTATTTGTTGAATTGAGAGAAGAATGAAGTTAACTTGCTTGAATTAAGTGATTTTTACTTGCAATGTTGTTTTTATTGCTTAAAAATTATAGTTTTTTCGTAATACAAAGTGTTACGTCTTTAGATTGTACCACAAGGCTTGGGGCTTCGATGAAATAACTTAGATGTGGTTTGTGCTCAAGTCCGTCTCTCGCCGCCGTCGGAGTAAGACTGACTCGAGTCAACCGACGGGTAGCAATCACACATTTATTAAACAAATCGCGGGTAGCACAACATACATTATTGTACACCTGACTGGTAGGATATCACAGTCTTATTTTACATAATTAAAACCATTTGATTGCAAAGAAGTATATTAGAATGGGTATTTAAATTATATTACCTCTGGGACTATTTGGGAGATCTTCTTGTGGGGATCTCACAAAACGGTCAGCAACTGTAAAGTCATTACCACGCTGTATGTATGTATGTATGTATGTGTGTATGTATGTATATATGTATATATGTATGTAACGGAATGTTTTATAACATAGTCAATTTGAGGACATTTAAATAATTTACATACGGTCATCCGGGGGGTCTTCTTGTGGTGACCTCACAAACCGGTCACTAACTGTAAAATTAATTAAATCAGAGATGTAACAATACCTTTGCAGTTTATCTGTCAATATGTTAAATTTGATTGATTTGAAAAAAATGATAATTCGCTTTTGATACTATCTGGGGGCACGGCAGTGCTCCTGCCAAGTCGAGCAAAAAAGTGGCATCCTTTTCTCGAGGCAGTTCAGGCCTTTCTCGGCCCCCTTTTAAATAATAATATTCCGCAATATAAACAAGTAGATAATTATAAATAGGAATGTTAAATATTTTTCTTAATATATTTTTAAACTTAAAAGACATACTACGCTCGAGCACATATTTAAATAATTTTCAACCTACGTTCGTACAGGAGATCTTCTTGTGAAACTGATTTTTTGTAATTGACTGGTTCTATCAGGCCTCCCGTTGTTAGGCTGGCGGTCACCAGCCCGATGATCAGGCCGAAAATTGCTGACCGCATTGTCACTCTTTACTCAATAATCGCAAGGAAAATTGCAATTTATATCAAGGTTGACATAAGATTGGGATTATCAAAGCGTGGAATTTTTAAATTAATTTTTATTTCATGGTTTTTACTAGGGGTTTGCTTCAGATTTACTTAATAGAAAAACGATAATATTTTCGACAACTAGGCGAACAGTTGTAATAACCTAAGAGCTAATGTATTTATTCCAAGATTATAATATGGACCGACGACCTTAAGAGGGCTGATGGTAGTGGCTGGATGAGAGCAGCGGAGGTCCGAGTGCTCGTGGCACGCCTTTTTTGTTTTTTTTTTTTTATAATATAGGAGTAGCAGACGAGCATGCAGTCCACCTGATGGTAAGTAGCTCCTGCCACCCATGAACATCTGTAATCAACCCCAAATAGGATTAGATATTCCTACCTGAGGTCGGCCGCAGACGCGCCGCTACCCCTGAGGACTAAGCTGGAACGCCTGGAAAATGTATGTCTCCCTTACACACACCACACCCTTCAAACCAGAACACAGCAGCCTTGGGGGAGGTCTATGTTCAGCAGTGGAAAGATAGAGGCTGAAGTGGTGATACCACTCCTACAATTGCAAATAACATGACGACACCTTATGTGATAAAAAATGCCAAGTTGTTTGTTTAGTGTGCAGGCCAAGCCGGGCAATGACATCGCATACATAATTCGAAAAACATTACCTTCCGTAATTGGAGAAAAAATTGCGCTTGTGCGTGAAAAAAACATGCAAACAACAGATTGACAAAAAATTTTTATTTATATCAGTTCAATAATTGAAATCAATTGCGTTCTTTTCAAATTTGATTTGTTTTAACGATATTATAAAAATGCTTTGATTTGATTTTATTAATTTTACTAGGTATGCCCTGCGGTTTTAGCTGCATTTAAAAATTAAGTATATTCCGCGCAAAACTGCTAGTCCGCTCTGAATATAGAAATGAATCGCGGCGCCATAGCACATTGTATGACTACATCTGCTCACAACAACTTCAGAGCGGACTAGCAGTTTCTCGCGAACTATACCACTGTCATCATGTTGCAGACGAGCGAGGATACTCGCTCGTCTGCAACTGATGTCTGCAACTGAACACATACTGATATGCGGCTTAAACCGCCCATGAACATCATAAGTTCAGATTCTTACCTGAGGTCGGTCGCAGATGTGGCGTTACCCCTGAAGACTAAGCTAGAATGTCTCGGAAAAGTATGCCTACCTTACCACACCCTTCAAACCAGAACGCCGCAGCGCTTAACACTGCTGTTATTAGGCAGAAATAGGTGTTTTCGTATATTAGCACTTATGCACGTAGGTAAGAAGCAATACTTCTCTTGAGTGTATTATAAAATACTTTCTTTACATTCACTTTTAACTGAGCAAAAAACCAATTAAAACAAATAAATTATGTGTTACATCGGCGAACAACTTTGTCACACACTAAAAATATGTGTTACATCTCGCGTAATTTTGTTCCACGCTAGATTTACTCCGATCTATTTTCCGTCTTACCCCTTTACACCCGAAGATTTTTTTTCGCAATTTCCGATTCAAAACGTTTATTACGGCTTTTTATATAGCTTAAGGGATCCACAAAAAATACGAAAAAAAATCCAGAGTTTATACGTAATCCAGAAATCGACCCGCACGATCGTGAGTCTCCGGTGGGAACTGTCACACTCACGATCGTGAAAATTGCAAAAAGATTTAGTTTTTTATCAAAAAATATTAGAAAATTAAAACAATTTGGAGATATTTAACATCACTGTCTTTATTTTCATTAGTCTTTATAAAAAATATGCCTTGGCAATGAAACCTAAACTACGTAATTCTATGAAAATCAACATTCTTCTTTCTTCCGTTATTGCCTCCGTCTTAAATCCAGGTCTCCAAGGCGTAGGTATTCTTGGCTTGGGAATACATCCAATGATAATGCAGATGGAGAAAACTTTCGCCATATCTATTGCAATTAAATTAAGTTTTCGACCGGTTCTTCTTAGATAATATAAATTTGTGCATCTGGTTACATATCAAGAGCCTCATAATTAAAATATTAAGAAAAATATTTCTTTGGAAACTTTACTGGAGATGTTGGTAGGGATGTGTAGACCTTTTCAAGACAGAAAACGTATTCTTTTCCAAGCTATTTTTCGATGTGTTGGACGTGAAGATGCTCGGCGACGAGAAATTTCTAGGGATGATTTTAAAGTAGATGGTTGAGGTTCAGGCTCAAGTTCGAGATTCAATTCTAGGTCAGTTTCTATTTGAGGGTCTGCATGTGCTTCTGGATCTGTTTCAGGGCACAATTCTTCAAATTGAAACTCTTCTAATCTATTTGGTTGAAGCTCTTCACTTTCATGAAGATCTTCAATGTCCGATACATTTCTTCTCACCCCGCACTGGCAAAATCTGATCGTCATTTAAATGTACCCCTAAAATTGAAACAAACAAAATTGATATTGACGAAACTTACACATAACTGGTAATAGCAATAAAAGCATTTTCATCAAACGTTATTCTGCACCAACAACCGTAGGCACACGATCGTAACAGTTGAAATTTGCAACCTAATTGTATCTAAATTGCAAGTTAATCGAATAAACTACTAAATTCCACGTATTTAGTGTTCTTTTAGCTTTCAAATTAGCTATAATTAATAATAGATACTAAACATTTAATACCAAAAATAATTATATACCTGTGACAGTGCGCGGGTCGAAAAAATCTGCCATCTTTGGAGGAGTCCCTAGCACAAATGACCACCTGCACTACGCTCACTTAGCCGGTAGCACGTGCGATACTCTCCTCACGATCGATCGGCATCGGTTGCGTTTCGAAAAATAAGAAGCTATCACGTGGGAATTTTTTTAAAGTGAAACTCACGCTCATATCATCTCGGGTGTAAAGGGTTACACTAAAATATGTGTTACATAACGGTGTAATTTTGTTCCACACTAAATTACTCTGACCTGTTTCTGCAAAAGAAGTATTACTTCAAAGATCTATTTCAAATCAAATCAAATCATTTTTTTAAATTCAAAATAGGTTCTTTACAGAGCACTTTTTGAATGTCAATACAACTACCACCACTTCACAAGGTGTTTCGTTATGGAGAAGAAGCGGCGAAAGAAACTCCATAACACACATCTTTCAAAAATAATATTTTTACATTGTCAACTTAACGTAATGGTACATGTGGAGCTGGAGCTAATTCAGACCACACCGTTTTGTCAGTCAAATAATCACTTACTTTATAGTACGCTATTTTACATAGCGTTTGTTTAACGACAAGTTTGAACTTTTTTTCTGTGAGATTCAAAATATTTAAAAATTATTTTCAAAGAATTCTGTAAATTTTGTTACGTAAACGTATTTACAATATTTCCGTCCGCCGTCATCATAAGGCGCCTATGTTTATTTCGTGCTATCCAAATAGTGATGTGCAAAATGCATGCGATAATTACCGATACATTATCGACATTATGGCGGCGAGACTGCACTTTGCTGCGGCTATTAGTGTAGGGATGTGCTCTTAAGGCTGACTTATCGATAAAAACACAACTATGATTATAGTTATGTTTGATAGTTGTGTTTTACCGCAAACCTTTTATATAGGTACATATTTCTTTTATAATATAGTAGTAGCAGACGAACATGTAGTCCACCTGATGGTAAGTGGCTACTGCCGTTCATGGGCTTCTGTAATCAACCCTAGATAAGAATAGATTCCTACATGAGATTGGATACAAATCCGCCGCTATCCCTTAGGACTAAGCTCAATTACCTCGGAACAGTATGTGTCTTGCTAAGGACGGATCTCTCCTTATAAATAAGAAGATCCTAATAGAAGCTTAATAATAATAATATTCTTCTTCTTCTTGCGGTGCCTCTCCAACTACTGGTGGTACTTTGGTAGGTGGTAGAACCCTTTGTGGTTCGACTCCGGTGGCACCACCGCCACGCCTATTTCTGCCTAATAACAGCAGTGTCAGGCGCTGTTGTGTTCCGTTTTGAAGGGTGTGGTAAGGGAGACATACTTTTTCGAGGCGTTCCAGCTTAGTCCTCAAGGGTAGCGGCGCATCTGTGGCCGACCTCATGTAGGAATATCTAATCCTATCTGGGGTTGATTACAGATGTCCATGGGCGGTAGCCACTTACCATCAGGTGGACTGCATGCTCGTCTGCTACTCCTATATTAAAAAAAAAAAAAAAAAACTCAGGGCCTCTCCTTATAAATAGAAACTTAATATTCTTCTTGCTTCAACTACTGATGGTACTTCTATATTACGTCAAGGCGAAGATGTTTTTAATGTAATAGAATCAGCATATTATGTCTATCTGATGTTAAGTCGATAACGTCCAATAAACCAACTGAAACTCTTTTGGTATTCGACCGTTGAAGATAGACTTCGTAACAGCGAAGAATATACGCGTCTTATAGGCAATCTGTTTCCTTTGGAAAGTTAATTAAAATAATTCCTACACGTTAAATATCAAAAATATCGATACAATATCTTTGCACGTCCCATCCCTATTTTCAAGCAATGCTATAATTTTCGTACAAAATACAGCACTTTACCGCCGATTACTTTCGATACAGGTCCGCTCCTAGTTGCCTATACAGGGTGCTCCGAAAATATATTACATTTTATTTATAACTTATTTTCTTTTTGCATTTTACCCGACAGCAGAGGGTATGATTTTTGAGAGTATGTATGTATAAAAAAATGTTTTCAAAGGTATGTGAAGTCTACTAACACTCACTTGGCCAGCGCGGTGGACTATGGCCTAATCCTTCTCATTATGAGAGGAGACCTGTACCCAGCAGTGGGACAATTATGGGTTGATGATGATGTCGAGGGGTTTTGCCTTCGTCAAAATTGTAGGTGTGACATAAGCACATACATATTTTAAGTGGACGGGTTTATTACTTTTATAGTAATTCCCGTGTTTTTAAGATCGCAATATTTTTGTAGTGCTCACCACAGTAGTACACGAACAAAATTTATTTTCAAATTACATAAAACAAATTGGACATTTCTTTATAAATAATTTTAGAACTCAGCCGACGGCCGAACTCAGAAAAGACTATTATATTATCTGGGGTTGCTTACAGATATTTATAAGCAGCATTTGCCACTAACAAAGGACCACAAGCACGTTTGCTAATAAAAATATAAACATTTTTTATTTCCTTAAAAGTACTCAAAACTGAAAAATAAAAATGACAATTTATAGATTTAGAGCATCAAGCCTAACAATAAATAAGACTATAAAATGAAAAGTAGAGTTAATAATTAAAAAACAATATTTATTTTCAAAAAAGTAGCATCCTGTACACAGTAATGAGAGCTCACGTACACCGCGATGTATATTTAAATTTGATACGCTAGGTACATGTATAAGTAACGTACCTAGACGTTGTACGTGATGGGAATGGCTTAAGGTACGAGGTACAAACCATATTTATTTGGGAAACTAGCAACTTAGTTGCGCCGCATATTAATAATCAATATATCCATATACAGACCAAAGATCGTTATTTTTATAGGATTAGCAGACGAGCATACCGTTCACCTGATGGTTAGTGGCTACTGCCGCCCATGGACAAATTCAAATTCAAATCTCATTTATTCAAAATTGATTCATATAGAATACTTTTTGAAAGTCAACAAACTACCACCGCTTCGGAAGGTATTTTGCTTTGGAGAAGAAGCGGCGCAAGAAACTCCATCTGACATCTGACATCTGACATCTGTAATCAGCCCCAGATAGGATGATAGATATTCCTACCTGAGGTCGATAAGAGATGTAGCGCTACTCCTGAGGACTAAGCTGGAACGCCTCAGGAAAGTATGTCTCTCTTACCACACCAGCACAGAACACAGCAGCGCTTAACACTGCTGTTATAACAGAAATAGGTGTGGCGGTGGTGCCGCCGGAGTGGAACCACAATAATACAACAATACAAAAAATATTTATTGCATACCAAAGAAAAATAAAATAAACAACAATAAATATAAAACACTCTTCGTTTGTTTGTCCACAGCAATAAAATTATATTAGATCTACGTTTATTGTTGTAAGACACGCGACGATGTAAGAAAATGTACAATGGCCGCCATTTTGATAACAGAATTTCTTGAGAAAGAGAATCCATAATGTGAAGGGTGGGTCGGAAGGCGGTTTAACCTAATTTTATAATGTAAGAGTAGCAGACGAGAATGCAGTCCACCTGATGGTAAGTGGCTACTGCCGCCCATGCACATCTGTAATCAACCCCAGATAGGATTAGATATTACCTGATGTCAGCCACAGATGCGCCGCTACCCTTGAGGACTAAGCTGGAACGCCCTTCAAACCATATTCCATTACTTACAGTATAACAGTGATAGCAATTGAAGGTAGAACCCTCTGTGGTTCGACTCCGGCACCACCGCCACAGCGATTTCTGTTATAACAGCAGTGGTAAACGCTGCTGTGTTCTGATTTGAAGGGCGTGGTAAGAAGATATAATTTTCCGAGGCATTCCAGATTAGTTCTCAGAGGTAGCGCAGCATCTTTCGACCTCAGGTAGAAATCTAATCTTATCTGGGGTTGATTAAAAATGTCCATGAGCGGCAGTAGCCATAAAGCAGACTGCATGTTCGTCTGCTACTCCTATATAATATAAAAATTACATTTTATTTCCTTATATGTTACATGTGAAATGTTTTACTGTAATACTCTAAGGGTCTTCCCACACATATCATTGCGAATTCGGAGAGTATAAATGACGTCATTCTGCTCCTTTTGGTTTAGTTACGGATATTTAAAAAATATTTTTAAAATGATAGAGCCCTTAGTGGTTCGACTCTGAAGGCCCCGGCGTCACACCTATTTCAGCATAATACCAGCAGTGTTAAGCCTGCTATTTCCGCTTTAAGGGATATTGCCCCTGAACATTTATAATCAACCCCAGATAAGATAAAAGTCTTACCTTGTCGAAGGATAGAAATAGCAAACGAGAGTGCAGTTAATCTAATTTTAAATAACTACTGCCGCCCATGGACATCTATAATAAAACCCGGATAAGATTACATTCATATCTGAGCTTTAAAGGTGGTAGAACCCTTTGCGGTTCGACTCCGGCGGCACCACCGTCACACCTATTTCTACCTAATAACAGCAGTGTTTAGGCGCTGCTGTGTTCCGCTTTGAAGAGTGTGGTAAGGGAGACAGACTTTTCCGAGGCGTTCCAGCTTAGTCCTCAGGCGTAGCGGCGCATCTGTGGCTGACCTCAGGTAGGAATATCTAATCCTATCTGGGGTTGATTACAGATGTCCATGGGCGGCAGTAGCCATTTACCATCAGGTGGCCTGCATGCTCGTCTGCTATTCCTATATTATAATAATAATAAACTGAGGTCAGCCACAGATAGATAAGCTGGAACGCTTTGAACGTCATTCTTATGACGTCATCTCATCTATACTGCATTTCTAATTTAAGATTGAAGTTACAATCAAGCAAGCCTGTGATAGTAAGTGACTTTTGTCGCCCATGGACATCTATAATCAATCCCTGATAAGATTTGAGACCTACCTGAGGTTGAGAACAGATGCATTGCTACCTCGAAGGGCTAAGTAGGAAAGTTTCGGATGTCTCCCTTACCACACCCTTCAAACAAGAACACAGCAGCGCTTAACACTGCTGTTAGGCAGAAGTAGGTGTAACTTTTTTATCGTAGTTCTGTGTTGAAGATCACCTGGGGTTTAGTGCGGTAAGAATCCCACATAACCCTGCGTCGCTCCCACGGCACCGGGTACCTTTTGAAGGTTTCTCCCTCGTAAACAATAAAGGCAGAAATAGATGTGGCGATATTTCCGCCTGAGTTGATCAACAGAGGGTTCTACTTTTTTTTATTATATAGGAGTAGCAGACGAGCATGCAGTCCACCTAATGGTAAGTGGCTACTGCCGCCCATGGACATCTGTAATCAACCCCAGATAGGATGAAATATACCTACCTGAGGTCGGCCACAGATGCGCCGCTACTCCTGAGGACTAAGCTGGAACGCCTCGGAAAAGTCTGTCTCCCTTACCACACCCTTCAAACCGGAACACAGCAGCGCCTAACACTGTTGTTATTAGGCGTATAGGTGTGGCAGTAGTGCCGCCGGAGTCGAACGTCAAAGGGTTCTACCACCTTCAAAGCCTACCTACCGTAGAGCCGTAGAATTCGTGTAAACAGTTTTCCTACGCCAATTTCCTATTCTTATCCTTACTAATATTATAAATCCGAAAGTAACTCTATCTGTCTATCTGTCTGTTTGTCTCTTCTACACGTCTAAACCACTGAACCGATTTTAAAGATTTTTTCTATAAAGATAGTCTGAGACCCGAGAAAGGACATAGGATAGTTTTTATCCCGGAAATCCCACGGGAACTAGGGTTGTCGATCTAAGATCGATTAATCGGAGAATCGATCTTTTGGAACGAAAACATCGATTATTTTTATCGATATTAGTAAGGATTGAATAGTAAACTATGCATTTGATCAAGTGATGATCTTTAGCAAAGTTGTTGTCCATGAGCCCACGAAGGTTTCAGAGTTGGTACGACCAATTTTCGCCAGATGGCGCCACTTTCCTTCCAATGAAGGTACGTATTTTCAGTTTTATGTATGTTACTATGTCATTTATTTTCTTTTAAACGCGGGCGAAGTCGCGGGCGAAAACTAGTAGATATATAGGGAGACCCTCAAGACGTTACAGCGTATGTTTACGACGCCCCCTAGCGGATAGCATTAATATTTTATACCACGTTGCCAATGACTTTTATTGACCGAGCCAAAATCGATACGATGGAGATTATTTTTCGAGGTCGAAATGTTGGTTTCTTGAATTGAATTCAGACTTTCTAGTTAAGTAAATGTCAGACTTGATAGTGTAGCGCTGCTGTGTTCTGTTTGAAGTGTGGTAAGGGAGAGACATTTTTTTATTATATAGTAGCAGACGAGGATGCAGTCCACCTGATGGTAAGTGGCTACTGCCGCCCATGGACATCTGTAATCAACCTCAGATAGGATTAAATTCCTACCTGAGGTCGAACACAGATGCGCCGCTACCTCTAAGGAGTAAACTGAAACTCCTCGGAAAAGTATGTCTCCCTTACCACACCCTTCAAACCAGAACACAGAAGCGCTTAACACTGTTGTTATGAGGCAGAAATAGGTGTGGCGGTGGTGCCGCCGGATTCGAATCACAAAGGGTCCTACCACCCACTTTGGATATTTGTTCTGGATTTAGATGTTTTGTGTATTTGTGTGTGTCCATGGCACCTAAGATACAAGGAATCTTCTGGGTCTGTGAATGTAGAAGGAGTCTTAAAAATGTTAATTCAATTCTGTAAATAATTCGTTTTACAATAAAATAGTTAGTGCGAAGTAAAAGGGCTAAGAACATGTAACTTCAGAATAGTTACTTGCTCCCTAGATGCAATAAAATGCAGTAATAACCTTAGAGCTTATATCTGGGCGCGTGGTAGTGTAGCAGCCAAGTTAAGGCATGTTTGTGTAGATCAATAAAATAAAACTAACATCGACTTGTTTTTTAAAGGAAGATAAAACTTATATTAGGGGATCAAAAGGTGTGTAATTCACACGTTGGTAAGCAGCCACTGCCGCTTCTGGATATCTATAAGCAACCCCAGATAGTATCCATTAGAGGCACTGAGAAGTAATTTAGTACATCTAGTAACTATGAGTGTTCCTTACTACACCCTTCAGTTAATTTTGCTTGACTAGGGAATTAACCCAGAAAGGACAATGCCCATGAAAGTATGGACCGCCGTCCAGAGTTGCATTAAATTGAAACATGTTGTGGACGATGTATAATTAACCAAATACTACCACCAATAATTATTTTTTAGACCAGCACCCGGATTCTGAAGTTATTTACCGAAATGTTACATAACCTCAAAATCGAAAATATCCGACGATAGATTGATGGTCGGTTTTAACTGATAGTAGGTACCTATAATGTAGTTCGATTAACATATTCCATTTACTTTTAAAGGTAATAGGTAAAAAAACCTAAAATAATCCTAAAAACCTAAAATAATGAATTCCGAGTATAAAATACCGCCATTTTAATTTTTGAGAACAACCATAGAACAACAATCAACATTTCGTCTTATTTTATCTTAAATGGAACCCCCTTGTTCAAAGAAACTATTCTGATCGACAAACTATATAAAAAATCAAAAAATAATTTTAATATTACTTTCATTTTGATGCATGAGAAAAATCATTAGTCAAAACACTAATAGATCTTATTGAATTTCGAGTATAAAATTCCGCCATTTTAATTTTTAAGAACAACAATCTACATTTCGTCTTATTTTATCTTAAATGGAATCCCCTGTACAAAGAAACTATTCTGATCGACAAATTACGTAAAAAAATAATAAAAAAAAAATAATATTACTTTCATTTTGACGCATGAGAAAAATTAGTACCATGAATGGGCATTCTCCTTTCGTGTATCAAATCAGTATGGTCCCAGGACAATACATAAATACATAATAATTAATATATTTTTTTGCGGAGATTGCGGAGAGTAATGTTTTTTGAGCGTATGTATGTTTGTCATTCTTTGTCACGCTGCAGTCCAAACGGCTTGACGGATTAACATATGAGGTGTCGTTGGATTCGACTAAATTGTGGGAGTGACGTACACTATGTTTTTAATTATTTTATGTTGTCACAATAATTCCTTTTGTACGTTTTATTTCAGTTTTACACGTGTAATTTTAGCATAACAAATAATGCAGTTTTACTAAATTTTGGAGTTACGAGAATTATTTTGGTGTTACAGAACTTGGCGCACTTTTACAGTGTGTCTTACAACTAAATATTTCACCGCCGGCTGAGAGGAAACGATAAAATGCAGTCCTGTATTATTAACTAGTGTTCGTCTGTTCTAGACAGGGAATTAACTTCATGTTTCTTACGTCTATAAAAGTATGATGTTGACGTAATGAGATTTTTGAGTGAAAACTTCTTTAGGCACTAGGAAAATTAGTGAACGCATTGTAATGTTAGACTCTTAGACAAGTTTGAAGGTGGTAGAGCTCCTTGTGCTTCAACTCCGATGGTACCACCGCCACACCTATTTTTGCCTAATAACAGCAGTGTCAAGCGCTGCTGTGTTCTTGTTTGAACGGTGCGGTAAGGGAGATATACTTTTCCGAAGCCTGATGATAAGTGGCTGCTGCCGCTCATATACATCTGTAGTCATTAAGATTAGATTCTATCTGATGACGGCCACAGATGGGATGATACTCTTGAGGACTGTCGAAACACCGCAGATAAGTGTTTCTTACCACACCCTTCAAACCAGAACACAGCAGCGCTTAACACTGCTGTTATTTGCAGAAATAGTGGCGGTGATGCCGCTGGAGTCGAACCACAAAGGGTTCTACCACCTTCATCTTTAGCAACTCCATATAGAACAGGAGAAGGAGGATCTTCTTCTAGCATCATAAATGCTTTTTTACTTCTATGGACTATAGTGGGTGCTTCATATAACACTATGAAATAAAAAACTCAAAAAACAAATTAAAAATAATATTATATTTAATCATCACATAATTACGTAACAAATGTTAGACTACTTAAAAACTTCCTAAATTAGTTAAAGATTAGTCAAAATTATTAATGACATTCATGACCTACCAAGTAAACGTCGACTCACACTCAAAACGTCCAAATTAAAAGTATTACAAAATGTGCTACAATAAGCGAGTTGTAATTTGCCGATCGAATCTAAGATGGCTTTTTTTCGGGATTTTCGGGAGGGCTGAAGGGCTATTGATCTGGGGCTTCAATGAGACAAAAAAAAAATATAAATGTTGAAGATTTTTTTACAAACAGTATTTTTTTATATTTATACTAGCAATACTTGCTATTAACTGCATTAAATTATTACAGGACTTTTTCCAAAGCGAAACACCTTGTGACGTGGTGGTAGTTGTATTGACATTTAAAAAGTGCTCTGTAAAGAACCTATTTTTAATAAAAAAAATGATTTGATTTTTGAAAAAAATGTATTTGTAGGCAACAAAGCTTTGAAAGACTTGACAAAAAGAGAAAAAAATGGAAGGAGAGAAAATAATTCGGAAAATATTTAGGGCCTCCCTTCTTGTCAAAGATCCGCTGATCGGATCAAATATCAATAATGCCCTTCCATGTTACATCTTTTTTGTTTCCACAACCCTACTTCTTCATCTTCTTAGTTTCAGTCACAGTGCTACTAACTGTTGTTTTGTGCTTATTGAAGTTCTTTATGAGTTTCCTAATTCTTCTTTTAACTCTTCTCTTCTGTGCTCTTCTCAGTTTATTCAAATCCCGATTACCGCTGTTCGTTTCACGTTTCTTGTAGTATTTGTACATCTATGAAAATAAAATCAAATAAAATTACATTTCTACACTTGTATAGTGCGCACCAAACTGCTAGTCCGCTCTGAAGTTGTTGCGAGCAAGTGTACTCATACAATTTGCTATAGCGACGCGACTCATTTCTATATTCAGAACGGACTAGCAGTTTAGCGCGGACTTTAGCACCATACTCAGGGTGAGGTTAGGTTAGGTTAGTGAGTATTCATTTCTAATACGCACATAACTTGAAATATCCGTGCTTGCCTGTGAATCGAGCCGCGGACCTTCCATCTGATAGACTAAGTTTCTAATCACTAAATTATCCCTGCTTTTTGAATACAAAATATTGTTTATAGTATAATTTATATTTTTGTTATTTCTACATATTTTTGCTGCTTCTATTATACCTACATTCAATTCATCTATTGAATTCACTTTTCCTTTCAAGAAATCCAGCTGATTTTCTAAATACTGCTTAACACCACTCATTTTGCTCTGAAATAAAATTCACATATTTTAATAAGACACCCATGACAGATTAAAACAAAAAGTCTTTGTGCTTCGACTCCGGAAGCACTACACCTACACCTATTTCTGTCTCATAACAGCAATGTAGCGCTGCTGTGTTCTTAAGAGTATGGTAAGGGATATACTTAAACCAAACTTAGTCCTCAGAGGTAGCTACTTTCGATCTAAACAATCTCAGACAGAGCTCCAATTTTATCTGGATTAGATTATAGATGGCTGTACGACAGTGACTTTACCACCAGATGGATTGCATGTCCATTTTTTTAATATTTTTGTATTAGTACTGGAGTAGCAGACGAACAATCATTCCACCTGATAGTAAGTGGGTACGGCAGCCCATGGACACCCGTAATCAACCCCAGATAGGATTAGATATTTCTACCTGAGGGCGGCCACAGATGCGCCGCTACCCCTGAGTACTAAGCTGGAACGCCTCGGAAAATTATGTCTCCCTTACATTGCTGTTATGAGGCAGAAATAGGTGCGGTGGTAGTGTCGTCGGATTCGAACCACAAAGGGTTCTACCACCTTTAAAATTTACATTTGGCATTGACCTGATCAGATAGACTACTTACTACTTACCATCAGGTGGACTGCACGCTCGTTAGCCACTTCAATCAAAATACCAACCTTATCCACTTCATCCATTTCATCATACCGCCTCATCAGCTCTTGGACCGCTTGTATACTTCCAAGGCACTGTGTCCTGTCATCCAGATGGTCTCCAGGCATCAGAACACCAATGTCATCTGCTGATTTTTCTAAAAAAAAGACAGATTAATTACCAAGATTAATTCAAACCTTAACAGCAGTTAAAAAGCTGTAATGAGTAATTATAGAACCAAAGATAAATAATAATAATAATAATACTCTTTATTGTACCCAGATGTAGAACATAAAATAAAAAACATACAATTTAGGACGACACAAAAGGCGGTCTTATCGCTAAAACAGCGATTTCTTCCAGACAACCTTAGGGTGAGGAGTTAAAGAAAGTATGAATTACAATAAAAGGTAGGGTGAAAAATAATTAAAATTATAGCTACTAATATGTAAAATAAAGTGTAAGTTAAGGGATAGCATATACTTAGTAGGAGAAGAATAAATAAATAAAAGGGAAAGAAGCTAATAATTAAATTTAGAAACAACGTAACATTTTTTTATTTTTTTTTTTTAGATGATTAATAGCAAGAGCAAAAGTTTAGAGAAGGAATAAAGTTAGAGTTGAGGGTAGTGAGATTTGACCAGATTTTTGAAGGAATATAGGGATTGGGAGTTACGAATAGATACTGGGAGGGAGTTCCAAAGACGGATAGCTGAAACAGTGAAGGATTTTTTATAAAAGGAAGTTGAGTGAGAAGGCGTATAGAGAGCAAGATTTTCTGTAGAACGGAGAGATCGGTCATGGGACAAGTGTAGAAACTGGAAGTGTTGTTTGAAAGATATAGAGAAGAACAGAAGAATATGATAAAAGACCAATATATTGTTCTATCCGCGGTTTAAACCATAAGCCAGTACCTCTGAGTTTTCAAAATGAGTATTAGAAATTAAATATCACTTGCTGAAACGGTGAATTAACCCTTTAACGCACACCCTCACTTTTTTTGGAAATCTTAATAATTGATGATACTAATATGTTCTATGCTATAAATTTAAATGGTATATTGTAGTAAAACTTTTTGAATTCATTATTTTTCGAGAAAATCCAAAACAATGATTAGCATCAGAATCTCCACCAAAGTTTGATCATCCTCAGTCCCCATAAGAGATTCCCATAGAAGATTCTATTTATTAAGTGTAACTTCCAAAAAGTGTAATTTTGTCAAAAATAAAGTATATGTTACAATACAAATCTAAAATGTAACAATATTCATAACTAAAATGAAATGAAAAAATCAAAACATATATACATAATAGGTTGTAACTACCGAACAATATTGTCCGCGGTAAATTAATTATTAAATTAGACAAATTGATTATATACTTGTTGTAAGATGATATGGTTTATAGGAATAACTTGAAAATAAATACTCAATACAACAACTCAAAGTTAGGTAGGCAATCTTCCGGTTACAATTTTTCAACTAACCTCTTCTCATTCGATCCCAAAAAAACTAGGTTTCTTTTATTTACCTCTATTATATTTGCACGATATATCAAAGTATATACTACATTACAACAATTTTACTTACTTTTCCCAAGAAAACATTCCTTTTTATTACCGTAATACTTGTAAATAAGTAACGTATACTCGCGATTATAGCAGATGACCATGTATGGGTGCACGGTGGCCAGTTCACAGGCCATTTTGGAAAATGGCGCATATCTTTTAGTGCGCGAGAGTAACTTGAACACTCGCCTATCGTCTAGCTAGCGTGGTTCATTGGGAGTCGTAAATGATCATAAGGCTCAACATTCGAATAAAAATATATGAAATAAAGACCGAAATGTGACTGTCCAATTTACTGGCCACTTTGTATGAGCCGTCCTATAAAGGGTTAAAACATCGTGAAGAAACCCTACAGGCCAGTCTTCCAAAAAAGCTCTTAAATGTGTTTGAAGTTTAGTAATTCGAATTGGCTAGCTATTGACTCTGGCCTAAGCCTCCCTAACTCTGAGAGAAGATCCGTTACCCAGTAGTAAGACAGATAGATAACAAAAAAGATAGATTATCATATCCACATCCAGTAATGGTTGAAAATGCGTCTGACAGTTCTGAAAAAAGTTCTCAAAGGTGTGTGAAGTTTACTAATTCGACTTGACTAGCTATTGAAAGCCCCTCTAACTCTGAGAGAAGACCCGTACTCAGTAGTAGGACAGATAGATTACAAAAAAGATAGATTACCATATCGATATCCAGTGTTGGTTGAATATGTGTCCATGTTAAGGTCAGGCAAGGAATTTTCCTTTTCAGATGGCGACGTCAGCCATTCCAAAAATGTTTGGAGATCTGGTGGTAATTCTGAAAAATATCACTTTTTTAATTTTTAAGGTCACAGAGGTCCATATAGTGATGAGGGGAACAATGTAAATAGATTAAAAACTACTTACTTATTTGAAAATTTTTGTGTGTTTAAATATTTCAATTCTATACATATTACTAACTTTGTCGTACTTAATCCTTACTAATATTATAAATCCGAATATCCAAATATCCAATCCAAATTCCAATTCCAAATATTCCAAATAATATTATAAATCCGAAAGTAACTCTGTCTGTCTGTCTGGTTGTCTTTTCTTCACGCCCAAACCACTGAACCGATTTTAATGAAATTTTGTACAAAGATAGTGTGAGACCCGAGAAAGGACATAGGATAGTTTTTATCCCGGAAATCCCACGGGAACTAGCGATGCGATCTAAGATCGATTAATCGAAGAATCGGTCTTTTGGACCCAAAGCATCGATTTGTTTTAATCGATATTAGTAAGGATTGAATCGTAAACTATGCACTATCTTTAGCAAAGTTGAAGGTACGAATTTTCAGTTTTATGTATGTTAGTATGTTATATTATTTTCTTTTAAACGCGGGCGAAGCCGCGGGCAAAAACTAGTGTTTCTATAAAATAAGTCAGAAGTTGCCAACGAGCATGAAGTCCACCCGATGGTAAGTGGCTACTGCCGCCCATGGACATCTGTAATCAACCCTAAATAGGATTAGATATACCTATCTGAGGTCGGTCGCAGATACGCCGCTACCCCTGAGGACTAAGCTGGAACGCCTGGGAAAAGTCTGTCTCCCTTACCACACCCTTCAAACCAGAACACAGCAGCGCCTAACACTGCTGTTATTAGGTAGAAATAGGTGTGGCGGTGGTGCCGCCGGAGTCGAACCACAAAGGGTTCTACCACCTTCCATCGAGCATCGTCTTGGACCATCATGGTACAACAATCTGCTACTCCTATATTATAAAAAAAAATACGCTGTTTACCATCAGATGGACTGCATGATCGTTTGCTAATCTATACATATAAATAAAACTGAAATTTGAACTGTCTACCTCTGTTCAACAGTTAGTTCGCAAAATATCGGTTTGTTTTATGACGACCCCTTTTTATATTTTTATTTTTTTATTTTTAGTACTTTTTTTTCTAACGGCCAGCATTACACATTCTATGTAAAAAATTTCAATGTCTTTCTATTACAGTTCCAGAGATAGAGCTCTGTGACAGACGGACAAATAGAGTCTTAATAATAGGTTTCCGTTTTTTCCCTTTGGTTACGGAACCCTAAAAATGTGGCTTGTGACCCTAAAAATTTAATACTCACTGGAGCAAGTCCTCTGTTGAACCTGAAAGTCTACCACTTCCGACATAAGTTTGACAAGTTGCTGCATCAGGGAAGACGCCATCGCGTCTTCATGGTTATCTTCTCGAACTATGAAAAACATTTGAAGAAAAAGTTTATTTTCTTTCTTTTTTTTATAATATAGGAGAAGCGGACGAGCATGCAGTCCACCTGATGGTAAGTGGCTACTGCCGCCCTTGGACACCTGTAATCAAGCTCAACAACGCCAAGAAATTAGCTGGGTTTAGCTGGGTAAATCGAAAAATATCATATAACCATTTCTCCATTCCAACGTCTAATCTTCACAATCGTATAGGTCCCAATGAAGCTCGAGTTTCTACACATTTGGCATCATGGGCTCCCCTACCATTAAGGTTGATTCTGGTAAAATCAGAAAAAGGTGGTCCCTTTATCCCTAGAAAAATATACCAACCCTATTACCTTTTATATTCCTCGTCTGCTTCACAGCATTCACGGCTTCACGAACCACCTTCTTCATATTGGCAGTTAATGCAGCGAAATCATTCGTATCATCTACGTCATCCTGGAGAATATTAAATTTGCTTCAACTAATTTTAATTAGATAGATAGATTATTTATTTCAAGAACTTAAGCAACAACAACAAATTATAACACATAATACACAGTCAAATCCAAAAATACACAAATGGAAACACAAACTTAATCATGAACTTATTGACTACATTTTCTTAAGAAATAAAATTATACAAAATATAAAAAAAAAACTGAAAATAATAAAGTAAATTAAAAAATAAAAACAAACAAAATACATAATCGAGTGTTGCAGCTAAAGTATATGAAAAGGTTTCCGGAGCTCAGAAAAAAACAAAATTGGATCTCGGCAACTGATCGGATCGATTCAGCTCGGACCGTATGCGAACGTTGCTCAGAAGGCTGTACAGTATTACAAGGAAATTACTGTAAATTGACTTACTAATTAGTGATCAAATTATGTTTTTGAAAGTCCTAATTAAAATTTCTCATCCATCATTTTATTTCTATCACCAAGAGTAACAAAATGCTGGATACATTAAATAAAATAATGATAATAAAATGAAGATATAAGCAAAAGTCATGAACTAAAACGGTCTATAACTTTTTGTCAGATATTCTTCAGTTCTACAGTTCTTCAGTCTAATATTCTTCAGCTCGTTTTTGTATTCCTTCTATAGCATCAAAATATTTTTAAATTAAAAGTAATGATTACTCACTCCAATTATATTTCTGATATTTCTCCTCCTAATCTTACTTGAAATTCTTTTTGGACGTGGTAATAATCTGGAATATTTTAATCTTGTATAGAGAAACAAGTACATTATTTATTCAAAATTAAGTTTTGATGTTTAAAGTGGTTATCGAGCATGCAGTCCATCTGATGGTAAAAAGTCACTGCTGTCCATGCTCATTTGCGATCTGTATAGAAGGTGGTAGAACCCTTTGTGGTTCGACTCCGGCGGCACCACCGCCACACCTACATCTACCTAATAAACCTATAATAAATTTCATTTAATAAAAAACTCGTCTGTAGTTTTTAACTTGGACCACAACTAAAGCAAATGTATTGAATTCGCATCTTACCTACAACCACGGCACTTTGCTCATTCGTATTTTTTTCCGTGTACCCGCACCGGGTTAAATTATTAATCTATTGTACTTAATTATAATTATTGTTCTCATGTAACTGACAATTGTCTTCTATGAGAAATAAAGATCTTTAAACCTGTCCATGGGCGGCAGTAGCCACTTACCATCAGGTGGACTGCATGCTCGTCTGCTACTCCTATAATATTAAAAAAAAACTAATTAACTTACGCATTAACATCTTTAGTTGAACTCTTCTCCGTTCCACCAATATCACGTTTAGTGCCACGGAATTTATCAGCAATATTCTTCACTTTCCCTCCAATCCAATTTTTGGATCTCTTCACAAAATTACCACTGCTCAACGAATGCTTATCTCTTATAGGTTTTTCGAAATAATCCATTTTGACTCCATACTCATCATCGTAAATGTCATTCCAAACTATTAATTTGCTGTCTCGTGGAATACTTCGTTTGGAAATTGTCTTATTGTCAATATTATTATCTTCTTTCTTAATATCGTTTCTTAGTTCACTTATATTTGATTTAGTTACATTTTCGACGCCTTGTTTTGTTGTGAAAGTACTAGAGTCTGTAATATTATGAAATATGTTATCAAAATATTGTATTTTTTTATCTGATATATCAGGTTTTTAGTTAAAACTTACTTTTATTAAAATAATATACCTAGAGGTCTATTACTGTTTTAATGGCGTGGATTGGAAATTCATTCCATCTACTTAATATTTAGGATAGTACGGTATCTTAATCAAATCTTTAAGAGAAGTAGGGAAGTGATTACATATTTACCAACTACATAAGTACCATTAATTAATTATATAATTACCAACCAGTTATGATAGTCGGTGTAACTTGTACATTATCTTCTTTAGTTCTTCTACCTTCTTCTTTATCTTTTACTTCAGTTATCTTTGCAGAAGCATTTTTGTCGTCTAAAGATAGAAGTACTCTTGATCTATGTGCAATATTCTCTATCATGTCAGAGTCATATGTCGGATATAATACTTCTTCAGAAGTATTTCTTTTGATTATAGAGTTATTAGTTGAATTGTTAAGGATACTGGAATTAAATAATACAAAAATATTGTTTGAAAAAGGTAAAAAAACAAAAGGTATTAGTTAAAAGTTAAAAAGTGGGAATGAAATATTTTTGTTTTAGATATTTGATTTGATTTATTAATTTTGCGAATGTTGATGTCAAAATGGGAGAAATTATAATATGGTATATACACAATATACAAATATAACTCGTAATGAATTAAAATTCAGAATAAAGATTAAAGTAAAGAATCAGTAACCAAAACTCTATCCAGATTGGATAAGTAGATCTGAGAAAATCGCGGAAATACAAGTATACATACATATATAGTGGTCTAAAAAAGAACCTACTTTTTTGAAGTCGGTTATGCAGTAATGAGTAACTTATTAAATATTTATGACCATTAAATAATTTTAGAGATAATATATCATAAATTCACAGTTATGTCCCATAACTTAATAAATTCTTAATCCGTACCTTGAATTCTTCAATCCGAACGTCTCACCAGACAGTTTAGCGAGCGTGTTAAACCAATCCGAAACCATTGCGAAGAACTCACCAGCTCCCATTGTCTTATTATTCTTATTTCCAATACCATCCTTTTTTGTATCCCTTTTAGTCTCATTAACATTAGCATCTATATTAAATACTGTACTATCATCTTTAGTAATAACACCTCGATTTACATCTTCAAAATCATCCACATCTATAGACTCAACGGATTTCAACCCACGTTTCGGTACAGATAATGAAGCTCCTGAACTTTTAGTGTATAGTTTCTGCGTTATCATACTACTCTTGATCAATGGATCGTGTATTGACGGATTCAACAAGGGATCAAAACTCGGTTGCAGGTAGGGAATTGCGCTGGATTGTGGTCTTTTCTTTACACTCGCTATTTTAAAGTGTTTTCGGATAGCCTTGAACAGATCAGATTCCTTATTGCATTTGCCTGGTTTTATTTCAAATCTTATACCTTCTGATTTTTGTGGAAAACCTAAAAAAAATATGAATTTTACTAAACACTTTCAGAATGGATTATGGTAAAATTATCATCACCTAGGAAGTTGGTAAGACCCTTTGTGGTTTAACTTCGGTGGCACTACTGTCACACCTATTCCTGCCTAATAAAGTGTGGTAAAGGAACGCCTATATCCTAGGTATTCCAACGCATTCCTCGGAGGTAACAATGGATTTGTGTTCAAATTCAAGTAGAAATCTTAGATTATCTGAAATGATTAGATCTCTAGAGACACATATAGGAATATCTCTTCAGGATATGTTGTTTGTAAAAAGCAGTGGTAGTTAAGAAATGCGGCCTCTCGATCGAGGGGTCCCAGGTTCAAATCCCAGGCACCTCAGATTTATTAGAAATTAGTTATCACTTGCTTAAACGGTGAAGGAAAACATCGTGAGGAAACCTGCATGCCTGAGAGATTTATAAAAAACATCTTAAAGATATGTGTAAGTTTACCAATCCGCACTTGTCCAGCGCGGTCGACTATGGCCTAATCCTTCTCATTCTGAGAGGAGACCCGTGCCCGGTAGTGGGACAGTAATGGGTCGATGATGATGATATGTTGTTTATGTACTGCAAATGACTTCTACAATACAACACGGAAACTATTCAACTATGACAGACTAAAAGGTAATAGTATCGTACCTCCTAGTTGACGCTTAATCGTATTTTGATCCAAGGACATTTTATGCCTTTTAACATTTGGCTTCACAGTCGTCCCTTTCTGATCCACAGAGCCCTTCTTATCATCCAAAACTCCATAATCACTGTACGCTTGAGCCATTTCGACTAACCTATCGTATTTACTATCGAAATAATCTTCAATGTAGTCAGTATCGCTTATTTTATTTGTTTCGTCATTGTTAATTACGTCTTTTGTTTTTACTGGTACTTTAACGTTTTCCATCGCCGCTTGCTTTATGATGGCGTTTAGTTCTTCTGGATAAAGGGGCATTGGTCCTTTCCAATTCCTGTTGTATACGTCTGGTACATTTTCCTGGAAAATATAAAGTAGTTTTAAACATGTAGCTTATTCATTAAAATATATAATAAAACTATTTGTATGTGGGTGTGTATTTGAAGGTGGTACAACTCTTTGTGGATCAACTCCGGCGGCACCACCGCCACACCTTTCGCCTAATAACAGCAGTGTTAGGCGTTGCTGTGTTCCATTTTGAAGGGTGTGGTAATGGAGACATCATTTTCCGAGGTGTTCCAGCTTAGTCCTCAGGAGTAGCGGCGCATCTGTGGTCGATCTCAAGTAAGAATATCTAATCCTATCTGGGGTTGATTACAGATGTCCATGGGCGGCAGTAGCCACTAGGTGGTACCATCAGGTGGACTGCATGCTCGTCTGCTACTCCTATATTATTATAGAAAAAATCTCTATTTATTTTAGTTACTAGGAAATTCTATAGAGCACGTTTAACCCCCAAACCATTCCCGCACAGTTAAAAAGCTATCCACAGTTATATCTTAAGGTTAGATAGTGGACGATAAAAAAATCTCATCAAAATCAATCAATATGATGATAATGATAAGATTTAATTATCACTTAATTAATCGATTAGTTTATCAATCATCAAAATAGCATAGATATAATTTCTTAGAATTTCGTGAAGATTAAGATATGTTATGTCCTTTCTGATTGAATTTTCAAAAATTATGTGCGTATTAGAGATTCATTATCACTTGCTAAACGGTGAAAGAAGACATCGTGAGAAAACCTACATGTCTGAGAGTACAAAAAAATCTCAAAGGTGTGTAACGTTTATCAATTAACGTGTAACGTGTAACGTTAATCATTTTGAATCTCACGGAATAAAAGTTCAAACATGTCGTTAAACAAACGCTATGTAAAAAAGCGTACTATAAACTAAGTGATTATTTGACTGACAAAACGGTGTGGTCTGAAGTAGTTCCAGCTCCACATGTACCATTAAGTTAAATTTGACATTGTAAAAATGTGTTTTTTTTAAAGATGTGTGTTATGGAGTTTCTTTCGCCGCTTCTTCTCCATAACGAAACACCTCGTGAAGTGGCGGTAGTTGTATTGACATTCAAAAAGTGCTCTGTAAAGAACCTATTTTGAATTCAAAAAAATTGATTTGACTACTGCCTAAGTACTTCTCACTGTGAGAGGAGATCCGTGCCCAGCAGTAGGACAGTAAAGAATGAACGTAAATGAATAATTGGGTAATTTATAATAGTTATAACATGCTCTAATTTCGTAAAATCATAAAGGTCGTAAAACCTTTCTTTTTTTATAATATAGGAGTAGCAGACGAGTATGCAGTCCACCTGATGGTAAGTGGCTACTGCCGCCCATGGACATCTGTAATCAACCCCAGATAGGATTAGATATTCCTATCCGAGGTCGGTCACCGATGCGCCGCTACCCCTGAGGACTAAGCTGGAACGCCTCGAAAAAGTATGTCTCCCTTAGCACACCCTTCAAACCGAAACACAGCAGCGCCTAACACTGCTGTTATTAGGCAGAAATAGGTGTGGCGGTGGTGCCGCCGGAGTCGAACCATTGAGAGTTTCACCACCTAATCTTATCTGGGATTGATTAAACATGTCCATAGGCGGTCATAGGCACTAAACAAGAGACGACTGCGTTCTTTGCTTTAAAAACAATATGAATCATACTTACATTCCTCTTGTTCCTGTCAACTCCTCTCTCAGTCTCATCATGGGTTTCCATTTCATCAGCCAGCACTTCCTTCAAGTCCTCATAAGCAAGGGTTTCTTCATTACCTTCATCAACCTGAAGTAGCTTACGATGGTTGTAAGCTCTGCTTCTCTGGTCTGCTATGAGACTGGGGTTCAGATCTTGATTTTCTGGTTGCCTGTGTCAAATATTGTATCATCAAAGTATCGTATGGACATTTTGTACTGTTTATATTTTATCTCATCATAACCTCATCATCATCATCTTGGTGAGGATAAACTCGTCTCACTTTAATTTTTTAAATTGGACTCGTGTCAAAATCACACACAGTGAAGTTAATACAAAGAGAAAAATAGTAACTGACAAAATTATATTATAAGTTTTCCAAATCTTATATATAAAATTCTCGTGTCACAATGTTAGTTACCGTACTCCTCCGAAACGGCTATACCGATTTTCACCAAATTTTATATGCATATTCAGTAGGTCCGAGAATCGGTTACTATCTATTTTTCATACCCTTAAGTGATAAGGGTTGTTCACCCTTAACATTTTTTTATTTATATGGCAACACAACGTTTGCCGGGTTAGCTAGTATAGTATAAATATTATAAGATGAAAAAAAGTCCCAAACTATCCACAGCAACATTGACTTTCCTATTTCGTTCACAGATATAATGCTAATGGAAATAAAAAGTATACGAGAAATATGAACAATACAGCTCTTATTCAGCCATTTTTTATAAATACATAAATATGTGGGAGAATACTTCATTTTCTATATAAATATTCCGTTTTTAAGATCACCTGATTTTAATTTCGAACTACCGCTCCGTATTTAATAATTGGCTACCTGTATCATGGTATAAAAAAGGGGCGCGCAACTGTCAACAGATCAGAAGTTGTCCAATAGTAGGACGGCACGGTGGTGCTCTGAACTGTTTGGTGTTTTGCTTGGGTGTTGTTGTTACTATGGTGGCATTAACGCTTATTCATTTATTTATTTTAACTACATTTTTATAAATATTGGTCAAATTAGTTGAATCTAGTTGGTCTGAAGTAGTTCCAGCTCCACATGTACCATTAGGTTAAGTTTAACATTGTAAAAAACATTTTTTTAAAAGATGTGTGTTATGGAGTTTCTTTCGCCGCTTCTTCTCCATAACGAAACACCTTGTGAAGTGGTGGTAGTTGTATTGACATTGAAAAAGTGCTCTGTAAAGAACCTATTTTGAATTAAAAAAAATGATTTGATTTGAATCGAAATACCATTGTAGATCTATTTACTGGTGCGCCCACAAATAAATATACAATAACGACGAACAATATTGAATATTAAATGTATGTACTTACATAAAGGCAGTCATACGCAAGGGTATCGTTCTAGGGGTGACCGAAAACAGAATATCATTGTAGTCCAGATTTATATCAAATTTCTTAACAGTACTTGCTCTATCAGTCATCAACTCCATCAAATGATTACGTTGTACATCTCTATTAAATTGATCATCAAAATGATCATTTTCATCAATTCTTCTATTATCATTACCTACTTCATTTGGATGCCCAAAATCATAGTTCTGATTGTACGATTTTCTATAATTATAATTGACTTCTGGACTTAAGTTTTCTGTGCTTGTATACATCTTGTCCAAACCTTCGAAATAGCTTTTCAATTTATTACCGTTATTACCGTGTATTTTAGACATGAATTTTGAGCTACGATCGTTAAAGTCTTTAGTTTTATCATTCGATTCAACCTTCATTGAATTGTGTGAATTTTCATAATTCTGATTTTCCATTGCTTTATCAAAAATTGTTATGTTATGTCTATATTGGTTAATTAAAGGAATGCTCTCTGTACTGACAACTTCTTTGGCTTTCTTATCAATTTGATTTACTTTATTTGTAGTGGTTTCCGTTGTCGTTTTCGCTTCTTCATTAACATTTGACTCTTTATTAAAATGTTCAGTCTTGTGATTACATTTACCTTTATTGGAGAACAGTACATCCAATTCCAATGGATCTGTCATTATTTCTGGAATATTCCTATCCAATAAATGATCCAACAGTTCATCCAAACGTTGGCTATTTTGATAAAATGGATGTTTCATGTGTTCTTCGTGTGATTTCGATTCTTTTGGCGCGTGAGAACATTTTGGGAACTTTCGCTTTTCCTCTATCGGCTTGTATTGTATCAAAACCTTTTTGTTTTCTATCAGAAGTCCTTCTGGTTTTCCTAGATCAGTTATTTTTGATCTTTGCACTCGATTAGTAGAATTAGCTTTAGCATGTCTGTTTTTATTTCTAGATATACGATGTTTAGCAACGAATTTCAACGATCTTTTGTATCTATCGGGTGTGTTAATTTTATTATTAATTTCTGTATTCATAACATGGTTGTTTTCCAAACCTTGTTTCAATTTTTTTATTTGTGCGTCAGTTTCTATTAGCTTCTTGTAGAATTCTGTGAATAAAAATTATAATTAATTTCATTTCGCGTGGCGGAGCGGTCACCATACCGGTCTGACGCGCAAAGGGTCCCGGGTTCGATTCCCGGCCAGACAGATATCTAAATGATGAATTTAGGTGTCTGTATCTGGGTCTGAGTGGTTGTGTATTGGTCTATGTGTGTGTCCATGGCACCCACGACACAGGGAATCCTAGTGTGGGGCTGTGAGTGTAGAAAGCGTTTATTTATTTATTAATTACGATTTTGAAATTAATCAAATTCTTCTTGTAAGAGTCTCTCCCTTTCCAAACTGTGGTCCTTGAGGCCGGCCAACGCACCGCTACCCTGAGGACTAAGCTGGAACGCCTAGGAAAAGTATGTCTCCTTTACCACACCCTTCAAACCAGAACACAGCAGCGCTTAACACTGCTGTTATAACAGAAATAGGCGTGGCGGTGGTGCCGCCGGAGTCGAACCATTTAGAGTTCTACCACCTTCAATGTCACTCACCACGTAATTTCTCGTTGTTCTGTATTTCAATCATCTTGTCTGTCCCAATCACACCAGCTAGCTCGCTTGATACTCCTTCATCCAATAGGTTCTAATAAAGAATAACATAATTATTTCATAAGCTTGGAGCAGCAATCAAGCATACAGTCCTTATGGTAAGTCACTGTATGGACATCTGTAACCAACCTTTTTTTTACAATATAAGAGTAGCAGACGAGCATGCAATTCATCTGATGGTAAGAGGCTACTGCCGCCCATGGACATCTGTAATCAATCCCAGATAAGATTACATCCCTAGCCGAGGTCGACTGATGCGCCGCTACCCCTGAGGACTAAGCTGGAATGCCTCGAAAAAGCGTTTAACACTACTGTTATGAGGCATTATTTACAAAAAAAAAACTCAAAAGTTACGTGAAGTCTACCAATACGCACTTGGCCAGCGCTGTGGACAATGGCCTAATCCTTCTGATTATGAGAGGATACCCGCGCCCAGCAGTGGGACAGTAATGGGTTGATGATGATGTTATGAGGCAGAAATACGCGTGGCGATGGTGCCGCCGGAGGCGAACCCCTGAGTTCTACCACCTTTAATAGATTTAAACCTTTTCTCGGGTATGAGCTACCCGTAATGTACTTTGGTATTTTACTGTAGAAACATAAATATTTTATTTTATATCCCTGTATTATAATAATATACCTTCACGGTCGAAACACACTATAGTCGTCACAATTTAATAGGCCCATTTTGACACATGCCATCCTAATATCATGCCATGTAATTTTTTGAACTAACTTTGTATGAACGTATAACACGTAATTGGAAATTCAAATACTACTAAACATACAATAATGAAATAATTTATTAACAAGAATAATTAGGAAAATTTATAAATGGTATTACACATTTTATTTCAGTTAAAATGTGTCCAGAAACCAATTTATCCTACATCAAAAAGCATCATAGGGCGTCGTTGCAATGTTATATCAGTCGGGTAATTTAGCAGTTTACGACAATTTACGGCTACAGCTTGCAGCTTCAAACCATTCGGAAGAAACCATAATCGATTACCTTTCAAATAATCGAAATTTAGAATTACCAATATTTAATTATTTATCCCTTTTTCATCATAATAACAATAAAATAATAGAGACTTTGCTCCGTAGTGAATGATAAAATGAAAAAAAAATACAAGTTACGATAGCACGAGCACGCTTTATTTAATACTAGCTGACCCGGCAAACTTTGTACCGCCTCAAAATTTTGTCACGCCTATTTCATATAAAATATAGCCTATGTTACTAGTGGATAATGTAGCTTTCGAATAGTGAAAGAATTTTTAAAATCGGTCCAGTAGGTTTTGAGCCTATTCATTACAATCAAACAAAGTTTTCCTCTTTATAATATTAGTATAGATTCCGAAAATGATTAAATTTTTAAATTAAGAAATAAGTTATTTTATTTTATCTTTTTTTATTAAAACTAAACATGATTTAGAAAAATACTAAACAAATATTCTGTTCACATAATATTAAGTAATCTATACAATACGATATGGAGTTGTATTTGATCTGTAGTAAAAATCGGTTTCTTTGGTTATCGATTTGTATGGCATATGTTGAGTGTCGTAGCGATGGCATGTGTCTAAATGGGCCTATTAAATTGTGACGACCATAGATTAGTAAAGATACTTCGCCGCCTTGAAATTGAATGAAGCCACAAACGGCTTATTAGTAAGTTCTATTTTTGAACTCTTGAAAAATAAAAACATTTTAGAGGAAATTTACGAATAAATAACTAATACTGCGTAATTTACATAATAAATAAATAATTATTTCAAATATTTTAGGGACATTTTAGCACGGAGACGTGGCAAAGCTTTTTTACGCAACTATTTCAATTTTCAAAACTGGGTACATTTTCTTGTTAGGAGTGAGTAATATTTACTAGTGACGACTATAATTCTACCTTTGAACTAAGAAACGTAAGTACACTTTACAAAGGGCTAAAAAAACCCAAGCGTCTTCGTCAACAACCAATACGCTTAACAAACCTTAATTGAGTACTAGAATACCATAAATTCAACCCTTAATGAGACCCTACGTCACGCTCAGAACACCATTCCGTATATTAACCCCCATAATAAATATGTCGTGGTACTTATTTAAAAGTTCCCAGGTGTTGGAGAAACGGGCTACATTATACCAACGTTTTACAGCTAAATAATTAACAATTCTCATTTTTAGTGAGAACATTTTAAACGATAATTTCGGAAAGTGGTGCTCGAAAGCTTTTTAATAGAGACATAAATAGGATCGTACCTTGCACAGGATTGTTACGAAAATACGTTTAATAATAATATAATTATGGTTTAAAAATTAAAAACCTCGCGAAAATCGTACAAGGAAAATCGTTAATCCTGATTCCTGACGATCCTGATAAGGAGAATGGGATTGAATTATTAAAATCGTGTATTGTCATCGGTTCTTGATAATTGTTCAAAATTGATTGACATAAATATACTTATAAGTAATTACGAGAAAACACTAGTTGAAATTACAGCATTGTAAGAAGATAAATATAGTTTAAAAAACTAAAAAACACGCTTTTATGTTAAAATCAACTAAAAAGCAAAAAATAATCTTCAATCTAGGAATCAATTAAGGAACAGTAAATAGTATAATTGTGGAAAAAGTGTGGGGTGCTCCATTTATCAGGTTCGAAAAGCGCCCCACACTTTTTCCACAATTATACTATTTACTGTTCCTTAATTGATTCCTAGATTGAAGATTATTTTTTGCTTTTTAGTTGATTTTAACATAAAAGCGTGTTTTTTAGTTTTTTAAACTATATTTATTTTATTATTTTTAGTATTTGTTGTTATAGCGACCACCATCATGCATCGTTTGTAAAAAAATCAAGTGTCTATCTATTACGGTTTAAGAGATAAAGCCCTGTGACTCAAGAACAGACAGCGGAGGGTTTCGTTTTATCCTTTGAGTACGGAATCCTAAAAATCATTCTACAAGATGGCATTATAGATATGTTTCAGTACATTTGAGTTATAGGGAAATAATATTATTATTTTCCAAAGCTAAAAATCAATCTAGTAACTTTGCCTGAACGCTCCATAAGGCGCTTTCTCTCGCCTCGAAAATCGTTAATCCTGAGGATATTGATAAGGACAATGGTACAAAATTATTAAAATCGTGTATTTTCATCGGTCCTCAATAAATCTACAAAGTTTGAACGAAATCTGGCCGTTTAAAGTGGGTCAAAATCGCGCCCAAAGAAGTCGGTTACAAACATACAAACAAACATACAGGTGAAGCTAATAAAAAGCGTGTAAAAAGTAGGTTTTGCTAGCTGACCCGGCAAACGTTGTGTTGCCATATAAATAAAAAAATGTTAAGGGTGATCAACCCTTATCACTTGGGGTATGAAAAATAGATAGTAGCGGATTCTCAGATCTACTGAATATGTATATAAAATTTGGTGAAAATCGGTAAAGCCGTTTCGGAGGAGTACGGTAACTAACATTGTGACACGAGAATTTTATATATAAGATGAATTTAGATGTCTGTTCTAGGTCTGTTTGTGTAATTATCTTTATGTGTGTCCATGGCACCAACGACACACAACACTAAAAAGTTTTCATTTAAAAAATAAAGCAGTTTATCGATTTTTGCACAAATTTAAATATACATAACTCAAACGTGACTGACTGACATAGTGATCTATCAACGCACAGCCCAAACCACTGGACGGATCGGGCTGAAATTTGGCATGCAGGTAGATGTTATGACGTAGGCATCCGCTAAGAAAGGATTTTGATCAATTCTACCCCCAAGGGGATAAAATAGGGGATGAAAATATTACTTCGTAACGTAACTTCGGCAAAAGCTCGTGTCATTATAATTTTAACAGTGATGTGCTTTCAAAAACCATAAATTAAGGTTTTAATACTGAAAATCGATACACAAACAATCATATAGGAAACGTACAGTTAATTTTAACTGTTACCCAAAACTTCTCGTGTTCGAAATTAAATATACTACGCGGGGATTATATTAAGTGTTTAGTGTTAAGGGGAAGCGTGTTTCTGACTAAAGTTTATTTCTTTATTATTTTATCATCAATCACTGTCCCACTGCTAGGCACAGGTCTCCACTCAGAATGAGAAGGATTAGGTCATAGTCCACCGCGCTGGACAAGTGCGAATTGGTAGACTTCACATACCTTTGAGATTTTTTTTAATCTCTCAGGTATGCGGGTTTCCTCACGTTTTCCTTCATCATTTAGCAAGTTAATTTCAACTTTCGAACTAACAAACATGGTAAATAAAACCTTCTAAATAATAAAGCCTAAATAAAAAATAATTGCCTAGTGACAGTCAGACACTCGAATTTTTACAGAGGATACATAACGGTAGCCGCTATAACAACAAATACTAAAAATAAAAAAAGTTGAATACAAAAAGTGGTCCCCATACAACAAACTGCTATTTAATATTTTTCCGAGTAACTTTTGAACCATTATAGGTAGACAGTTCAAATTTTCACAATGTGTGTACGTTAACGCTGCTATAATAGTAAATACTAGAAAATATAAAAAAAAAAATTGGTTGTACGAAACCCTCCTGGTGCGAGTTTAACTTGCACTTGGCCAATTAAAAAAAATCAAAGTGCAGGCAGGATCGAACCTCGGACCCGTCGTTTAAAACGTCAAATTTCAATCACTATTACTTCGTGTTTTAGTCATCTCTACTAACAAACATCACCAAAATTAATATTTTTTATAAACTTTGAATAAATTTTGTATAGCACTCCCCCTTAACTGAGAGCGTGAAATTAAGCAGTCATTACTAACACGTGTCGTATGTACATGGAGCCTTAAATTGCATTCCGTCTCTTTCACACACCAGCCACTAGAGCGAGACGACACATCAATTTATACCAGCATTGAGTGAATTACATTCACATATAAATATTCGATTCAAATTAGACGTTTCGAATTTGGGTCTATTTGGGTCAATATTGACCCGGGGTCTTATTTATGGGGTTATTTTCGATTTTGGACTAAATAATTTTCAGTAAATTCGATTTATCATTGAGAAATTTCAGTCAGTTCTGTAATTAATATTTCAGAAACTATAAGGGACCAAACAAGTAAGCTATTTTTATTATTTTTATAATAAAGGAGTAGCAGACGAGCATGCAGTCCACCTGATGGTAAGTGGCTACTGCGGTAAGGACATTTGTAATCAACCCCAGATAGGATTAGATATTCCTACCTGAGGTCGGCCACAGATGCGCTGCTACCCCTGAGGACTAAGCTGGAACGCCTCGGAAAAGTATGTCTATATGTAGGTATGTATTTGCGATCGACGACTAACGCCTGTTATTATAAACCAATCTATCCATTGTTTGGCGTACTAAAGATGGAAACTTATCATTTTACATTGGCAGAAATTATCAAATTTCTACGCGCTCTGTCAAATAGCGCTGCTGTGTTCTGGTTTAAAGGGTGTGGTAAAGGAGACATACTTATCCGAGGCGTTCCAGCTTAGTCCTCAGGGGTAGTGACGCATCTGTTGCGGACCTCAGATAGGAAACTAATCTTATCTGGGGTTGATTATAAATGTCCATACAGTGACTTACCATCAGGTGGACTACATACCTCATTTGTTACAACTTCATAAAAATCGAACCTAAGACCGCTAGACTTGCATAATGACATATTTACCGTAGCAAAAACTAATTTAAAATCGCTTAGCATTCTATTTTAGTCACTTTATCGCCGACATTGTACTTTTAAAGTTTTTCTAGATTTTTCATACATTTTACAACTTTCTTTAACGTAAGTGTAGTTTTTGCACTAGTTCTTAGCACGCGGCGTCGCTTATATATTTAAATATATTTTTTAAATAAATATTTTTTCCTTTTATTTGCTTATTAGTATTTTGTGTGATAATATATGTGTTTTAACCGGCTTTTCATACATAAACATCCCATACATTGGCACTTATATTGAATACAATGTTCACGTCGTGATCCAGCGAAATATATTAAGCACCATCTTCAGAATTATGTACTCAACCAACATTCTTTAAATATTTTTACTTCTGTTTAATTTAGTTTAAACAATTTTTGATTTAAGTAGCAAACGAGAATGCAGTCCACCTGATGGTACCTGCCGTATGGACGTCAATAACCCCAGATAGGATTTCAGTCCAATCTGAGGTTGATCAGAGATACCTACATACCTAAGCTAGCTTACTACGCTTCAAACATTTTTTGATTTTGATTTAAGTAGAAACGAGCATCTACCTGATGGTGCCTGCCGTATGAACATCAATAATCAACCCCAGATAGAATTACAGTCCTTGAGCACAGATGTTCCTAAGCTTATCACATCCTTTAAAACAGAAATTTATTAAAACCCCCAGTATTTTTCGTAAAAAACGTATTCAAAAAATGTTTGCCAAAAATATGTTCAACGGACAGACAAACCCACAGTATTGTATCATTCATATTAGATGTAAAATACACAGGTTAAATACAAATGGTGTATTGTTACATTCGGTGCATCAACAAGTCGTTAGGCTGTCTGGGTGGAGGCAGCGTTTTCATCATAATGTCCTAGTCTAGGAGACGGATGAAAAACTATGCATGTTACAAGTCATTATTAGAGTTATGTACCCAAAAGGTAATAAAATCAAAAGATGAAGAAACTTTTAAAAAACATTTTTTTATAACTTGTTAATAAATAAAAGAACTACTAAGTTAAAAATAATTTAAACCCGATATATTTGTTTTTTTTTCATCTGACATTTTTTTTATAAATAAAAGTCTTGGTAACATTGCGGTAGAGGCAATATTTATACTTGATTTTTCTATGTTTGAATTAAGATATTGTCAGTTCGTTCATTATAGATGATGATGACGATGATCGCTTAGATGCCATAATAATTATAGTTCAAAAACTAAAAACCACGCTAAAATCGCACAAGGAAAACCGTTAATCCTGATTCGTAACGATTCTGATGAGGAGAATGGGATAAATTTATTAAAATCGTGTATTGTCATCGGTTCTTGATAATTGTTCAAAATTTTAAATTAATCGGACCGTTCAAAAAGGGTAAAAATCGAGTTCAAAGATTCCGTTACATACATACATACAGGTCAAGCTAACAAAAGCATGGTAAAAACAACAAAAATGTTTTTTTTTTTTGAGATACCGCTTTAATGTTTAAAGGCCCTACACGTTAAGGCTGCATCGCGCAGCCCTACACCATGCTCATGCTGCATCGTGTCTTCGCGGAACGGCCAACGCTGACGAGGCGCGTCCCACGTGCAGGTGGCCGTCCGCCATGGGAACAGTTCACCTCCATCGCGGAAAGTGACTCTACCTATCACATCATATATTTTTATTGTTACAAGTTGTGTTTAAATTTAAATAAAAAGTTTAATTTGTTCGCGAAATAGACTGCTATTCTTTCCTAGACGCCCAGCTCCCATAACTAGTATAATAATATTCCGACGTGAATACTGTAGCTGACTCTCAGCCTACCTAGATTGTCCCCACCCGGGTCCGAACCGTGGTCGGCGTTTTATGTTTCTCTTTATGCACTCCACCGCACGTTTTGTGTTCCGTAATCATACTCCGACGTTCTGTTGTTTTTTTGAAAAATGTCTCTTTTTTGCTCAAAAAATGGCTACTACAGACATCGTTTACAATTTATTTAAAGACGCTTCACACACACAGCCTTAGGATTCCCTGTGTGGGTGCCATGGACACACAAAGACGAACACACAACCAGACCCAGATCAGATATCTAAATTCATTCAGATGTCTGTCTGGCCGGGGATCGAACTAGGAACCTTTTGAGCGTCAGACCGGTATGGTGACCGCTCCGCCACGCGGGTCGTTAAATATTTATCGTTTTTTTAGTCATAATGAAAAATGTTGTTCTTGAGGACTAAGCTGGAATGCCTCGGAGAACTGTCTCCCTTACCACACCCTTCAAACCAAAACACAGCAGCGTTACAATGCTGTTATAACAGAAATAGGTATAGCGTTGCCGCCGGAGTCGAGCCACAGAGGGTTCCTTTACAAATAAAGATAGCTTAAGACTGATCTAGAGTTTTGATGCAGTCCCATCCTATTTACTTGTAATTATGAAAGGCCCTTTCCCAGCCATATTATAAAGGGCCCACAAACAAAACATCTAGTTTTAATCCAGCACCGCTATGGGGCGCCATTGTTCTCAATTCGCAAAAAGACCGCTGCAGCGACTTTTTTGCAATATCGTAATGTTGATGACGGTCTACCGTTTGTTAAAAGTTTTATTGTAACAAGGGGTAGCTAAGGGGTAAATAGCCGTATAAATGACTAAATGAAAAGCGTATGCCATCAAAAACATAACTAGTAAAAAAAAAAATGGCGCAACTCAGTTTGTGTACCGTAAAAAGTTGTGAGATCCATTTAAAACCAAGTCGGTCCATTTATTTAGTTTTATTCAGTCTCTACTTAAGGACAATCAGAAGATTGAAGTTATTACGTAATTAGCTAACCTGACAACATCTTATGGTACCATATCAATATTAAAAATATTTTATGTTTAGTACGATTGCCAAGTCAATCTATTTACTTAAAACATAAAAGATTTTTAATATTGATATGGTCTCATAAGACGTTGTTAGGTTAGCTAATTACGAAATAATTTAAGACCAGGTACCTTAACTAGGGACTGAATAAATTAACCGACTTGGTTTTACATGGATCTCACAACTTTTCACGGTAGAAGAACTAAGTTGTGAGACTTATTTTTTTTACAAGTAATGTTTTTGATGGCATTTCCCTTACCACACCCTTCAAACCAAATCACAGCAGCGCTTAAAACTTCTGTTATATTTATGTTTAGCAGTGGTGCCACCGGAATCGAACCACAGAGGGTTCTACCACCTCAGATTGGTCACATGAAGAGAAGACTCGTGCCTAGCAGTGGGACAATTAAACTCTTTTCTCGTTCCTAGCTTTCTTTAACACAGTACCCTTATATAAATTTATCACGGCTCAACTTATAATGGACAGACATATTAGTTTCGAAGGTGGTATTGTCTCAAGAGAGCCACAAAGTATCTTCGTTATAAATCTGGTTTACGAGAAATATATATAGAAAAAGTTACGCCCGTCTTAATGTCACAGCAGAGTTATAGGCTTTGGATCGGTTAAGCGCGAGTCGGGTTTTAAAGTTAGGGTTTCATCTGTAAAAGTAAAATAAAAAAGCGTGTTAAAAGTAGAACCTTTTGTGTTTATTACTATCTTCTAGAAGGGTGGGTCTGATATGTTCTAGTTTGAAGGGTGTGGTAACGGAGACATACTTTTCCGAGGCGTTCCAGCTTAGTCCTCAAGGGTAGCGGCGCATCTGTAGCCGACCTCAGGTAGGAAAATCTAATCCTATCTAGTATTGATTACAGATGTCCATGGGTGGCAGTAGTCACTTACCATCAGGTGGACTGCATGCTCGTACAGCTACTTTTATATTATAAAAATCTCCACAAAAATATTTAGTAGACAAAATTTTTTGACAGATTGTTTAATAATAAGGGACATAAGATAATTGAAAATTCCTTATTTCCCCTAAATTACTTGATATTTTTTCCAAAAATCATCCCCTATTGTTACTTAACAAATTTAATTGTTATTTTATACTATACTTTCAATCATTGATAAAAAAATTTAAAGAGAGGTTTTTCATTACAACCAAGGAACCCTAAAAAAGAGTTGTTCACTGCACCCCGCCGTCCCACAAATCACTTAAGGCCCCGCGTATAAATACCGCTTAAGGCGCGCGACGCGATATGATTTGTCGTCTGTTTCGCCCTTAAGGGATGGGGGTGTTCGTTTTGATTGGAAACGGAGAGCAGGAGAAAACAATTTGGGATGCTGCGCTGCATCTTTGTGGACTATTGTGTATTTTTTTTTAAGATTAGATTTTTTTATGAATTTAGATGTAAACTTAAGAAAGAGATTTGTAATGGTTTTCATCTTAAAGAAGGGAGATAGAAAAACCGATTGAAATTGGATACTGTACTAAATTTAAAAAATGTCAAAGAAAAAATTCTTTTTAATTCGTTTTCCAAAAAAAACCTATTATAAATGTATTACAAACAAGTGTAATAAAAAACTTTCTCGATTTTTTTTTTACTAATCCCGAAAATGTTGTAATAAATGATTTTAAAAGTATATAAAAAAAGTGTTTTAAATATATCAAATATTTTATCAATAATATCGTTTTTAAATTTAATTCTCATTGAAATATGATGTCAAATTTAAATTTCAAAAAAAAATATTCAATATTTTTTTGACAAAAACCACACTCTGTATACATTTAAGGTACACGCCAATTGACTTCCATTATAATAATATTAATATTTATCTCCATCGAAGGGTTTGTTTCAAACAAATTTATTTTCACCCCAAAATCACCCTATAAGCCCTTACCCTTACGAAATACGGTACAATTTGAGATTCTTTCAATATTTTGAGCTACGTTTTGGCGGGATTCGTTTTATTTGTGGCTTACATTTCGTATTGGTGGCTTTTTGCATATATTCCGTGAGACACTAGCGCCACCTATGGGACTTAGTGAGTAACGTCTTTCGAAGTGAATAAATATTGTTGTTTATTTAAAAAGTTTAGGTGGGGAAGAATTATTTTTTGAGAATAGAGATTATTTTTTGAGAAGTATTTATTTTACAATACAGGTGTGTAGCAGACGAGCATGCAGTCCACGTGGTGGTAAGTGGCTACTGCCGCCCATGGACATCTGTAATCAAACCCAGAGACGATTAGATATAGCTACCTGGAGTAGGCCACAGATGCGCTACCCCTGAGGACTAAGCTGGAATGCCTCGGAAAAGTATGTCTCCCTTACTACACCGTTCAAAACGGAACACAGCAGCGCCTAACACTTCTGTTATAACAGAAATAGGTGTTGCGGTGGTGCCGCCGGAGTCGAACCACAAAGGGTTCTACCTACCTTTAAAAGTATTCCGTACTTTATATTAACGAGACGTATTCCAAGACACCTCACGCGATAGTACCATACCGGTCTAAAGTCCAAAAGGTCCGGGTTCGATCCCGGCCAAAGCATCTAAATGACGAATTTGGATATCTGTTCCGGGTCTGGGTGTTTGTGTATTCATCGTTGTGTGTGTTCATGGCACCCACGACAGGGAATCCTAGTGTTTGACTGTAAGTGTAGAAACGTCTTTTTTTCAGAATTAATTTATTTTTGAGCAATAAATTACTGATTAATTATAGTTATGTCATGTCCTTGGCTATATATAATCTTATATATAAAATTCTCGTGTCACAATGTTAGTTACCGTACTCCTCCGAAACGGCTTTACCGATTTTCGCCAAATTTTATATGCATATTCAGTAGGTCTGAGAATCGGCTACTATCTATTTTTCATACCCCTAAGTGATAAGGGTTGTTCACACTTAACATTTTTTTTATTTATATGGCAACACAACGTTTGCCGGGTCAGCTAGTTTTCTTATAATAAAATTTAGAATATTTGATAGAGAAGTCAAAAAATAACTCACAGGATCTTGAAAGCTGCTATCACCAGATCCTGCAAATAAAATAACAATTTTTATGATGAAAGAAGAAGAAACAGAAGTAGCAAACGAGCATCTATAATCAACCCCAGATAAGAGTAGATTCTAACTGAAGTCGGCCACAGATGCATTGCTACCCCTGAGGACTCAGGCTGTTTGTCCACTGCACCGTCACCGAGCCGATACTGAGAACGAGATTATTTCGGGCCGATTTTAATTATATCCTGACGTGAAGGTGGTAGAACCCTTTGTGGTTCGACTCCGGCGGCACCACCGCCACACCTATTTCTACCTAATAACAGCAGTGTTAAGCGCTGCTGTGTTCCGGTTTGAAGGGTGTGGTAAGGGAGACAGACTTTTCCGAGGCGTTCCAGCTTAGTCCTCAGGGGTAGCGGCGCATCTGTGGCCGACCTCAGGTAGGAATATCTAATCCTATCTGGGGTTGATTACAGATGTCCATGGGCGGCAGTAGCCACTTACCATCAGGTGGACTGCATGCTCGTCTGCTACTCTTATATTATAAAAAAACAAAAAAAAAACGGCGATAGTTTGTCCACTGCGACCGATATCGGCGGTTTATTTTGTTCCAGCTGTCACTCGTGTGACGGCCGTGTATGGACAAGTTCCAATGTGTTTTACATTGCCGGCACATCGACCCGTCAAAAACTCAGCGCCGATCTAGCGGTCACGCCGACCAGTACCCTTACCACGAGTTTTTACGTTTTGACAAATATGACTGTTTTGGTATTTGTTTACGTATTGGCCCATACTATTTCCAAGTATTGATATAATCCGCTAGGGGCGCTGATTGGGGGATAATTTCAAGAATTGAACAGCAAAATAATAATAATACAGCAAAGTGAGCATTTAGCAGTTATAGTATTAGTGTAGATTTTGAAACAGGAAATATTATTGAGAGCATGTCAATTCGAAACACCATCAAAATAGGACAGGGAAAATTTTAATTAATTTCCAAAATATTTACCAGGTCCAAATAGTCCAGAGTAACTGCCCAAACGTTTCGCCAATTCCGAGTTCCACAGACTTCTGGAAAAAAAATCACTACATAACACCATCATCATCATCAACAACCCATTACTGTCCCACTGCTGGGCACGGGTCTCCTCTCAGAATGAGAAGGATTAGGCCATAGTCCACCGCGCTGGCCAAGTGCGTATTGGTAGACTTCACATACCTATAAGATTTTTTTTTTATAAATCTCTCAGGTATGCAAGTTTCGTCACGATGTTTTCCTTCACCGTTTAGCAAGTGATAATTAATTTCTAATACGCACATAACTTTGAAAAAATAGAGGTGCGTGCCTGGGATTTGAACCTCGGACCCCTCGATCGAGAGGCCGAGTTTCTACTACATGATCGTCTGCTACTCCTATATTATAAAAATATAGTTCAAAAAACTAAAAAACACGCTTTCATGATAAAATCAACTAAAAAGTGGAAAATAATTTTCAATCTAGGAATCAATTAAGGAACAGTAAATTGTATAATTGTGAAAAAAGCGTGGAGTGCTCCACTTATAAATTCTCGAAAAGCACGCTGCAAAGCGTGTTTTTTAGTTTTTTGAACTATATTTATTTTATTAATTTTTAGTATTTGTTGTTATACCGACCATCATTATGCATCGTCTGTAAAAAAATCAAGTGTCTGTCTATTACGGTTTAAGAGATAAAGCCCTGTGACTCACGAACAGACAGCGGAGGGTTTCGTTTTATCCTTTGAGTACGGAATCCTAAAAATTATTCTACAAGATGGCATTATAGATATGTTTCAGTACATTTGAGTTATAAGGAAATAACATTATTAATTTTCAAAACTAAAAATCAATCTAGTAACTTTGCCTGAACTCTCCCTCAGGCGCTTTTTCTCACCTCGAAAATCGTTACCTAACCCTGAGGATGTTGATAAGGCAATGGTACAAAATTTTTCAAAATTTTGAATTAAATTGAACGTTCAAAGTGGATAGAAATCGGGTTCAAAGATTCCGTTACTGTTACGAACATACAAACGTACAACCCAAGCTAATAAAAGCATGTTAAAAATAAACGCAAACAATATTATGATATACAGAATTCACCTCTCCGTGCTAGAATCTCCTTCAGTGGTCTTCTTTGTTTCCAGGGTTTCCTCCTTGGCGAGTCCGAGGCTCAGGGGCATGGTCCTGAAGACCAGCATGAAGGTCGCAGCCACGGAGACAATAAACACGAAGACCAGGCAGCCGATGCAGGCGTAGTCGCTACCGACTAGCTTCTTTAGACTGGAAAATAGATTTTATAATGTAACTACGAGTAGCTGACCCGGCAAACGTTGTGTTGCCATATAATTAAAAAAATGTTAAGGGTGAACAACCCTTATCGTAAAAGTATAAGTATGTTTTTATTAAAAAAATATTTCTAAATCTGTCTGGGGATCGAACCTGGAACCCTCTGCATGTCGGATCGTCATGGTAACCGCTCCACCATGTGGGTTATAAATCTTATATATAAAATTCTCGTGTCACAATGTTAGTTACCGTACTCCTCCGAAACGGCTTTACCGATTTTCACCAAATTTTATATGTATATGGTCTGAGAATCGGCTTCTATCTATTTTTCATACCCCTAAGTGATAAAGATTGTTCACCTTTAACATTTTTTTTTATTTATTTGACAACACAACATTTGCCCGGTCAGCTAGTAAAAAAAAATATCTAGCCATGGCAATCTAGCTCATGGTACCATCAGGTGCAAATAATATGTTAAGTTATTCAATCAAATTGTTATAGATATATATTTATTTTTAAAAGGATTGAACCGTTTCTGATAGAACTTTCGAGAACAGTAGAAACACGTGTAAACTTACGGACAAGTTGCACAGGAGCACGTGTCATCTGTTCTCTTCTTCTTCTTCTTTTCATCTTTCTGTCAAAAAGAAAATCAAATTCATCATCATCATCATCATCATCATCAACCCATTCCTGTCCTACTGCTGGGCACGGGTCTCCTCTCAGAATGGGAAGGATTAGGCCATAGTCCACCGCGCTGGCCAAGTGCGTATTGGTAGACTCACATACCTTTGAGATATTTTTTTTATAAATCTCTCACAGGTTTCCTCACGATGTTTTCCTTCACCATTTAGCAAGTGATAATTAATTTCTAATACGCACATAACTTCGAAAAATTAGAGGCGCGTGCCTGGGATTTGAACCTAAGACCCCTCGATCGAGAGGCCGAGTTTCTTAACCACTAGGCTACCACTGCTATCAAAAAGAAAATCAAATTGACAATAAATAAATTGGCAATAATAAACAAATAAAAGGTGGCAGAACCATTATACTTGGTTAAGAGTGATAAATGTACCACTGCTGTACCTATTTTTACTAAGAAGCAGTTTGCGTTCTTGTGGAAGGGTATTGATACTGGCTGACTGGCTTATAATATAGGAGTAGCAGACGAGCATGCAGTCCACCTGATGGTAAGTGGCTACTGCCGCCCATGGACATCTGTAATCAACTCCATATAGGATTAGATATTCATACCCGAGGTCAGCCACAAATGCGCCGCTACCCCTGAAGACTAAGTTGGAACGCCTCGGAAAATTATATCTCCCTTACCACACCCTTTCAACCAGAACACAGCAGCGCTTTACACTACTGTTATAAGGCAGAAATAGGTGTGGCGGGTGTCACCAGAGTCGAACCACAAAGGGTTCTACCACCTTCTAAAATGACTACATATGAGGAAGCAAACTTATTTTTTATCTGGCTTCAGGTAGAACCTGGTGTGTATAGAAGCCTCAATTAACAACTGCTACCCAATAATAACGAATCTGAAGTACCTTGTTTATTTATTTAGATATTCAGAGAGGAATAAAACAATAATTTCTAAAGGTGGTAGAACCCTTTGAGGTTCGGCTCCGGCGGCACCACCGCCACACCTATTTCTGCCTAATAACAGCAGTGTTAAGCGCTGCTGTGTTCCGTTTTGAAGGGTGTAGTAAGGGAGACATACTTTTCCGAGGCGTTCCAACTTAGTCCTCAGGAGTAGCGGCGCATCTGTTGTCAACCTCAGGTAGGAATTTCTGGTCCTATCTAGGGTTGATCACAGATGTCCATGGGCGGCAGTAGCCACTTACCATCAGGTGGACTGCATGCTCGTCTGCTACTCCTATATTATAAAAAAAATAAAAAAATAAAGGAGGAAATTAGTTATTTACTGTAGATAATACATTTAGTTTAGTGTAATTGGTGTGGCATCGTTGGTCAGAATGCACGACGTACAGGGCCGCACTGAAAACCAGTCGCCGGAGTCTGTTATTTCTCAGAGACATCGGCAGAGACTGAGTGCGACCATTTTTGCTGCTATACTGTTCGTTTACGTCACGTGTTTTTTTTATTATTATTTTTTATTGTATCCCTTGCATTGTTATTATTTTCTTTTCTATGTTGTAATCATAGATTAGTAAAGATACTTCGCCTCCTTGAAATTGAATGAAGCCACAAGCGGCTTATTTTAGTAAGTTATTTTTTTGAATTCTTGACAAATAAAAACATTTTTAGAGAAAATTTAAGAATAAATGACCAATTTACGTAATAATTACGTCATTTTCGTAATAAATAAATAATTATTTCAAATATTTTAGGGACATTTTAGCACGGAGACGTGGCAATACTTTTTTACGCAACTATTTCAATTCTCAAAACTGGGTACATTTTCTTGTTAGGAGTGAGTAATCTTTACTAATCTATGGTTGTAATTTCTATAGTATGTAAAATAAATGGTTTATTTCTTAAATAAAAAAGAAAGAAAGTAATTATATAAAGTTGCTCAACATTCCTCCATCGATTTTTTTTATGAATTTTAAGAAGAAAGTATAAATTTTAATGAAGTATTTTTATTTTACGAATTTACCAATTTTCACCTACCCATAACCACCAGCTGTCTCTCTTTTCGCTTTGAATAGGCTGAAAAACAAATTTGAAAAACATTAAAATTAGAAATACCTATATTTTATAACATTGAAATATTTTTCTCAGAAAAATCTTTCATTTGATACCCATATCATAGGGGTATTTGAAGGTGATAGAACCCTTTGTGGTTCGACTCCGGCGGCACCACCGCCACACCTATATCTACCTGATAATAGCAGTGTTAGGCGCTGCTGTATTCCGGTTTGAAGGGTGTGGTAAGGGAGACAGACTTTTCCGAGGCGCTCCAGCTTAGTCTTCAGGGGTAACGGCGCATCTGTGGCCGATCTCAGGTAGTAATATCTAATCCTATCTGGGGTTGATTATAGATGTCCATGGACGGCAGTAGCCACTTACCATCAGGTGGACTGCATGCTTCTTTACCACACCCTCCGAACCAGAACACAACAGCGCTAAACACTGCTGTTATATCAGAAATAGGTGTGACGGTGGTGCCGCCAGAGTCGAACCACAACGAGTTCTACCACCTTCAAAAGTTTAAAATTCATTTGCAATGTGACCCTCACATACAAACTTACAAGGCAAGTTACTTAAAAAACTTATAAAACCAAAATAAGGTTGGGTTATAAAACCCAAATAAGGTTGGGTTGCATCATGTAACTTTAACATTTACAGAAGCCTAACCAACCGTCAAATCCATGGTTAAAAATACATATAGTTGCACCATTTTAGTTGAGGTTGAAATTACGGCATAACTAATACTTAACTTTTACCGCTCGGTTTCGATCCGTTAAAGTTACTGTATTTGTCAACTTCCCTATCTGTCAATTTCGAATAAAAATTGCGGTGACAGCGACACAAATGACGTTAATGACAAATTATTGGTGCAACGCAGAATTCTTACATACCATCGCTACCGTCAAAGTTACTGTTATATCCAACGCAAACTTTAACCAGGCTTTCGATGCAACCCACCCTAACTGTAGTAGAGTCAGCACCAAACTACTAGTCCGCTCTGAACATAGAAACGAGTCGCGTCGCAACAGCATATTGTTTTTAGCGTTACGAAGACAGCGGGACCCCCCGCACCCTCCGCTGCCCGCTCTCGCCCGCGGGTACATAGCTGCGTTAGTGTGCCCTTACGTTACTACGGAGTAGGGGTCGCAATCCGGTATTCGAGATTTCGAAAATACCGGGATACCGGGCCAAATTTAGGTCTTATTAATACCGGTTTTAATTTCACAAAAACCGGGATATTCGGTATTTTCGGTTTTTAGTAAAATAAAACAAAATAAAGTTATAGTCATATAAATTGACTCCAATGGACTCTGGCACAATGCAAAAGTCCATATTAAACAAGCGTTACAATCGACACAACCTTTTTTTTTTTTTTCTCGAGGGGGAAACCTTCAAAAGGTACCCGACGACGTGGGAGCCACGCCGGGTTATGTGGGATTTTTATGATATATTTTTAAAATATTTTATAACAATGTCAATTATGACAATAGGCGTCAAGAAACAACCCGCCAACACGATCTTCGCTTTAACAAGATCTGCTGTCGATAGGCTTGATAAGATTTGGAGGAACCGCAACACCAAGACAGATCAATATGGTTGTCGCAAGGGCCGATCAGCTGGTGATCTTCTTGTGTACCTCATTCACCTTTGGGAACAAGCTGTTGAGAGCAACGGGAAGGCATTGGCCGTAAGCCTGGACATCGCTAAGGCCTTTGACCGGCTCTGGCATAGGGTCCTTCTCGCGAAGTTACCATCTTAAGGTCTTCCCGAGAGGTTGTGCACATAGACAGCCAGCTTTCTGTCTGAGCGGCATATTAAGGTCGTAGTTGACGGGTGCTGCTCAGACACGGAGCTCATCAACGCTGGCGTGCCCCAAGGGTCTGTATTATCTCCCACGCTTTTTATTCTGCATATCAATGATTTGCTGCTATTAACCGGTGGCATTCATTGCTATGCAGATCATAGCACGGAAGATGGTATGTACACAGGCCGTGCGGACACCTCCCGGACATTCGTGGAAGAAAGCAGAATCCGACTTGTGTCTGAAATCGAGAACTCTCTGGAGCAGGTCTTGGAATGGGGTCGTCTTACCCTTGTTGAGTTCAACCCCATGAAGACACAAGTCACATCCACATCAACTGGACCCGTGGCGGTCCTCCACGGTTCGGTTTGATCGTTCATTTTTGCCGCGTACGTGCAAAATGTGGAATAAACTTTCTCCTGAGGTATTCCCTCAGGACTATGACGTGGGGCTCTTCAAGAGGGGTGTAAAAAGAGCTCTCCTTCAAAACCGGCGATGCATTGGCGACTCCTCTGGTGTTGCAAATGTCCATAGGCGTCGGTGACTGCTTTCCATCAGGTAGCCCGTCTGCCTTATCGTTAGGTTACATATAAGACTTATGAAAAGTCTAGTTTTTCCTATCCTTCTCTACGCTGCAGAGACGTAGACGATTCGGATGCAAGATCGCCGTAAAATTGATGCCCTAGAAATACTATTCTCTGGATCTACGATTATCTGGATTAGAATACTAAAATATTTCGGCCGCATATTTAGGGACGAGAACTCAGTAGTACGGTTGTAGTTCCGTGAAAGGTACATAGAAAGAGGTCACGCGGCAGATCGCCTACTCGCTGAACAGACCTTATAAAATCTAGCACACAGTGTTTCCTCGTCGAGTGTTGCCGCAAGGCCAGCATAGAAGGCGGTGGCGAAGGATCGCAATAGCGTCTGTTCAAGGCAGCTGTGGATGACTGACCAGTTGTCATCATCATGCCACGACCACTCTGTCAAGAGTGCACGACTACAGAGATATTTTTTTCCAGCTTTCCACATATATTTTTATATAATTCATTTATTGATGAATTCGGAACTCATAACGTCGTTATTAAATCATAAATTTCTGCAATTAACTTGGTATTAAGTAATAGGACCTATTTTCCTTCGGAATTCCACTAAATTAACATTACATAGTAAAATGCTTAGTAAAAATTAGTAACTGTATCTTAATCTCGAAAATATCGAAAAAACCGGAATACCGGGATTTGTCTGGGGTCAGTACCGAAAATACCGGTTTTGCTTAGATGGTCCGGTATTGCGACCCCTACTACGGAGTATATGCTTGTAGTTGTGTTCCGCATTGGCTCTCTGATTGACACCTGCGCGCATTAACTTCAGAGCGGACTTGAAGTTTGGCGTTTTATACTAACAATACTTTGGGTTCGATCTTGATTAAAACCCCAGTTATGTTTCTCATCATTTTGGTCGGCCATTTTCTTTTTGGTTTTCTGTTTAGAGCGGTCTAAGCCGCTAGAGTCACCAGCTTTCTATAAAGAAAATATTATTGTATTGAAGATAGCGGTGATAGCCTAGTGGTGAAGAAACTCGGCCAAGATCGAGGGGTCCGAGGTTCAAATCCCAGGCGCACCTCTGATTTTTTCAAAGTTATGCGCGTATTAGAAATTAATTATCACTTGCTAAACTGTGAAGGAAAACATCGCGAGGAAACCTGCACACCTGAGAGATTTATAAAAAATCACGGGCACGGGCACGGGTCTCCTCTCTTAATGAGAAGGATTAGGCCATAGTCCACCGCGCTGGCCAAGTGCGTATTGGTAATACGCACTTGGCCTCCTATATTATAAAAAAAGTATAATATTGACAATTTATTCATAGTCTACTTAATATCAGATAAACTGCATGCTCGTGCAACAAAAGTAGGTAATAAAAATTTATTTATTTATTTATTTATTCATAATTCTAATTATAAATTATAATTCTAATTATAGATGATATATAAATATTTTGAAAAATACTTACTTGGTCTGCCTTCGTTCGGCTATATGACTTCTTTTTCTGTTTTTCTTGTTTTTCCTTTAATAAATTTGACTTTTCAGAGTCTCTAAAAGATTAAGAACATATATTAGATGTTGTAAGGAAGCTTAGTCCTCAGGAATGGCAACGTATCTATTATCAGATTTTTTTTATAATATAGGAGTAGCAGACGAGCATGCAGTCCACCTGATGGTAAGCTACTGTCGCCCATGGACACCTGTAATCAACCAGATAGGATTAGATATTCCTACCTGAGCTCGGCCACAGATGCGCCGCTACCCCTGAGGACTAAGCTGGAACGCCTCGGAAAAGTCTGTCTCCCTTACCACACCCTTCAAACCAAAACACAGCAGCGTTAACTCTGCTGTTATGAGGTAGAAATAGGTGTGGCGGTGGTGCCGCCGAAGTCGAACCACAGAGGGTTCTACCAACTTCAAAAACTTGTTCAAGCTAGAACCTGTCTATTGTTATAATTATTTATTTTAATTTGATTAATACTGTACAAAACCAATTACATTAAATTAAAGACAACTCAGTCACACTATCTCATACACACTGACAGCAATTAATTAAATCTTATATGTAAAATTCTCGTGTCATAATGTTAGTTACCGTACTCCTCCGAAACGGCTTTACCGATTTTTACCAATTTTTATTATATTCAGTAGGTCTGAGAATCGGCTACTATCTATTTTGTATACCCTAAGTGATAAGGATTGTTCACCCTTAACAATTTTTTATTTATATGGCAACACAACGTTCGCCGGGTCAGCTAGTAATAAATAATATTAAATAATTAAATTAATAGTTACTTATCATCAGATGGACTGGTTGTTTACTGTATGTATGTATGTATGTGTGTGTGTGTGTGTGTGTGTGTGTGTGTATGTATGTATGTATGTATGTATGTATGTATGTATGTAACGGATTTTTTGAAGCCGATTTCTATTAACTTTGAACGTTCAGTTTAAATTATTCAAAAATTTGAATATTTTCGTAAACTGATAAATGGAGCACCCCGCGCTTTTTTCACAATTATACTATTTACTGTTCCTTAATTGATTCCTAGATTGAAAATTGTTTTCTACTTTTAAGTTGATTTTATCTGAAAAGCGTGTTTTTTAGTTTTTTATACAAACTAAATAGATATGTGTACATACTTATGTTCTTTTTGCATTATTTCTTTGAACACCCTTAGCATTGGAGACTGGGTTTCCTTGTCAGATCTCTTCTCATTACTAAAAAAAAAAACAAATTTTTAAAAACAAAAAAATGTCTGCTTAAAAGTGTGTTATGTCACTCACACAATTTAGACGAATCCAACGACACCTCATATGTTAATCCGTCAAGCCGTTTGTGCTGCAGCGTGACAAAGAATGACACATACATACGCTGGAAAAACATTACCCTCGGCAATCAGGTAAAAGTAGTTCCGGTTTGAAGGGTGTGGTAAGACAGACTTTTCCGAGGCGTTCCAGCTTAGTCCTCAGGGGTAGCGACGCATCTGTGGCCGGTCTCAGGTAGGAATATCTAATCCTATCGGGGGTTGATTACAGATGTCCATGGGCGGCAGTAACCATTAAGTGGACTGCATGCTCGTCTGCTACTCCTATATTATTATAAAAAAAAAGAAAAAATAGAAACCGTAAAAGCTACTATGTAAAAATAATACAGAGATAAGTATGAAGGGCCTCTCAATCTGAAGGTCAGAGGTTCGAATCCCAGGCAGACACCTCTGACTTTACCAAGTTATATGCGTATTACAAATTATTATCACTTGCTTAAACTATGAAGGAAAACATCGTGAGGAAACCTGCACCTGAGAGTTTTTACAGAGTTTACAAAGGTATGTGAAGTCTACCAATTCGCACTTGGCTCGGTGGACTATGGTCTAAGCCTTGAGAGGAGACCCATGCCCAGCTGTGGGACACTAACAATCTGATTATGTCAATTTTTAAAATATTTCTAAAAACTCCTCCTATTAAGATAAAATGCAGTGATAGCCTAGTGGTTAAGAAACGCGGCCTCTCGATCGAGGGGTCCAAGGTTCAAATCCCAGGCACGAACCTCTGATTTTCAAATTTATGTGCGTATTAGAAACTAATAATCACTTGCTTAGACTGTGAAGGAAGACATCGTGAGGAAACCTGCATACCTGAGAGATTTATAAAAAAAATCTTAAAGGTATGTGAAGTCTACCAATACGCACTTGTCCAGCGTGGTGGACTATGGCCTAATCCTTCTCATTCTGAGACGAGACCCGTGCCCAGCAGTGGGACAGTAATGGGTTGATGATGATTAAGATTACATATATTTTTCAATTAAATTTTATAAAATCCACCATATAATAAATGGTCACCGTTGCTTATAGTAAAATAATCTTCAAAAAATTATAAATAATTACCTTTTATGGCTAAATCCCATTATAACATAAATAAACTGTAAATAAATTTACAAAAATTCTTTTCTTTATATTTTGACATATTGACAGAATATTTCAGATGCTTAAATAAAACCTCTTTAAAAACATATATACTTACGGTCGAAGTGAGAAACCTCTTTTTTTAAATTCGGTTAAAAAATATTATATCTTATTTAATGAGAAAATTAATTGTTTCCTTAGAGATAGTTTTTCAAGATGGCTATTAGACATATTTTTATTTTACACATGAAAAATAAGGGAGGGGTAAAGCGAAGAGGTTTTAAAGGTGGTAGAACCCTTTGGTTCGACTCCGGCGGCACCACCGCCACACCTATTTCTGTTATAACAGCAGTGTTAAGCGCTGCTGTGTTCTAGTTTGAAGGGTGTGGTAAGGGAGACATATATTTCCGAGGCGTTCCAGCTGTCCTCAGGAGTAGCAGCGCATCTGTCGCTGACCTCAGGTAGGAATATCTAATCCCATCTGGGTTTGATAACAGATGTCCATGGGCGGCAGTAGCCACTTAGCATCAGGTGGACTGCATGCTCGTCTGCTACTCCTATCTATACTAATATTATAAAGAGGAAAACTTTGTTTGTTTGTTTGATTGTAATGAATAGGCTCAAAAACTACTGGACCGATTTTAAAAATTATTTCACCTTTCGAAAGCTACATTATTCACGAGTAACATAGGCTATATTTTATATGAAATATATTTGATAAATAGATTTTGAGGCGGTACAAAGTTTGCCGGGTCAGCTAGTATTATATAAAAAAGCTGTCCTCAGGGGTACCTATTAGGACTTTAATCTTATCTGGGTTTGATCACAGATGTCCATATGGCAGTAGCTTACCATCAGATGGACTGTTGCTACATATTCAGATGTCCATACGATAGTGGCGACTAAACGGTTAACTTATAAGATTAATATTTAGTAACCCGCAAACTGTATGTTCTAACATCAATTTATTTATCCTAAAAGGGTAATACGTCTTACTGCGTCTCATGTCGTACTATAAGCGATAAGCGATGAACTATTTATACTTTATCGCTTGAGGCATTTTTGAAATAATTCAATGAGTTGAATTAATTGAAATTGATTTATTAATTTATTATGAACTCATAATGGCCAATATTTAAATATATTGTCCAACTGCGATTCGAATTCCTAAATGGCGGGTTCTGTATGAGTAAATTTATACATTTATTTTTAGTTTTTTTTTGTTATAGCAGCCACCCTTATAGGTAAAAAAATCAAGTGACTATCAATTATGGTTTAGGAGATTGAGCCCTGTGGCAGACGGACAGACAGCGGAGACTTAGTAATAGAGTTCCGTTTGTACCCTTTGAGTACGGAACCCAAAAAACTATTTGTGTAACACAATTCTACTTTAAAATGGTCCAGAAGAGCAAATTGGCAGACAGGCAGACAGAAAGACAGACACACTACTGATTTTATAAGCGTTCTGTTTTTTCGTGTTGTCGTACGCAACTCTAAATACACTGCTAGGCGCTAATAAAAGTAATGACATACTTTTCCGAGGCGTTCCAGCTTAGACCTAAAAATTTAATCTGGACCTAAAAAGTTAATGTCAAAATTGAACTGTTTTTTTTATATTTAACCTAGCGATAAGGCAGACGTGCTACCTGATGGAAAGCAGTCACCGTCGCCTATGGACATTTGCAACACCAGAGTCGCCAATGCATCGCCGGCTTTGAAGAAGAGCTCTTTTTACACCCCTCGTGAAGAGCCCCATGTCATAGTCTGCTACTCTTATATTATAAAAACGGTATCACAGAGTGGTAAAAAAAGTCTACCAGCTTTCAAAATCTTTTCTCGCCGTTAATAAAACAAGCGGCTTACCTTCAAGACCCTTGAAACGACCAGAAATTATTTCTTAAAACGCATCAAAAATAATTTTATTGCAACACGTAACCATAATGTTATAACGAAATACTAGCAATTTCGTGGAGTGATACTTCGATGTGTTCTGGGATCCTCAAAAAAATTTGAGTTTTTGAAAAAATGTACTTATTTTAATCTTTTTCTATTTTTTTATTATTGTGAAAAAAGAAAGTTGGTTTTTTTAAACGCGCGGTACTTACTTATATTTTTTTATGAAAAAGTGTAATTAATTTGAATGTTTTGAAGGTTTGTTTGTTGGAACACTTTGTAGTTTACTTTGGAGTCACAAGGGAGACAGGATTAGATATTCCTACCCGAGGTCGGCCACTGATGCGCCGCTACCTTTGAGGACTAAGCTGGAACGCCTCTGAAAAGTATGCCTCCCTTACCACACCCTTGAAACCAGAACACAGCGCTTAACACTGCTGTTATAACAGAAATAGATGTGGGAGTGGTGCCGCCGGAGTCGAACCACAAAGGGTTCACCTTTAAATGGAACTACTACAACTAATAAATAATTTAAAGGCACGGAACCCACAACATAAGCAACGTTGCGTGCTTCACGAAGTTTTATTGTGTTTTATTGCTTACTTTTGAGGTACGATGGTAATAAACATGGTGTAAACAGTTTAAGGGAAGTTTTATTTCCCATCCCTCTTATATACGGCCTTCGTGGTAGATAAAAAAGAGATGTACATACGTTTAGTACTCCCATATAGTATTGATGTTATTTACTAGAACCGAAGGACTACGTTTTAGGTAAATGATTTAGGAATATGCGCGTGGTTAAGTATCAAATTCTGAAAAAGTATTTCGAAAACATAAATATGACAAAGTATTTTTATACAAGACTCATAGTAACAATAGTAGTGTTTAACGTTGCTGTGTTTTGGTTTGAAGGGTGTGGTAAGGGAGACATACTTTTCCGAGACGTTCCAGCTTAGTCCTCAGGGGTAGCGGCGCATCTGTAGCCGACCTCAGGTTGAACTCTGTTATTATATGGATTTGGTTAACAGTCTATAAAGCAATGATTCTGTTTTTATAATATAGGAGTAGCAGACGAACATTCAATCAACCTGACGGTAAGTGGCTACTGCCGCCCATGGACATCTGTAATCAACCCCAGATAGGATTAGATATTCCTTCCTGAGGTCGGCCACAGATGCACCCTAGCCCTAAGGACTAAGTTGGAACGCCTGGGAAAAGTATGTCTTCCTTACCACACCTTTCAAAACGGAACACAGCAGTGTTTAACACTACTGTTATGAGGCAGAAATAGGTGTGGTGGTGGTGCCGCCGCAGCCGGTTTGAAGGCTGTGTATGAGTTACATACTTTTTCGCTCCCCTTCAACGCCGGCGATGTATTGGCGACTCCTCTGGTGTTGCAAATGTCCATAGGCGACGGTGACTGCTTTCCACCAGGTAGCCCGTCCGCGTTATCGTTAGGTTAAATTTAAAAAAAAAACATGGTCCAGTCTTTCCAAATTCTCTGTAGGCACTGTAGTCGTGCACTCTTGGTAGAGTTCGTGGCATGATGATGACAACTGGTCAGTCATCATAATTGTCTTGAACTTGCTTGCGATCCGTCGCCACCGGCTTCTATTGCTAACGTTGCGGCAACACTCGACGAGGGAACACCATGTACTAGATTTTATGTCTGTCCAGCGAGTAGGCGATGCCGTGTGACCTCTTCCCTAAACTACAAGCCGTACTGAGTTCTCGTCCCTAGATATGTGGCCGATGTCTCTGTAGTTCAGGGACCAGAATTGGGTTACGGTATATCCCCTGCCTGTCGTAAGAGACGACTAAAAAGGGCTTGCGGGCGGCAAGAGTGGGAACTCGAACGGCCTGGACAGCGACGTGTGGATACCATCGTGTACACCAGACGGAGTGGCGAGCGGCATGCTTACCTGGGCGGAGCCCAACGGACCAACGCGCTAAGAGGACTCCGGTTGCGTTCCTTTGGATATCCACGAGTCCTCCACGCAGCGCCGAAGACGCCCACCGGGGGGTTTTAGTGCGGTAAGAATTCCACATAACCCCGTGTCGCTCCCACGGCATAAAGTACCTTTTGAAGGTCCCTTTTCCCCCTCTTAAATAAAGAACAAAAAAAAAAAAGATATGAGGCCGAAATATTTTTGTATTCCTATCTGGATAATTATCTTTTTCTTTTAAGATGGAGTTATTGGTTCGGTGATCAGTCCAGGGAATTCGGAGCCATCTCCAACACCACATTCCTAGGGCATCAATTTTACGTCTTCCCGAATACTGTAGGGTAAATACACCAGGAACGGTCCGTACGAGTCCCGTGGGAGGACACTGTCGTCGTAAACTCCTCCGCCCTCCGGTCATTACTTATTCCATAAGCTTATTAATATATTTAGGTAATGCTTGTAGTTATAAATGACGATTTTAAATAGTTGTTTCAATGTTATTGATGTGAAATATTTGAAAGGTGAATTGATTGAGTGAGCCTAGTAGTTAAGAAACTCGGCCTCTTGATCGAGGGGTCCGAGGTTCGAATCCTAGGTACGCAACTCTAATGTTTTAAAGTTATGTGCATATTAGAATTTATTTATAATTTGCATAAACGGTGAAGGAAAATATCGCGAGGAAACCTCCGCACCTGCAAATCTGAGATATCTAAAAAAAAATTCAACGGTATGTGAAGACTCACTTGGCCAGCGCGGTGGACTATGGCCTAATCCTTCTCATTCTGAGAGGAGACCCGTGCCCACAAGTGGGACAGTGATGGTTGATGATGGGCATCACTGACAATTTACTATCAAAACTGCAAGCTCTTAAGACTTTATATCCTATATATATATATATATATATATATATATAGGAGTAACAGACGAGCATGCAGTCCACCTGATGGTAAGTGGCTACTGCCGCCCATGGACATCTGTAATCAACCCCAGATAGGATTACACCTTAGGTCTGTGGCTGACCTAAGTCCACCCTTCAAACCGGAACACAGCAGCGCCTAACACTGCTGTTATTAGGTAGAAATAGGTGTGGCGGTGGTGCCGCCGGAGTCGAACCACAAAGGGTTCTACCACCTTCCAACTTTTCTCTTCAACACAAAAACCACAGGAATTTTCCCGAGGATTTCTATCCCTGAGTGCGTTTAAGAAAAACATGTGTAGAGAATGTAAATGTGTTTGGCGTCTGATAAATAAACTAGGAGGTTAAACGAGTGCGGTGGGTGCGTGAACTTGCGTTTAGGGTGTGCATACCTGACTAAATCGTTTATTTTTCTTGTATACAACTTTTTTACAAACAAAATTCAGCTTCTGTAGGCTCTGTGCTGTTGGATTTTTTATTGTTGACATTGTCATATATATTTTTATTTTGACCACTTTGTCTACGCTAATATTATAAAGAGGTAAACTTTATTCCTCCGAAACGGCTTTACCGATGTTTACCAAATTTTATATGCATATTCAGTAGGTCTGGGAATAGGCTACTATCTATTGTAGCCCTAAGTGATAACGGTTGTTCACCCTTAACATTTTTTTATTTATATGGCAACACAACGTTTGCTGGGTCAGCTAGTATCATAAATATATAAAGTCAATAAATTTTCTGATTTAAGTATCACTTTTAAAAGATTTTAAAAACGCCTAGAGATAAGTAAAAAAGTCTACCTTCAAATATAGCTTATGTCACTCCCATAATTTAGACAAATCCAACAAAATCTCATACGTTAATCTGTCAATGTGTAATCAGTAATTTATGCGTATAAGCAGGGCAAATCAAAGAATGAGAAAATTCAATTCAATTCAATTCATTTATTACAGGATAAGGTGAAATACATAATATGTGGAATACAATAGTTTTGTGCTCCTATCCTAACCCAAAGGGTATGCAAATATGTAAAATGTACAAATATAGATTCTAATTAAAGTTAAATTAAATTAATAATATTGAAATAGAAAAAGGATACAAAAATAAAATGAAATTAAATCATCATATGAAATGAATAATTAGACAATAAAAAAAAATATTTCCGCGATAAAATTCGGTACGTGCCAACCCTAAGAGCTAATATGTGAGTGACAGAGGTCATAAATTACATACGTCGCATGATGCCTCGGGGATACACCGGGGTCCGGGTTCGATTCCGCCACTTTATAGCGGCCGTATAATATTGTACCTGAAGTACAGTATAAATCCACAATTCGTGACGTCACAGGAAGGGATGTAGGAATAACATGTTTTTCTGGAATCAATTGGATTCTGGAAGAAAATTGGTTAAGAAAATGTTTGGTTGTTTTTTTATATGAAAGTTGCAAATGAGAATGCAGTTTACTTGTTGGTAAGTCACTGCTGTATGGACATTACAATCAATGTCAGATAGGATGTGAGTCGTACCTGAGTCTTTTTTTTTATAATATAGGAGTAGCAGACGAGCATGCAGTCCACCTGATGTGTGTGGCTACTGCCGCCCATGGAAATCTGTAATCAACCCTAGATAGGATTAGACATTCCTGCTTGAGGTCGGCCACAGATGCGCCGCTATTCCTAAGGACTAAGCAGGAACGCCTCGGAAAAGTCTGTCTCCCTTACCACACCCTTCAAACCGGAACACAGCAGCGCCTAACACTGCTGTTATGAGGCAGAAATAGGTGAGGTGGTGGTGCCGCCGGACTCGAACCACAAAGGGTTCTACCATCTTCGAGTCTGTCACAGCGTTCAAACCTGAGAACTTACGGACGCCTTACCACATCCTTTGAAGAAGGACACAGCAGCGCTCCACAATTGGAGACTCCAGAACTCCAGAAGGGATTGAACTTCTCCAATCAGCCACAGGGTTGCTAGCCCCGAAAACTAAGAAGTAATTAACGTCTCGTCTTCTTAAGCACACCCTTCAAACCAGAACACAGCAGCGATACACTACTGTTAAGAGGCAGAAATAGGTGTGGTGGTGGTACCTCTGGAGTCAAACCACGAAGGTCTCTACCACCTTCATTAGTACCAAAACTTTGTCTGGATCTAGTTTGAGTCTAGGTCTAATTGCAATACTTGTGACTTATTAAGGTATTATCTATAATTACCAGCCCTATGTATAATTACTTCAAAAATATATAATTATTTCTTACTCTATATAAAAAATAATTACAACAAAAGGATAATATAATAGACATTTCTACTGATTTTTTTTCAGAAATCTTCAAGATAGACAAGTCTACCAATTCGTACTAGACCAGAATGGTAGCCTATCAAAACCCTTGTATATCCATCTCATAGTAAAAGAACACTGACTGACATAGGACAAATCCCTTAAAACTCCCTTAAAGGTTCAATAAACCCACCCTTTAATCCCACACATTAACCCCACAAAACAATGATTCAATTACGAGTCACCAACGGTTATTATTAATCCATCTACCAATCAATCAATCTATCCACACTTTAAACAAAGATCGGTTTTTGACAATGTCTGGTAAAAAGTTAACAAACGCTAATAATTGAAGCAAAACAAAGGATAGATTTATTTTTAATTGCCAAATTAATCGATAGATTGATTTTTAATAGGCGGAACTGTGGAAAGATTAATCTACACTAATATTATAAAGAAGAAAACTTTGTTTGTTTGTTTGGTTGTAATGAATAGGCTCAAAACTGGACTGATTTTAAGAACTCTTTCACCATTCGAAAGCTACATTATCCACGAGTAACATAGGCTATATTTTACATGAAATATATTTGATAAATAGATTTTGAGGCGGTACAAAGTTTGTTGGACCAGCTAGTTATTAATAAGAGACGTGAACCTATCCATACTTTACCAGCAAAGTGGACTAACATAAACCCAACGGAAACATACCTCCAGCATCTAGAAAAAACACCCTTAAAGGGTCAATAAACCCACCCTTAAACCCTCGCATTAACCCCACGAAACAAACTCCGGTGTGACAGATACAACAATGATTCAATTACAAGTCGCGAACCAATATACCTATTACGTCGTGTCGTAAAGTCGTGTCGTAAACTGGGTGGTTTACCCTAAAGGTCGCGTTGCACTAGTGTTATTGCCGCGCGGTGCTTGTGGGGCAAGTTATAAGGGACTAGAGGTTATTAATAAACAATCTATCCATTTATTACCCAAAGATTGGTAAGCAAAACAACAGATAGATTGATTATAAATAAGAAGACACTATGGATAATATGATGATTATGAATAATCAAAACAATGGATGGATTGATTATTAGTGAGATTGATTTTTAATATGCAAAACAATAGATAGATTGATTATAAAGGTAGTAGAATATCTATCCATACTTTACCAGCGAAGTGGACTAACATAAACCCAACGGAAACATACCTCCAGCATCTAGAAAAAACACCCTTAAAGGGTCAATAAACCCACCCTTAATCCCACGCATTAACCCCACCAAATAAACTCCGGTGTGACAGATACAACAATGATTCAATTACAAGTCGCGAACCAATATACCTATTACGTCGTGTCGTAAAGTCGTGTCGTAAACTGGGTGGTTTACCCTAAAGGTCGCGTTGCACTAGTGTTATTGCCACGCGGCGCTTGTGGGGCAAGTTATAAGGGCCAGGAGCGAATAATGCCCGCTATTTTTATGACAAAAGTATTATTTAAATATAGCTTGACAAAGTAATTATGTTATCTTCATAAATTATTAAGATGTGCGACGAAATAAATCTTTCTTCTTCTTTGTGGTTGTGTTCTGGATATTATTACTATTAGTGCTTAATAACAGCAGTGTTTAGTGCAATTTTTAACCGACTTCAAAACAGGAGGAGGTTTCTCAATTCGACCGTATATATGTTTTTTTATGTTTGTTCGGCAATAACTTCGTTGTTTATGAACTGATTTTGATGATATTTTTTTGTTGGATAGAAGATACGTCCAAAGTGGTCCTATTATAAGTAAATCAGGGTCTGATAATGGCAAACCAGAGAAATCGGGGGAAACTTTCAAAAATCGTAGGGGGCGACTAGTGCGTTTGTAAGTTTTTCATTAAGTATTTTTATTTATTGTATCTGGAGGCACGGCAGTGCCTCCGCCAAGTCGAGCCTATTATATTCATGTAACGTTAGTATGTCATCACTAAAAAGGACACGCTGTTTACGCCGTTATCCAACGAAATATATTGAGCGCAGACTTCAGAAATATGTATGTACTAAACCAACATTTATTTCAATATTTTTTTACTTTGTAACAGAAGTCGGTTGTATTTTTTTGTTAAAAATTTTGCACCTTTTATATTATTTTGAAGCCGTAACATACATGCAGCAATATCATACCGTCAAAGGCTACACGCTCCCGCTTCCGCTCATCACTTGTAGCGCACCAATATATCGAAGTATCGATGGGTGACGGTACGGGGAGAGACAACAAGGTGTTTTGGTGTTTTTACGATTGAGACCTTATGGTACTCGCGTTCCTTTGGATTGGTAGTGGATTTATTATTTTAATTGAATTCATCATCAACCCATTATTGTCACTGCTGGGCACGGGTCTCCTCTCAGAATGAGAAGAATTAGGCCATAGTCCACCGTGTTGGCCAAATGCGATTTGGTAGGCTTCATACAATTTTCTATCTATCTTTTTAAAAATGTCTTAGGTATGCAGGTTTCCTCACGATGTTTTCCTTCACTATTTAAGCAATTGATATTTATTTGTCATTTATTCAGTTTTAACAGTTGTACATTAATAACATCCTTAAAAACTATATATCTTAAGTTATAAAGTCTAAAATGTACAGCTACTTACAGATAAACTCATCATGCAAAAAAGGAAAGATGTACCAATTTAATCGTACACTGCAACTCTGAACAGTTTGACAACGTAATAATAACAATTTTGATTAATTTAATTCTATTGAATTACGAAACTTTGTCGATGAATCTTGATTAATATCTAATTTGCTTAGGCTGTTAAGTAGTTTAAAAATTTTCACGAATGAAGAGTTAGTACCTTTTTTTTGTTTACGAGGGAGAAACCTTCAAAAGGTACCCGATGACGTGGGAGCGACGCCGGGTTATGTGGGACGTTTACCGCACTAAAACCCCCCCGGTGGCCGTCCTCAGCCGTTGGTCAGCTCCGGGATCTCCGATGGAACACAACCGGAGTCCTCCGAGCGCGATGCCCCGGCTGGGCTCTGCCCTTGGGGGAGCAATTTGCGCTCCTCCAACACACCTGGTGTTTACGACGGTATGCGGCCACACACACCGCCGTCCTTCCCGGGGTTGTTTGTTGGACGGTTCGAGCTCCCACTCTTGCTGCCCGCAATCCCGGAAGCCCCTTTTTAGCCGCCAGGCAGGGGATACCGTAGCCCTATTCTAGTCCCGGGACTACAGGGATAGGAGAGCTAGTACCTAATTTAGTTCTTCTGATTGGTATTACGAGGTCTATTTGTTTACGAGGGTATCTAATTAGAAGTCATTAATAATTAATTTCTAATGCCTACATAACTTTGAAAAACTTAGTCCCTGGGATTTGAGCCTCGGTCTCCTATTATGCTCAAAAAATATATTTTTGTTCATAAAACTAAATAGATAAATAGATGTACATAGTTTTAAGATTAATTATAACTAACAAAATGGATCTCTGTTATCTGAAATAAAATTTATTATTATTATTATTATATATAAAAGGTTGTAGTCAACACACCATTTCACAGTATGCCCACTTACTTCCACCTTATCCACAGAACCGGTAATTTTAACAAAGCCCACAGATATGTGGATTTGGTATATTTTATAGTAATTGTATATAATACTATTACCCCTTTCCGGAGTATTATGTTCTCACAAGCAATCCGCCGGCTTCGAAATAATAAAGATATAATATGGATAAGAATTTTATTAAGGTTCCTGAGGTCATTTGGATTTTTTTATAATATAAGAGTAGCAGACACGCAGTCCACCTGATGGTAAGTGGCTACTGCCGCCCATGGACAGTAATCAACCCTAGATAAGATTAGATTCCTACCCGAGGTCGGCTGATGCGTTACTCCTGAGGACTAAGCTGGAACGCGGAAAAGTATGTTTCCCTTACCACACTTCAAACCAGAACACAGCAGCGCTTAACACTGCTGTTATAACAGAAATGGGTGTAGTGGTGGTGCCGCCGGAGTCGAAACACAGAGGGTTCTACCTTCAACTGAGGGTTCTAGGAGGAATATTTCCATTACAAGATAGGTGAAGATAGCTTAGTTTGAGATTGAAAACCCCAGACACCTTTGATTTTTCAAAGTTATGTGACTCAACCAACTTGCCAGCTTTGGGCCCGGATCTCTGATGTTATAAGGAGTATAAATAACTATGATTCCGCGCAAAAAACCTATTAAAATCATGACTGTTTACACTTTAAAAAGCGGGTGAAACCGCAGGGGAGTACTAGTTTAAACAATTTTCACACCATCGTTCAAACTGTGATATTTATTACATTTATATGCGCTGCACACTCAAAGCATGCGCTAAGAGGAATTTAAAAGCTTTACTGTTACATCTTGATGCGTTGGTCGGTATTATGCAAGAACTCCTAAGTTTACCAAAGCTCGAAGATACCATCGAAATACCTTTTTTTGACGAGGGGGAAACCTTCAAAAGGTACCCCCTGGGAGCGACACGAGGTTATGTGGGATTCTCGGTGATTTCCCGGTGGCCGTCCTCAGCGCTGCGTAGAGGACTCCGGGATCTACAAAGGAACGCAACCGGCTCCTCTTAGCGCGTTGCCCCGTCGGGCTCCGCCTAGGTGAGCTTGACGCTCACCACACCGTGGTGTGTACGACGGTATGCGACCACACATTCCGCCGTCCTTCCCGGGGACCATCGGGTACTTATTGCTATCGTGAAGCAGTTCTGCGTTCTGTTGGAAGGCTATGGATGCCAGCTGACTTACACGAGGTGACTATCTTAGTGCTCGGGTGTGGCAACCCATCGCGACTAAAGCCAATCATAGGATTGGATGTAGTCACTTGCATCCCATTTTTAGGAAATAAATAAGTTGTAGAATTGAAGCCGCGAGAAAACCTTTAGTTATGCCTGTGAGTTTAATTATAATCTTATATATAAAACTCTCGTGACACAGTGTTAGTTACCGTACTCCTCCGAAACGGCTTTACCGATTTTCATCAAATTTTATACGCATATTCAGCAGGTCAGAGAATCGGCTACTATCTATTTTTTATACCCCCAAGTGGTAAGGGTTGTTTACCCTTAACATTTTTTTTATTTATATAGCAACAACGTTTGCCGGGTCAGCTAGTCTAACTATAAAAATAAGTGTCTCAACCCTACCACACCCTTCAAACCAGAACACAGCAGCGCTACACTACTATTACACTTTCTTCTTCTTCTTCTTCATCAACCCATTACTGTCCCACTGCTGGGCACGGGTCTCCTCTCTGAATGAGAAGGATTAGGCCATAGTCTACCGCGCTGGCCAAGTGCGTATTGGTAGACTTCACATACCTTTAAGATTTTTATCTCTCAGGTATGCAGGTTTCCTCACGATGTTTTCCTTCACCGTTTTAAGCAAGTGATAATTAATTTCTAATACGCACATAAATTTGAAAATCAGAGGTGCGTGCCTGGGATTTGAACCTCGGACCCCTCGATCGAGAGGCCGCGTTTCTTAACCACTAGGCTATCACTGCTTCTATCACTATTACACTTAAGTATCAATAAGATTAACTAAACACTTTATTCTAGTGGTAAAATCCTTTGAGACTTGACGTCAAGGGCGCCACCGCCACACCTTTTTCTGCCTTATAACAGAACATGAAGTGTCGTTTGAATCTTTTAATTTGTTTTTTTTAAGCAATCAGATTATTGTATATAAAAATTTGCTGACAAGTAACGTAAGTTTTTTTTAAACAGTCCGCTTTATGTTTATAAAAAATTACTTGTATGAACAAAATACAAAATATTGATCACATAATGCATACCACCGTCCAGAGGACTCGCGTCCCCATACAATTAGAGCGTGACTGAGCCCAATAGGAATGGATACACAGCTTTCCCCGCGGACTGACTTGCGTCTGATTTCAACGAAACAATCATATATTTTTTAATAGCAAAAGGTTGATTGCAATGTAGGTGGATGTGAAATACATATATATAAAATCAATTGCTGTTCGTTAGTCTCGCTAAAACTCGAGAACGGCTGGACCGATTTGGCTAATCTTAGCTGGCTTTGGCTGATTTGGGGTAGTTATTTACCGATTGTTAAGAACGTTACTCTACCACTTTTGTTATAAAATTGCGTTTAATCGTTATACTGCTAATTTATTTAGAAAAGCTAAAGTTCTAGGCTTATAAAAAATTGGGTTTTTAAATAATTTCCTGATTAGGTTTTTAATAAGTATTTTATAGAGTAGCAGGTGAGCATGCAGTCCACCTGATGGTAAGTGGCTACTGCCGCCCATGGACATATGTAATCAGCTTCAGATAAGTTCTACCTGAGGTCGACCAAAGATGCGTTGCTACGGCTGAGGACTAAGTTGAAATGTCTCGAATAAGTATGTCTTATCACACACTTCAAAGCGGAACACAGCGGTATTTGACAGACAGACAGACTTTGACGAGGCGTTCCAGCTTAGTCTTCAGGGGTAGCGGCGCATCTGTGGCCGACCTCAGGTGGGAATATCTAATCCTATCTGGGGTTGATTACAGATGTCCATGGGCGGCAGAAGCCAGTTACCATCAGGTGGACTGTATGCTCGTCTGCTACTCCTAAAAGATTAACGCTGTTGTTATTAGGTAGAAATAGGTGTGGCGGTGGTGCCGCCGGGGTCGAACCACAAAGGGTTCTACCACCTTAGTGGATACTGCTGCCAACGGACGTCTATAATTAACGCCGGGAAATTAGAATCCTATCTGAGATCGGCCACGGAGGTACTTCCACAACTCCAGAGGTGTCTACCCCTAAGGACCAAGTTGGAACACCTCAGATAAGCAATATCTATGTTAAGGGTAGGAGAACCCCTTGAGGTTCGACTGCGACGGCACAACGATGGATAAGCGCTGTGTTCTGGTTTGAAGGGTGTGATAAGAGAGACATAATTTTCCGAGGCATTCCAGCTTGTAACTCAGGTAGTAATTTAATCTTATCTGGGGTTGATTACAGATTTCCATGGTCTCTTACTGCTACTCCTATATTATAAAAAGTACCCATTCCCAATTATTTAAATGACATATTGATACCTTAATTCGCAAATAAGCCAACTCCACTTTATGGCAAAATTATGTTTTTTATTTATTTTGGTTTCGTTCAACGCTATTTACTATCAAAATAAATAAAAAAAATATTTTGACAAAAAGTGGAGTTGGCTGATTTGCGAATTAAGGTGTCGATATATAGTTATGTACTCATTGCATTATTACCTAATTAAACCCTACCTTCAGTTGGACCAAACCTTTCCCAAACAAAAACAAAAATCCGCCACAAACTGTATTTTTCTAAATTTTCGGAACCAACCTTAATTTACAAGTTATTAATAAACAAAAAACACGAAAAACAAAACAAATGATTTGTAATTCCCTTAACGTAGGGTAAACGCACCCTTGACGACCGAGTGGAATAATATCATAATCCAATCGCGAACAGATGTTTAAATACGAATCTCATTATGAATAGGGTGACAGACACCGTTTCCGTCTTTTCAATTAATACTTTTGTTTTAATCATATATTAATAAAGATTACTCGCTCCTAACAAGAAAATGCAACCTTTTGACAATTGTCACTGTCAATTATTTTCGTGTTTGAAAAATATTTAAATAATGCAGTTTTTAGATCATTTACGAATGAAACGATATTTCTTCACACTTTTTCTTCGATTTCGTGTCTTAATCGCGCTTGTCGGCATTATTCCGCGTAAATTACATCATGACAGCCATTCAACGGCTGACAGAATTGTCAGCTGTTTAACTCATTATTGGCTTCCTTCAATTACAAGGCGGTGAGATATCTATACGTATCTATGGTTTTAATATAATGTTGAAGAGCAAACATAAAAATTAAGATATGAATCATAAAAAAGTCATAGAAAATGATTTGCTGTATAAGAAAAATGTAACGTGAGGCTAATAATATATGATTTTCTGTGATTTTTCAAATAAAACACTTATAAAGTAAATGTGAAAAAAATCAATAACAAGTGTAGCTTTAACTTATTTGAATTTGAATCAACATTATTGTGAACAAAATAAAAATACATTTTCAATTTTAATATATATATTTTTAATTGTTTGCTTTTAATAAAAAAAAATACAACGCAGAATGTATATTTACGTCATGCATTTAAATATTGCTTTTTATTTATAATATTATTAGAGTTATAATAATAATAACATAATAATGAACAGTGTCATTTATTGGTGCATTTACCTCATCGCGACAAAACAAAACACAGATTTTCGTCTGTTTCACTTTGAAGACAGGATTAGACGAAATATTAATATCTTAACATAAATAAATAAATATGCAACTAGTAGCTATAATCCAGTGGTCGTAGAACGACCGTGGGAAGGCGGTAGAACGATTCGTGGAAGGGTGGTAGAATGTATCGTTGTAAGGTGGTAGAACGTTCGTGGACAGTTGGTAGAACAATTCGTGGATAAGTAGTGTAACGAATTGTGGAAAGGTGGTAGAATGTGTCGTTGTAAGGTTGTAGAACGATCCATGGAAAGGTGGTAGAACCATACGTGGAAAGGTGGTAGAACGATCGTGGCTAGGTAGCAGAACGTCGTTTGTGGCAAGGTTGAAAAACGATCGTTTTTTTTTATAGAATAGTTGTAGCAGACGAGCAAGCAGTCCACCTGATGGTAAGTGGCTACTGCCGCTCATGGACATGGCATGACATGGGATGGTAGCCACTTACCGTCAGGTGGACTGCATGCTCGTCTGCTACTCCTGTATTATAAAAAAAAAATGATAATATAAAAATAATTCTAACGTATAATTATTAATAATCTTATAATAATCAAGCGGATGTATACTGTCCTTAGGCAAGTGAGCGTCTTAGTCCTCAGGAGTCAGAGTCAGGAGTCAGGAGACTTCAGGTAGAAGCCGTTCTATATGGAGTTGATTACAAATGTTTTTATGACTGTCAAAAGAAGTCCACCACCGTCAAAAGAATTGCATACGTACTAGGTCTTTCTTTCATACTCCTGTATTAAAGTTGTACAACACTTGTATTATGTAGGATTATTCCCAGAAGTGCAAAGGATGGTGACCACTCACCATTGCTCATTCATTTTTTTTATATAATATAGGGGTAGCAGACGAGCATGCAGTCCACCTGATGGTAAGTGGCTACCGCCGCCCATGGACATCTGTAATAAATCCCAGATAGGATTAGATATTCCTACCTGAGGTCGGCCAGAGATGCGCCGCTACCCCTGAGGACTAAGCTGGAACGCCTCGGAAAAGTCTGTCTCCCTTACCACACCCTTCAAACCGGAACACAGCTGCGCCTAACACTGCTGTTATTAGGTAGAAATAGGTGTGGCGATGGTGCCGCTGGAGTCGAACCACAAAAGATTCTACCACCTTGATGATTTGATATTTATTCATTCCTAAAAATATAGTGATAAAAAGTTTCGTTTCTTTGTGCTTTCATAAAAACAGGATTGTTGAATTATCTAATTTTATTGTACAATTATTTTATTTAATAAAATTAAAATGAGATAATTATTTAATAAGTAATACACTGTTATTTGCTTGTTTTTTCTGTTCCATGGTTATTTGTCATGAATATATTATTTACTTTTATTATTTTTGCCCTAACAACTAGCGCCATCTAGTATGGAGTAGGAAAATTAAGATAAAATTACGTAATACAGAGTAAAGAAAAAAACATTAGTATTCAAAAAAATGTTTAATAATAATATTTAACATTATAAAACTATAAATAGATTTTTTTTTTGATAAATTAAAAAATATGTAAAGGTTTTAAAGCGTACATGATAGTGTTTATTTCCAAAAATTAATAAATACTTATTAAACAAAAATAAAATTTTAGTAGAAAAACAAAATTTTAAAGGATTTTTGTAGCTATTCTGTTCTTTGTTACGAGACTCTTACCCCCATCTATCGATATAAGTAACAAACTAGTTGTACATAATGCTCACTAGATGGCGCTACACACCTTATTTTTTTAACACTGACTACTTTCAAACCAATTTGATAACAGTTTATTATTCTTCCAAGAGATGGCGTTATACGTCTAGTGTGTAGTGGTCACATTTTCGTCAAATAAAATTACAGAATATTGTTGTTTCAACACTATTTCTTAAAAAAATAAACGAAATTTCTCTTTACAATTATTTCGAAGTTTTGTGACTCTGGTCTTTGCACGTGAGCCTTTCGCAATATAGCAACCGTTGAGTCAGCATAAACTAAGTATTATCAATTACATAAGTATCTACCTATATGGTAGATTGATAGAAAATGGTACAATTCTTTGCGGTTCCATGTCATCATCATCATCAACCCATTACTGACTTACTGCTGGGTACGGGTCTCCTCTAAAAATGGGAAGGATTAGGCCATAGTCCACCGCGCTGGCCAAGTGCGTATTGGTATACTTAATATACCTTTGAAACCTTTTATTTAGATTTCTCAAGTATACCTACAGGTTTCCTCACGATGTTTTCCTGCACCGTTGAAGCAAGTAATAATTAATAGATATATAATACGCACATAAATTTGAAAAATCATACGTGCGTGCCTAGGATTTGAGCGATCAAAAGGCCGAGTTTCTTAACCACAAGGCTATCACTGCTTCTTTTTTTTAATTCGATATATTAGAAATTAATTATCACTTGCTAAACGGTGAAGGAAAACATCGTGAGGAAACCTGCATACCTGAGAGATTTATAAAAAAAATCTCAAAGGCATGCGAAGTCTACCAATACGCAATTGTCCAGCGCGGTGGACTATGGCCTAATCCTTCTCATTATGAAAGGAGACCCGTGCTCAGTGGGACAGTAATGAGTTGACAACTTCAGTAGGTATTGAAGATTTCATAATATTAAACCATAGATTTTCAGTATAAGATTATATCTAACAATCGGTAGATACTTATCTAAAACAACAAACAGTAAGTTGATAATTGATAAAATATTTTGATAAATTTGCAATTGCATCTTGATAATCGATATGCAACGATAGTTTGATAAATTTTTTTGATAAACTTTTTATCTTTTATAACATATGTGTAACATAGAAGTGGTATATGTATGTGATTTATTTGTAACATAGCAGAGCATGCAGTCCCATTGACGGTATAGTCCGCGTCAAACTGCTAGTCCGCTCTGAAGTTGTTGCGAGCAGGTGTTGTCATACAATTTGCTATGGCGACGCGGTTCAAACAAACACTTTCTACACTCACAGCCCCACACTAGGATTCCCTGTGTCGTGGGTGCCATGGACAAACACATAGACAAATAAACAAACACCCAGACCCAGAAACAGAAATCTAAATTCATCATTAAGACATCTGTCTGGCCGGGGATCGAACCCGAGACCCACTGCGCGTCTGACCGGTATGGTAACCGCTCCGCCACGCGGGTCGTGATTTCTATATTCAGAGCGGACTAGCAGTTTTACGCGGACAATAAGTTACTCCTACCGCCCATGGACATCCGTAATCAATTCTAGATAAGATTGAAGCCTGAGGTCGGCCACGTCGTTGCTATCCCTAAAGTGTTGGAATGCATAATAAGTATGATAACCTTATCAAACCTCTCAATCCAACGCGAAACAGAGCAGACCTTAACACTGCTGTTTAGGCAGACATCTTTCTTATGATAAGAAACAAGAATGTATTATATTCGTGGTAAGGCTATGCCGCCCGCCGCGCTGGTCAAGTGCGTATTGGTAAGCAGGGGCGGCTCTAGCTCATGTGCAATGAAACCCTGGCGCCCCCAAGGCCTGAACCAGCGGCTATAACTATTAACTTTGCCGTCGTAACAAGAAAGTTTTTTCATTTATTTATTTATTAAACACAAAATAAAGCAATAAAACATTACAGAAACTCTTTCCAATTCGTTTTAAAGCTTTCAATGTACGCTCCTGCCGTGCTGCGAAGTTCAGCAAGAGGCGTGCAGAAAATATCGACAGCTGGATTCCACTCCACCAAGCCATTGAGCAAGGTCAGCACTCATATTCCAACAAGCTATTTTATAAGGTATAGCTCACAGTATGGTATTAGTTACGGCCTTTCTTCATATGACTGCAGAATAACTCATTGTTTTTATGCCTGTAGCACATCTCAGTTGCGAAACTAATTGTTTTTTTTATAATATAGGAGTAGCAGACGAGCATGCAGTCCACCTGATGGTAAGTGGCTACTGCCGCCCATGGACATTTGTAATCAACCCCAGAAAGGATTAAATATTCCTTCCTGAGGCCACAGACGTGCCGCTACCCCTGAGGACTAAGCTGGAACGCCTCGGAAAAGTATGTCTCCCTTACCACACCGTTCAAACCGGAACACAGCAGCGCCTAACACTGCTGTTATTAGGAAGAAATAGGTGTGGCGATGGTGCCGCCGGAGTCGAACCGCAAAGGGTTCTTTCTATCACCATCAAAAATTGTTGTACCATGATGGTCCAAGACGAGGCTCTTAGCTGTCTCAGGGAGCGCCGCGGTGAGACGGCAGCGCCCGTGTGCATGCACACCCTAAGTCTACCATTACGTGCGTGCGTATTGGTAAGTGTGTCGTCACACATAACTTTGAGATTTTTTTTTATAAATCTCTCAGGTATGCAGGATTCCTTAATGTTTTCCTTCACCGTTTAAGCAAGTGATAATTAATTTTCATACGCACATAACTTTGAAAAATCAGAGCGTGCCTGGGGGTTTAACCTCGGACCCCTCGATCGAGAAGCCGAGTCTTATCCACTAGGCTATCACTGCTTTGTCCATGTAGTTCCGGGTCCAGTATAGGGCTACGGTATCCCCTGCTTGTCGCAAGAGGCGACTAAAAGAGGGCTTCCGGGGTTGCGGGGGGCAAGAGCACGACGGGGCAACGCGCTAGGAAGAATCCGGTTGCGTTCCACTGGAGATACCTGAGTCCTTTACGCAGAGCCGACAGCCACCGGGGTTTTTAGAGCGGTAAGAATCCCACATAACTCTGTGTCGCTCCCACGGCACCGGGTACCTTTCGAAGGTTTCTCGCTCGAAAAAAAAGGCTATCACTACTATAGTTTATTCATACTATAGTGTCATTTTATTGTTAATTTGGCCATAATAATATATTTTAATTAATAATTTTAGGACTTTCTAATTATAATGTAATACAATTTTAATCATAATATTGAGCTAGCTTGAGAATTAGCTTTTTTTAAATAATAATAATGTACCTATGTAATAATAACGATTTTTTGTGAAAATAAATATGTAAACTGTGTTCACCTGTAATTGCAAGAACACGATTGAACAACAAATTATATGTTAGAAATTAAAGACCGATGGTGTATCTTGTTTTGGTAAACCTTAAAATAAATAAATAAATCACTGCCTCGTTTGTATGTGAGAGTCAAATCTTACAACTTTTTAAATCAGCTAATCGTTGGGATTAGCTGGAATTTTATATACACATTTGTATGACAACGCATGATTAGCTTAGTGACGTCATCCTTAATCCGATATAGCGGACACCTCAAGGTGAAACTAATTATATTTTAGGCATATGAATACGGATTAGACTCCGGCACCACCGCCACACCTATTTCTGCCTAATAACAGCAGTTAAGCGCTGCTGTGTTCTGGTTTGAAGGGTGTGGTAAGGGAGACATACTTTTCCGGCGCATGTGGCAAGTAGGAATATCTAATCCCATCAGGTGTTGATTACAGATGTCCATGGGCGGAAGTAGCCACTTACCATCAGGTGGACTGCATGCTCATCTGCTACTCCTATATTATAAAGTTTTTAGTTTTTGACGTCACTGTGGAGGGATGGATGACATGGCTCTTCAAAAAAGGTGAAAAAAGAGCTCTCATACGAAACACCAGATGGGATTAGATATTCCTACTTGCCACAGATGCGCCGCTACCCCTGAGGACTAAGCTGGAACGCCTCGGAGAAGTATGTCTCCCTTATCACACCCTTCAAAACGGAACACAGCAGCGCTTAACACTGCTGTTATGACAGAAATAGGTGTGGCGGTGGTGCCGCCGGAGTTAAACCACATAGGGTTCTACCACCTTCTACATAAACTTCCTTTTGTATTAAGATAAAAAAATAGGTATATTTAGAGGCCGGAAACGGCGAAACACTTTATCATGTTATAAATAATAATTCGAAGAAAAACATGGCAAAGATATTTTATAATCTGTAATTATGGTAGGGATTATTGATTTAGTTTAATATCCTCTAATTGTTTTCGAGTGTCTAATCAGGGGGGCTAGCCAAGTTGACATTCTACAGTCGCTTGCGCTGTAGAAACGCTATAGAAACGCTAAAATGTATGAAAATATCAATGATCACGTGATCAAAATAGCGAAGTAGAAAAGTCGTAGCCAAGTTACACGATAGAATAGAACGCTAGCGATTCTACAATGCCCATGTCATTTCTTTTTTCCATACAAATGACAACCTTTGACAACCTTTTGATAACCTTTTGACTTTTTTGTCAAATTTGTTAGCGAAGCGTATTCTAAGATAAATATCATAGTGAGCGATCGCGCCGACCCTGTAGAAAACGTAAACGCTAATAAAATGGTGGATTCTGTATCAGCTGTTTGTCACTTCACTACGCGCTATCACTGCATTATAGACTTTAATTACTTTTGATCATTTGAAAATGTATACTTTAAATGTGTTGAAATTTGAATATGGCTCTCTATAACTAGTGTATCCTAAAATATTATAGAAATGAATTGCAAAGCCGTTTTTCTATTTTAAATTAATATGAGCATATAATATAACTAGATGACCCGGTGAACTTCGTACCACCTAATTATGAGTGACTATCTGTACCCCGTAGTTTCACTCGTGTAACAGTCTTAAGGGTTGATCTAAACAAACAAACAGTGACTCAGATGCTTCATTATGTCTTATGATCATTTTCTTAGTGCTCCAAATTAACGGATTTTAAATTAAAGTTCCATACCCGATTAAACGACCGTAAGAGTTGATTTTCCAGAAACGGTGAAATATGTGTTCTATTATTTTCAATATAAAAGCTAAATTCTAATTTTCATAGACTTTGCTTCAAAATCTGCCGACTTCTAAACGAAGTGCCTTTTAAAGCCAAATGCAATTTTTTACAGCCTTTGCTTCCAAATTAACGGATTTTAAAATAAAATTCCAACCCCTATTTAACCAACTTAGGGTTGATTTTCCAAATATCGTAAAATAGATATTTAATTACTTTCTATCGAAATCCCAAATACCAATATTCATATAGTTTTGCATCAAAACTGGGCGACTTTAATACAACCTTTCTCCCCTTATTTATTCATGGAAACGCGGTCGAACAGGATAAAAAGTATTCTATGTCCGTCTCCTGGTTCTAAGCTACCTCTCCACCAATTTTCAGCCAAATCGGTTCAGCCGTGCTCGAGTTATAAAATACTTCACGGAAACGCGGTCGAACGGGATAAAAAGTATCCTATGTCCTTTTCCTGGTTCTAAGCTACCTCTCCACCAAATTTCAGCCAACTCGGTTCAGCCATTCTTGAGTTATAGTGTAACTAACACGACTTTATTTTTTATATATAGATATTGATTCAACACGTGTTCGAATGTAACTCAATGAAAACAAAATATTTTTTTCAATTCGATTGCAGCGCCAACTGTTGGTAAAAACTATCATTAAAATAGATTATTATTTAATATTTGAAACTGCGATGGTAGCGAAGTCTGTGGAATCCAATGTGAAACATTCCAAAATCAACAACTACTTACGAATTAAAAATTAATTAAAAAAACCGTTTCCCACGGACTAAATTGTGAATCTAAGCCATTCTCAAGTCCCCTTGAACACACACAACAAATTTCATCAAAATCCTTCATCAAATTCCATCAAAGTCCAGTCGTTTAGGAAGAGTTCAGTGACATACACACGCACATAAGAAATATATATATATATATATAAAGATAGATAAAATAGAACTTAGAGTTATTCCAGTATTTAAATAAAAGTATTGTCTCAGTTTAACTGTTTTATTGCATCATTATATTAATGCTTCTCATATTATCTTTACTTGTAACAAAACAATTTATTAAAACCTTAATAGAAAAAAAAAATATTAATATCCGTATCCTTTTTTTTTCATTATTATCTCCAGTTTCCCTGCAATTTCCCTGTCTAGGCAAAAAGCTGGTGGTTATGAGGTTTCATTTGTTGGCATGGCATGTATAGTATACACCCAGTGGCGTAACCATTTATAATTATTGCCTCCTTGGAAGCCGCTCCTACGATGGAAGAAGATCCTGAGTAGCTCTACTTTTGATGAGTTTAAAAGTGCGGGTGGATTTCATAAGCTCAGTAGTAACTTCATTGGAGTGTCTTTATATGACGAATACAATGATAGGTTACCCCTATGGACGAGTATATGATTTTAGTTTATTTGTCACTTCCTCTTTCACTGTTGTCTCTGTGGCATCAGCTACCATGTGAAGCATCTTCGATTGGAAGCGTTGTATGATGTCCAAGTTTGAGTTGGATGCGGTTCCGCAACGTTTAGATCCATATGACCATATTGGTTTTAGTATGGCTTTGTTGCTTGATGTTGCTGATAGACTTTCGTGCCATGAGCCAGTAAATCTTACGTCCAGATATTTTCTTTTAGTACGAGGTACGAATAAGTATCCTCAGTTGAAGTAATAATTTTATATAAAAAACATGCAATCGCTGTTACTGTCATTAGTAATATCTCTATAAACAATTTGTATACTCTTCGTAAACAATCACCAATCACCATAGTTACCGTTCATAGACACATTATTAAGTTTAGTTTTTGCAAATAATTGTAATTAGTAAAATAAATGTACTATAAAATATGGTATATTTTTTTATGTATTTTATAATGTTTTATTGTAATATTACTATTAAATAATTAATCAGTACCATCTAGGTATTTTTGGTAGTGTAGAAACTAGACGATATTGTATTTGACGGCTAATTGATATAAATTGATCGCTAACCATAGACTTATCGTATATGTACAATGACATTTGCTAACGAATAGAATAGAAAACGAATAGAATGCAAAGTTTGTAACATGGCTAGCCCCCCAGATCTGTTTTCGAAAGGTAGAACCCTTTGCGGTACGACTCCGGCACCACCACATCTATTTCTGTCTATAACAGCAGTGTTAAGCTGCTGTGTTCTGGTTTGAAGTGTGGTAAGGGACATTCTTTGCCAAGGCATTCCAGCTTAGTCCTCAGAGGTGGCGCATCTGTGACCTACCTCAGCTAGGAATATCTAATCCTATCTGGTGTTGAATGCAGGTGTCTATAGGCGGCAATAGCTACTTACTATCAGGTGGACTGCATGCTCGTCTACTACTATTAAAAAATATCATATCGTTGACCCATTATCATCATCAACCCATTACCATTGTCCCACTGCTGGGCACGGGTCTCCTCTCAGTATGAGGAGTTTAGGCCATAGTCTACTGCGCTGACTTAGTGCAAATTGGTAGACTTCACACACCTTTCAGAACATTTATATGAATTCTCAAGTGTATAGGTTTCTTTATGATGTTTTCCTTCACCTTTATAGCAGGTGAAAATTAATATCTAATACTCTATCTGAAGGGGAGAACCCTTTGTGATTAGGCTTGATAGGATTTTATTCCTACCTGAGATCAGCTACAGGTGCGCCGCTACCCCTGAAGATTAAGCTGGAACGTCTCGGAAAATTATGTGCCACTTACCGCACCCTTCAAACCAGAACACAGCAGCGCTTAACACTGCTGTTATAACAGAAATAGGTGTGGCGATGTTGCCGCCGGAGTCGAACCACAAAGGGTTCTACCACCTTCAATTATGGGACCTTTTTTAAAGAAATAGGTGTGGCGTGACTCCAGAATCAAAACCTTTCTTTTCACACGTAATTAAATTCCGTGATAATGTTTATTATCAACTCTTATCATATTTATTATGACGTGGCACATAATCAGTTATCGGAATTTTCGCATCCATAACTTCATGTCATTTATAATTTATAAATTTTTTGATATTGACTGAAATCATGTAAGGAGACAAATAAAATGACGAATATTTCCAAGAATATGTTCTTAACATTTGATAGCAGTTTCCTGAATGTGGATACTAATGTTTTTCGAGCGTTTGTATGTGTGTATGTATGTATGTATGTATGGTTTGACTCCGGCGGCACCACCGCCACACCTATTTCTGTTATAACAGCAGTGTTAAGTGCTGCTGTGTTCCGGTTTGAAGGGTGTGGTAAGGGAGACAGACTTTTCCGAGGCGTTCCAGCTTAGTCCTCAGGGGTAGCGGCGCATCTGTGGCCGACCTCAGGTAGGAATATCTAATCCAATCTGGGGTTGATTACAGATGTCCATGGGCGGCATTAGCTACTTACCATCAGGTGGACTGCATGCTCGTCTGCTACTCTTATATTATAAAAAAAAGTATGTATGTATGTATATCTCATACTTTGGCATACTCTGCACCCCAAACGGCATGACAGATTTTAACATATGAGGTGTCGTTGGATTCGTCTAAATTGACATAATTGGTTAAAAAAAGAAAGAAAAAATAAATCTCAAGATTCAATATTTTTAAGGTTTTCCTTTAAAGGTTTCCGTTATTTTTTAAGATTTAGTTTTTCTTTTTAGAGATATTTATACAAAAAGTATTACACAAACAAGAACTTTTTGCTAAGCCTCCGTTGTGTGTCCGTCAATCGTCAACAGGGTGGCGCATGATTTTGGGTCAATCTGGTGGAAGACACTTGACAGATATCAAATTTTCTAACTAGCAAAAAGAAGTTACAGGTCCTGGTATTTTTTTTATTTAGTACAAAAGTTTTTCAAAAACGAAATAGGATGGTTAATTTTGCCCCATATTAGTGAGACGGCTATAACATGAAGAAATACTAGTACTATGGTCCGATTCATAATTAGGTGTCCAAAATGTAAACAAAGGTGTTGACCTACCAAGAAAATATGTTTCAAATGGCAGTTTCTTATTTTTGACAATATTAAATTAATACATCGATAATAAAATAATAATCTAAATAAATTAAAATCAATTCATATTTTCCAATATTTATAATAACTCAATTTCATTTCATTCAGTAATAATAATAAAAAACAAGATTTATGAGAGAAAATTAAATTGTGATAATGGTCACACAATCGGCATCCAACACATTTTTTGTGCCGTCATTTTTAAGTTTCGTAGTTGATATTATTCATTTTTGTGATCGTGATCGAACTCGAATTTTTTCTAGTTTTCTTAGCGCGTTTTTTTTAATTGTGTGAAGTTATTAAGTTTTTGTTTTATGTTGAATTTTGTGAATTTTTTGTTTCTTGTTAATTTGTTAAGGTTTACAATACCTGTAATCGAATTTTGACAATGACATTTCTTTGTTTACATTTTGGACACCTAATTATGAATCAGACTATAGTATATGTTTAAATGCATGCATGCATTGTAGCTTCTTAAAGGTTTTTATTAACAAAAGTGTCTAGCTCTGCTATGCTCCGATTTATAGGGTGTCGTAAGACATGCTCATCGGAGGCGTTCCAATATTGTCATCAGGACTAGCAACACATCTGACTTTATCTGGGCTTGATTATAGGCATCCATGGGCGGCAGTAGCCACTTACCATCAGGTGGACTGCATGCTCGTCTGCTTACATTATAAAAAACGATATGACCTTAGTACCAGTTGTACAAAGGGCTTTCTCTTTAGGTATTTTTCTAAAACATCGGATAATATTATCAAGCAAATTTTCTATTATTTCTACAAAATAGATTCATTCGGAATAAATGTTTCCTATATCAAGATTAAGGGCTAAAAGGCGAATTATCTGTATAATAACTAAATCTAAGCACTTTATCGTAGCGTGGAGGATTAGTGTTATTTATCTAATAGATTTGTAGTGATTTTTATATTATTTGATAAATAAAAAATATATGCGGTCGGGGATCTCCGTCTAAGAATTTTCTAGAAAATTCTAGGTAATAAATAGTAAAATGCTGTCATGAACCCTAGATAAGATGAGAGTCCTATCTGAGGTCGGCAGGTGCTCGGATAAGTATGTCTCCGTTACTACGCCCTTCAATCCAGTACCCTAACCATGAGTTTTCAAAAATAACACAATTTAACGTTACGTTTACTCAATCTATTATTCTGTTCCGTTTGCTTCAGTAGACTGAGTAAACGTAACAATAAGTAAGTGCTCAAGTCCTTTTGTCTGCCTCACATGTTCGCAAAAAAGAGAGACAAAACATAAAGCACCATTTTGTCAATTTAGACATTTAATGTTACGTTACTGACACTATAGTTCTGATACAATCCGCTAGGGGCGCCGATTGGAATTTGTATGGGCAAATACGTAAACAAATACCAAAACAGTCATATTTGTCAAAACGTAAAAACTCATGGTAAGGGTACAGAACACGGCAGCGCTTAACACTGCTGTTATAACAGAAATAGGTGTGGGTGTGGTGCCGCCGGAGTCGAACAACAAAGGGTTCTACCACCTTCAAAGGCATGGTAAGGGAGACATACTTATCTGAACTTAGTCCTCAGGGGTAGCAACGCAGTGGTAGCTGACCTCAGGTGGTTGATCTCAGGTAAGCCTATACTCTTATCTGGGATGTCCATGGGCGGCAGTAGCCACTTGCCATCAAGTGGACTACACCTTCTTTGCTACTTGCAGTCTGACTACAATAGATTCTACCTTTAAAACAAATCTAAGATACTTTTAGACAGCAGTAGCCATTTACCGTCAGATGGACTGTACCCCCTTTTTAACACGCTTTCATTAGCTTGGGTTGTATGTATGTATGTATGTATGTATGTATGTGTGTATGTGTGTGTGTGTGTGTGTATGTATATCTGTATGTATGTAACGGAATCTTTGAACTCGATTTGTACCCATTTCTAACGGTCCAATTAATTTCAAATTTTAAACAATTATCAAGAACCGATGACAATACACGATTTTAATAATTTTATCCCATTCACCTCATCAGGATCGTCAGGAATCAGGATTAACGATTTTCTTGTGCGATTTTAGCGTGGTTTTAGGTTTTTAAACTATAATTATTATTCAACTTGCAGTCGGACTCCAAAAGATTCTACCTTTAAAAACAAATCTCCTAATTATCTTTACGATATAAAAAAAAATTGTGCTATGACAAAGAGGGATTACATATATATTAAAATTTAAGTACTTATAATTACTTACACAATAATTAATTAAACAACATAATAATGTATGTATCACAAACAAATATTTATTATTATAACTAGTTATTGCCCGTGGCTTTGTCTACGCCTATTATTCTGCAATGCAGTCCACCTTTTTTAAATATAAGAGTAGCAGAAGAGCATGCAGTCCACCTGATGGTAAGTGGCTACTGCCGTCCATAGACATTTGTAATCAACCCCAGATAGGATTAGATTCCTATCTGAGGGCGGCCACAGATGCCCTACCCCTGAGGAATAAGCTAGAATGCCTCGGAAAAGTCTGTCTCCCTTACCACACCCTTCAAAACGGAACACAGCAGCAGCTAACACTCCTACCTGAGGTCGGCCACGGATGCGCCGCTACTCCTGAGGACTAAGCTGGAATGGCTCTGAAGAGTATGTCTCCCTTACTACACTCTTAAACGAGAACACAGCAGCGCTGAACACTGCTGTTAATAACAGACAGGCATTTTCTACTTTTTAGTTGAGTTTATATAAAAGCGTGTTTTTTAGTTTTTTTAACTATATTTATTTTATTAATTTTTAGTATTTGTTGTTATAGCGACCATCATTATGCATCGTCTGTAAAAAAATCAAGTGTCTATCTATTACGGTTTAAGAGATAAAGCCCTGTGACTCACGAACAGACAGCGGAGGGTTTCGTTTTACCTTTTGAGTACGGAATCCTAAAAATCATTCTACAAGATGGCATTATAGATATGTTTCAGTACATTTGAGTTATAAGGAAATAACATTATTATTTTTCAAAACTAAAAATCAATCTAGTAACTTTGCCTGAACTTTCCCTAAGGCGCTTTCTTTCGCCTCGAAAATCGTTAATCCTGAGGTTGTTGACAAGGCCAATGATACAAAATTATTAAAATCGTGTATTGTCATCGGTTTTTGATAATTCTTCAAAATTTTGAATTAAACTGAACGTTCAAAGTGGATAGAAATCGGGTTCAAAGATTCAGTTACTGTTACGTACATACATACATACAACCCAAGCTAATAAAAGCGTGTTAATAAAAAGCAGCGGTTTCTTGTATGACGTTCCCTACTTATTTTCAAGCATTTTTATTTTTAAACCGCCTCCAATAGGAGGTTTGTCAATTCGACCGTATATATCTTAAATATAAAATTCTCGTGTCACAATGTTAGTTACCGTACTCCTCCGAAACGGCTTTACCGATTTTCACCAAATTTTATATGCATATTCAGTAGGTCTGAGAATCGGCTACTATCTAGTTTTCATACCTCTAAGTGATAACCCTTAACAATTTTTTATTTATATGGCAAAACAACGTTTGCCGGGTCAGCTAGTATTTTAATAAAATACTTATTGTTATAACGGCCACCATTACCGCCACATTACCACCATTACCAGTTAAAATTAAGTGTCTATCTATTACGGTTTAAGAGATAGAGCCCTGTGACAGACGGACAGACAGTGACATAACAAGGTTCCGTTTTTATCCCTTGGATACGGAACCCTAAAACTGACAAATATACAGACAGAAATTGCATTTTTATTGTATATATCTAATTAATTATCTATTCATACGATATAATTCGAAGTCAATTCACAATTTAGAGCCAATAAAACAAAAGAGCTTATCAAATCTGATAGAAGTTGATAATATAAAAGGGTGGTAGCCAAAAAACGTCGCAGTTTAGTGTTGACCGCTAAATAACATATTTTCTGCGAATTGAGTGATTTTTTAAAGAACTGCGTCTTTCCTGACGCGATATGATAAGTAAGTTTTTTTATCTATCTTTTAATTCAGTGGTCATCTTTATCTATCTTTTAAGGCAAATGTTCGTTGGATTTAGAGGTGGTATATTTATTACCACGCTTTTATTAGCTTGACCTGTATGTATGTATGTATGTATGTAACGGAATGTATGAACTCGATTTTTACCCACTTTGAACGGTCCGATTTATTTAAAATTTTGAATTATCAAGAACCGATGACAATACACGATTTTAATCATTTTATCCCATTCTCATCAGGATCGTCAGGAATCAGGATTAACGATTTTCCTTGTGCGATTTTAGCATGGTTTTTAGTTTTGAAACTGTACTTATTATTTGCATATGCATGTATGCTATATGAGAGGAAGGTGCATACTGCATGGTGTAAAATATAAACCATTATAGATATTGGTAGCGGGTTGTTGCGAAGTAGTTTTAATCCTATGTCACTTTATAATATACTAGTTTTTGGCCGCGGCTTTGCCCGCGTTTAAAAGAAAATAATATGACATACTAACATACATAAAACTGAAAATTCGTATCTTCATTGGAATGACAGTGGCGCCATCTGGCGAAAATTGGTCGTACCAACTCTGAAACCTTCGTGGGCTCATGGACAACAACTTTGTTAAAGATCATCACTTGATCAAATGCATAGTTTACGATTCAATCCTTACTAATATCGATTAAAATGATCGATGTTTTGGGTCCAAACGATCGATTCTCCGATTAATCGATCTTAGATCGCCATCCCTAGTTCCCGTGGGATTTTCGGGATAAAAACTATCCTTTCTCGGGTCTCAGGCTATCTTTGTACAAAATTTCATTAAAATCGGTTCAGTGGTTTAGGCGTGAAGAAGAGACAACCAGACAGACAGACAGACAGACAGAGTTACTTTCGGATTTATAATATTAGTAAGGATTTTTCTTTATATAGTAATATGGTGCAATATGAAATGTTAAAAAAAAGATTGGTTCTGTTTGGTCATGAATATTATAAATTATTGCTTGAATAGTTTTTTTATATTTTTTTATTAGGTAAATTACTTGTATACAGCAGTATCAAGAGGCCCCAAGTATAAGAAACCCCGTGTGCAAGCCAAAATTCTTTAAATGTTATCCAGAATTACACATACTTACTTATTTTATATTTTTCGGAAAAAATACACGTACGTAAAAAAAGTGCCCAAAACGCCTATAGAATTTTTGACTTCAAAATTTTCGAAAATAAAAAAAAAAGATTAATTTGTGGCGAGACCCCCAAAGACAAAACCCCGTGTATAAAACCAAAATTCTTAAAATATTATCCAATTACGCATACTCTTAGGTTGTACTTTTCGAAAAAAATAGATCTTAAAAAGTGCCCAAAGTGCCTAAAGAAGTTTTCACTTCAAGATTTCCGAAAATAAAAAATAAAATGTGGTGGGGCCCCCAACAAATTTAAGCGTACAGTAGAACCATTGTTTAATATGGTGTTTTGAAGGTGGTAGAACCCTTGGTGGTTCGACTCCGGCACCACCGCGATAGCTATTTCTACCTCATAACAGCGGTGTTAAGCGCTGCTGTGTTCTGGTTTGAAAGGTGTGGTAATGGAGACATTCTTATCCGAGGTGTTCTAGCTTAGTCCTCAGGGGTAGCAGCGCATCTGTGGCCGACCTCAGTTAGCAATATCTAATCCTATCTGGGATCCAATGTCCATAGGCGGCATAGCCACTCACCATCAGGTGGACTGCATGCTCGTCTGTTACTCCTATGTTGAAAAATACAGATAGACACTTATATAGATCTGATAAAAGACTGATGGGCGGTCAGCTTTACTATGGTGTAACCTACAGAACCTATCTGAGAAACCAGAGATTTACAACAAAAACAAAAAAACAACCGACTGCTTAAAAATATAATAATTTTAAACAAATATTTTGATAAAATAAACTTTTATAGGACTTCCCCAGTTACACGAATTTTATCAGTCAATAACACACATAAAAACATATTTTCAACAATAACGTTTATCTAAATTAGGTGCAATCGGCGCATATAAAGACGGTTATAAAATGCAATGTACATTGTACAAGACAGTAGGTAACACAGTGTGACAGTAGAAGAAGTCATCCATCATGAAGTAGTCATTTTTGAAGGTGGTAGCACCCTTTGTGGTTCGACTCCGGCGGTCCACCGCCACACCTATTTCTACCTTATAACAGCAGTGTTAGGCGCTGCTGTGTTCCGGTTTGAAGGGTGTGTAAAGGAGAGAGACTTTTCAGCGTTCCGGCTTAGTCCTCAGGGATAGCGGTGCATCTGTGGCCGACCTCAGGTAGGAATATCTAATCCTATCTGAGGTTGATTACAGATGTCCATGGGCGGCAGTAGCCACTTACCATTAGGTGGACTGCATGCTCGTCTGCTACCCCTATATTATAAAAAAAAATTAAAAGTCTATTCAAAACATAAATATCTAACAATAATATCTATTTGCAGATCAAATCGCGTAATAGGTTAGCTAGATAAACATGGAAATCTGATGTTTATCTAGTCTGATGTTATGATCTTTTGATAGTATCTTTACTATAATGCAATATTTATGTATTTTCTATTATTTAAATATATCTTCTCTATTAATCTATTGATACTGTGACATGCGTAGCTTCCAACAACAGAAATGAATAAACACATTGAAGCAACGTCAACATCATCTTTGTATGATGTTGACGTTGTGGTTCAACTCTGAAGGCACCACCGTTGCACCTATTTCTGTTATAATAGCAGTATCAAGCGCTGCTGTGTTCTGGTTTGAAGGGTGTGGTAAGGGAGCTACTTTTTGGAGTTGTTCCAATTTAATATTCAGCACAATAGTTCCATACGTTACATTTAAGATAATTACATAAGAGTCAATGTATTGGATAGTTTGGCACTTTTTAAAATTCACTTTGACGATTTTGCACTTATAAGAATGTCATTAAGTCTTAAGTTAATATTGTAAGCCCTAGGAATCTAATAGATCAGGGCCTACTACCATCTCTTAAAACAATGTTAGTTTAATCATACATTGAAATTTCGTACCACGACCTCGTTGAAATATCATTGTTTTTATAATATTACAATAAACAGTTTTATATGAAGTCTGTCGAAATTATTCACACTTTTATTGCAGTAAATTTATTTTTTTAAGCAAAATTTTCCAATTTCTTTTGGTTTTATACAATGGATAAGCGAAAAATGAATAAGTTTACATCGCTCGGCAGGAATAAAACAAAATTGTTTTAAGGAGGTCGTGGTAGAAATAACATAATCTTGATGCAATATTGAAATACAACTTTCCTGAACTATGATTCTTTTTAAGACGGTGTTAGAGCCCCAGATGCAAAATAATGATAATGATACCTAAACAAAAATCTAATAATAATATCTTTACTATGATCTAATGATAAAATCTGTTGTATTATTTAATGATAACATCGCTTCTGTAATCGAATGATAAAATAACTTCTACACTCTAATGATGACATCGGTGAAAATTAATTACTTTGTTTACACTTTTGGAGTAGCTACAATTTTGTAATTTCATTTTGATGTGAAACATCTATAGCCGCACGTAAAACCGATTTCTGGCGTGGCGACGCATGCCGTGGCGACGCGTCGCCACGCTATACGATGGTATATATATACAGTCTATATGCAGTAGTATGTACGGTGTGGCGACGCGTCGCCATGCGGATCGTAATATTTTATTTTATCATTATGACATATTTAGTTCCTATCACAATATGTTCTTTTCTGCATATTACTTTTACAAAATAATGTCGATGTTTCACATCTTCCAGGCGTCCCGTGACGGCTCACATTGTTTTATAACAAGAAGTAGCAAATGATCATGCAGTCCACCTGACGGTAAGAAGCTACTGCCGTCCATGGAAATCAGATCTGTAGTCCCAGATAAGTCCTACCTGAGGTCGGTCACAGATGCGTTGCTACTGAGGACTAAGTTGAAACGCCTCATACAAGTATATCTCTTACTAAACCCTTCAAACCAGCTTCTTGGATGGGTGTACATTCGCTGAGTTACATATGAAGCGAATATCTTAATCTTCAGGAGTAGCAAGGCATCTGTGATCGGTTTCAGGTAGAACCTGTTCAGGTATCTTCAAGTGGATATAGTGTTGGTCACAGATATAGGCGGCAATGGCACTTGTCACAACACAAAATAAAAAATAAAAGTTCGATGGCAATGTCTTTCATAAAAATCCTAGATCTGAAATTGAAAACGCACTTTTTTTTCAAATTGTGTAGTAACTGGTGGCCCTAGGCCTCAATAGTTTCACCGGGTTTTAGTGACGAGTCTAAAGCTTAGCCGGTACAAGGAGACTACGCTTCTGAGGTTGCGGGCGGCAAGAGTGGGAGCTCGAACCGTCCAGCAAGTAACTCCGGGAAGGACGGCGGTGTGTGAGGCCGCATACCGTTGTAAACACTAGGTGTGTGGGAGGAGCATAAACTGCTCCACCACGGAAGAGCCCGATTGGGGCATCGCGCTCGGAGGACTCCGGTTGTGTTCCATCCGAGATCCCGGAATTCTCCACCAAGCGCCGAGGACGGCCACCGGAGGGGGTTTTAGTGCGGTAAAAATCCCACATAACCCGGCGTCGCTCCCACGTCGTCGGGTACCTTTTGAAGGTTTCCCCCTCGAAATAAAAAGAAAAAGGCTGGAAGGATGGGATAGTTTTACTCGCCGTTACCGCTTTCCTGTATCGTCCACCTTCGCTAGAGGGAGAGAAGGTTACGGACCCAGCTACTACCGGAGTCCTGACCATTTGCCCTCTAGCGGCTTAAAAGCGGAAGGGGCGGTCCACCCCGGGCCTCCGATCCTGGGGGGTCTCCAGAGTTGCTAAAAAAAGCTCGTCAGAATCTATGAAATGTGTATAAGTCAGCGAAAAAAGGTCACCGAGTCACTGGCGAACTTTTTACACTTGGCGCCTCCATTCAACTTTCTTCCTCGGGCCTGACAATCGTCGTCCGCCACTGCATCTGCCTGCCTGCCTGTCATATAGAGAATCCAGTGTTTAGTATGATTCTGAACAAACCTACCACTTCTGATAACAACCATCTTTTCCAGGACTTATTTTCCTGGGTCTCCTGGCTTCGGTCGTGGCCCGACCTGACTCCCGGCGGGCGACACCCCACGAGCTCTGCCCCGAAGACCAGTCCCATTTCCTTCTACCCCACGAGTACGACTGCACGAAGTTCTACTATTGCGAATATGGACTAAGATGGGACACTCCGACGGACTGCGCGCCTGGTACTGAGTTCTCACCAACGCTACAAGTGAGTCCTTCTTCTTTACTTCTTTAGCGGCATTGTGAACTTCTTGTGCCTTCAGGCCTGATCGAAAATCCGTAAGAGAGCAAAGCAAACTGCAAAAGTCAAGTCATCCGGTGTCAGCATAGAAAAAATATGTCAATGGGTGTCAGTTTAATTTTTATTTCTTATATTTTATTATTCAGGTCAGGTTTCGAAAGTTTTCACTTCTGTCGGCACTCCCGGAGTGCAACCCGTTGATTTTTTTTCTATAAGAGTAGCAGACGAGCATGTAGTCCACCTGATGGTAATTGGCTACTGCAGCCTATGAACATTTGTAATCAACTCCAGATTAAATAAGATTCCTACCTGATGTCGGCCACAAATGTGCCGCTACTCCTGAGGACTACGCTGGAAAGACTCTGATAAGTATGTCTCCCTTACACCCTTCAAACCAGAACACAGCAGCGTTTAGCAGAACAGCAGGTAGAAAGGGACCCTTCGGGCAAGGGAAAGGAAATTACCTACTTAATAAGCTAAAGATCAGATCAAAAGAAAGAATGAAAGAAGTACTAATGTTTTTTTTCTTTACAGGTCTGTGTTCATCCGTCTTTAGCGGGTTGTGAGCTGCCAGGGGTTCCACCTACGGAGGGACCGCCAACTGATCCCCCAACACAACCCCCAACTCAACCCCCTACCCCAGCCCCTACTGATCCCCCTACTCAACCCCCTACTGATCCCCCTACCCCACCCCCAACTCAACCCCCAACCCAACCCCCAACTCAGCCCCCAACCCAACCCCCAACCCAACCCCCAACCCAACCCCCAACTCAACCCCCAACCCAACCCCCAACCCAACCCCCAACTCAACCCCCGACCCAACCCCCAACTGATCCCCCTACCCCACCCCCAACTGAACCCCCTACCCCACCCCCGACTGATCCCCCAACTCAACCCCCGACCCAACCCCCAACCCAACCTCCAACTGATCCCCCTACCCCACCCCCGACTGAACCCCCAACTCAACCTCCCACACAACCCCCAACCCAACCCCCAACCCAACCCCCAACCCAACCCCCAACCCAACCCCCTTCACCCCCAACCGAACCCCCACCAAGACCAGAAGGGGACCTACCAAACGGCTGTCCTGCTGACTACCAAGTGTATAGACTACTTCCACACGAAACCGACTGTGACAAGTTCTACTACTGCGAATTCGGGGAGCTGGTGGAGACATCCTGTGCCCCTGGAACCTACTTCAACCCTGAACTGTCGGTAAGTCATTTTTAGTAATAGGGTTAAGTTACAAATTAGTTATTCCAACTGGACTCGAGGCGGCCCTCCACGGTTCGGTTTGCACGGACGTTCTTGCCACGGACGTGTAAGATGTGGAATGAGCTTCCTCCCGAGGTATTCCCGGAGCGCTATGACATGGGGCTCTCCAAAAAAGGTGCAAAAAGAGCTCTCCTTCAAAGCCGGCGATGCATTGGCGACTCCTCTGGTGTTGCAAATGTTCATAGGCGATGGAGACTACTTTCCATTAGGTAGCACGTCTGCTTTATCGTCAGGCTCAAATATAAAAAAAAAACCATCTCTTGCTTAAACGATGAAGGAAAACATCGTCATGAAACCTACATACCTGAGAAATCTTAAAAAAAAAATTCAAAGGTATGTGAAGTCTACCAATACGCACTTGGGCAGCGCGGTGGACGGCCTTACCCTTTTCATTCTGAGAGGAGACCCGTGCCCAGCAGTGGGGCACTAGTGGGTTGATGATGTGGATTTAGAAACTCGGCCTCTAATTCGAGGGTACTAGGTTACAAAATCAAGCACTGATTTTTCAAATTTATACTTTGTTCTATAAATACTATAAATTAATTTTCACATTGAAAGTAACCTGCGGATGTCTACACGTCTGAGAGTTCGTAAAAAGTTCTAAAAGGTGTGTGAAGTCTATCAATTTGAACTTGGCCAGCGCGGTAGACTATGGCCTAATCCTTCTCACTCTGAGAGGAGGCCCAAGCCCAGAACACAGCATCTCTTAACATTGCTTTTATTAGGCAGAAATAGGTGTGGCGATGGTGCCGCCGGAGTCGAAGCACAAAGGACTTTACCAAACCAGCCTTTCTCACTCTGAGAAAAGACACATATGACAAAATAGTCAATAATGTCATTGATATTCAATATGACTGACGTCAATATGGTCAGTTTAATAACCAACTTCACGTTATTACCTTTGTGAATGATATTGCTGACGCAATATGATGATTATGATTATGACTTTTATCTTTTATATTATTTTCCATTTTTTTCTTTACATTACACGTTGTTAAAAAAATCTACATATAAAAGTAATTTATTCCGGAATAACATAAGCTACTAATTATTAAACTAAACGTAAGTAAAATTAAAAATGACGATAATAAAATCTTTTATATTAAATTCTCGTGTCACAATGTTAATTACCGTACTCCTCCGAATCGGCTTTACCAATTTCACTAAATTTTATATGCATATTCAGTAGGTCTATGAATCGGCTACTATCTATTTTTTATACCCCTAAATGATAAGGATTGTTCACCCTTAACATTTGTCGGGTCAGCTAGTCAATAAATAATTATGTATATAGTAATTATTATCTGCATGTATATATTTAAGTAGTACGACTAGATAAATAGATATTTAGGTATAGACTCAAGGCAAAGTTCAATACAAAGAAGATACAATTTCAGACCGAATTATTACATATTTATGCGATTAGATATATAAATCATGAAATTACAATCTAATCAGTACACGCTTTGTTGTAATTTCATTTGAGAACTATATATTTTTTAAGATTTTCTAAAGTGTTTTAAATCCTCGTAAGTCGACTCCGGTGGTCCACCTATGTCTGCCGTATACCAGCAGTGTTGCGCTGCTTAGTTCTGGTTTAAAGAAGTATAGTCCCCGCCAAACTGCTAGTCCGCTCTGAAGTTGCTGCGAGCAGGTATAGTCATACAATTTGCTATGGCGACGCAATTCATTTCTATATTCAGAGCGGACTAGCAGTTTTACGCGGACTATAGTAAGATACACTTAAACTTTTCAACTTACACCGGCATACAATTGCCAATCAGCGCCCCTAGCGGATTCTGTTAGAACTAGGAAATTGTATGGGCCAATACGTAAACAAATACCAAAACAGTCGTATTTGTCAAAACGTAAAAACTCATGGTAAGAGTACTGAGGTTGATTAAAGATACAGAAGTGGCTTACCATCAGGTGGATAACATTTGCGACTTCAATATTACAAAAGTCATATCAACTTATACTTATCAACTTATATGCACCTTCATTGGGAATTTCGTTACCAGATAAGCCTCATTACTTTATCGGTTCTGTCAAAAATTTGCAATTAGTATGATGAATGGTTCCAGATAGCATCGAGTAGGCATATTTTGTTTAATTCGATAGGAAGTGGCATTTGATAAAATAGTGACATTCTAACAAACAAGTCTTTATTTGTTTATTTATTTACGAGCTTTTGCCCGCGGCTTCGCTCGCGTTACGATGTAATATTTTCATCCCCTATTTTATCCCCTTGGGGGTAGAATTGATCAAAATCCTTTCTTAGCGGATGCCTACGTCATAACATCTACCTGCACGCCAAATATCAGCCCGATCCGTCCAGTGGTTTGGGCTGTGCGTTGATAAATCACTATGTCTGTCAGTCACCTTTGAGTTATATATATTTATAAGATTGAGTTGTAGATCCCTTTGGTTCAGCTGGAGTTACCACCGCCATACTTATTTCTGCCTCATAAGAGCAGTGTTAAGCTCTGCTGTTTGTTTTGAAGGGTATGATAAGGGAGAAATACTTATCCGAGGCGTCCCAATGTAGTCTTCAAGGGCCTCTGTGGCCGATCCTAGGCAATGTCAACTCTTCTGCGGAGTTGATTACAGACGCCCATAGGTGGTTGTAGCCATGTTCAATATACAATCATAAAGGTATGTGAAGTGTACCAATACGCACTTGTCCAGCGCGGTGGACTATGGCTTATCCTTCTCATTATGAGAGGAGACCCGTGCCCAGCAGTGGGACAGTAATGGGTGACTGATGATTTCTCTGTAAGTGATTTGTCAATATTCTTAAGAGAAATAAAGTCTTCATTTAACAATATTTGCCATCATGTGGACATGCTCAATGACACCTTAAAATTAAGTACTTTCAGTACTGTACATACTACACCATTTCTAAATATACTTATCGATAATCCGATAATCCCGGTAATCAGAATTACCTTCTTGTAATCACCATCATAATCTTTTAATACGGTTTATGACAAGAAAATAACATTTCCTGAAATACGCAATTACTTGCCTCCGTTTTATAATGATTTATGTGGATTTTATCAATCTGAATCATTTTGGTTCTAAGAATTTCTACTCGTGTCTGTCGCCTATTTCTAGCACTTGACAAGAGATGGCGCTGTACGATTTTGAATCGGCATATTTATTACTAGTTTTTGCCTGCGGCTTCGCCCGCGTTTATAAGAAAATAATATAAAATAGTAACATACATAAAACTGAAAATTCGTACCTTCATTGGAATGACATTGACAAAAACTTTGCTAAAGATCATCAATTGATCAAATGCATAGTTTACGATTAAATCCGTACTAATATCGATTAAAATAATCGACTTTTTGGTCCAAAAGATCGATTCGCTGATTAATCCATCTTAGATCGCCATTCCTGATTTCCGTAGGATTTCCGTGATAAAAACTATACTATGTCCTTTCTCGGGTTGTAGACTATCTTTTTACAAAATTTCATTAAAATCGGTTCAGTGGTTTAGGCGTGAAGAAAAGACAAACAGACAGAGTTACTTTCGGATTTATAATATTAGTAAGGATTTTTTGAAGTGCTACTGCTACCCATGGACATCTATAATCAATCAAAGATACCTAGAGTCGGCCACAGATACGTCCCTACCCTTGAGGACTAAATTGGATCGTCTCGGAATACCTATAGTCTAAGAATACCTTACACACCCTTCAAAATAGAACACTACAGAACCTACACAAATTAATTATAACTTAGTGAAAAATAAAATCGGTGGATTTTAGTCATAATTAATTTTACTAGACATCATTTTGAAAATCAGAAGCGAAATTCGAATCGGATTAGGCTATCATAGCTATGACTTTTTATCGGGATTGTTATCTTGAGATTTGAGAATCACAAGATTTCGAGATTTTTAATGAGTATTTGAAATTTATCCAAAATGAGATTTATATTTACATTTTAGTCAAACATTAAATTCTTAAAATTTTGGACCGATTCATCTAGTTGTCTTTTATAATAAGATAACTAATACAATATAATGTTATTATATATGATAACCGAAATAAATATTTTTCAATTATCTATATGATTATTTCTTTGAATTGGCAGCGGCTGCAATTATAACGACAGTGCAATAATGCAATATCATTATCATTATTTATAACCATATTGCATATAACAATATGGTTATAAACATACATATTTATGCGAGTCAGATTTTTACTTAAAGTTTTTTTTAATAATTTCTTATTTCACTTTTAATCATGTTAAATATATTTTGTGAATTGATATAGCTTATTGAATATATTTTGTGAATTGATATAGTAGTAAGTACTAAGTCTATAAGGCAATAAGCTTGGACGACTTGCGCAATAGACTGGCTTATATTTTCCCATTCTAAGAGACACGAACATGAGTTTACTTAGAAGGTGGTAGAACCCTTTGTAGTTCGACTCCGGCGGCTCCACCGCCACACCTATTTCTACCTAATAACAGCGGTGTTAGGCGCTGCTGTTATTAGGTAGGAATCGTGGACCTCAGGTAGGAATATCTAATCCTATCCGGGGTCGATTACAGATGTCTATGGGCGGCAGTAGGCACTTACCATAAGGTGGACTGCATGACTCCTATATTATAAAAAAAAAAGGCGATCCACTAACTGAAACCGAAAATCTACAAAACTTACACCTTTACGGGGGATTTTGAGTGTCATTAAAAATTTCGAAAATTATTGGTAATTTTATTTTAGTCTAGACATCAGGCGTAGTCAAAAAAGATAAATCTTGATTTAGTATATAATATGAATATTTAAACCGTATTCCTTATCTTTTCCTATAATCTTTGTGCTAAATACTCGTATGAGTAACATCCTTCATAATTATGAAAGGGATTACACATAATCCGTATCAATTGAAATTATTGAATTCAAGGTATTTATTTATTTTTGCAAGGTTTTCCTCTGCATTTGCAGAATGTCTTTCAATATTTATGCAAGGTCTCTTAATACTTCAGATAGGCTATCAATTTGTTTATAAATTAAAGGAAACAATTAAATTTTATTGCGGAGTGGGTTAATACTATATTGGTTTAATAATGAGTTACATTATTAGGCTGATAATAGGAATTAATAAATATAGATTAAAAGCTAAAAAACACGCTTTTATGATAAAATCAACTAAAAAGCAAAAAATAATCTTCAATCTAGGAATCAATTAAGGAACAGTAAATAGTATAGTACCACTATCATGCATCGTTTGTAAAAAAAGCAAGTGTCTATCTATTACGGTTTAAGAGATAAAGCCCAGTGACACATGTACAGACAGCGGAGGGTTTCGTTTTACCCTTTGAGTACGGAATCCTAAAAATCATTCTACAAGAGGGCGTTATAGATATGTTTCAGAGCATTTGAGTTATAGGGAAATGACATTATTATTTTCTAAACTAAAAATCACGCTATAACAGTTATTGAAATTAAAAAGCAATTATTTGCAATCTAGTAACTTGCGATGAACTTCCTCACAGGCGCTTTAACAATCTCGCCTCGAAAATCGTTAATCCTGAGGATGTTGATAAGGACAATGGTACAAAATTATTAAAATCGTGTATTGTCATCGGTTTTTGATAATTCTTCAGAATTTTGAATTAAACTGAACGTTCAAAGTGGATAGAAATCGGGTTCAAATATTCCGTTACTGTTACGTACATACATACATACAACCCAAGCTAATAAAAGCGTGTTAAAAGCGTCTTGCTAATTATAAGAGCAAATATTATTTAGTACCTTCTTCTCTTCGCAACAACAAATAACTAGTAATTTTTATAACATCAAAAGAACACACTGAATAAACACCATTTACTGAAAATGGAAGTACTGTAGCCTATGTTACTCCCACAATTTAAATAAATCCAACGACACCTTATTATTATGTTGAAATTCGTCAAACTATTAGGCTGTTGGCACTGCTAAAAATGAGACATTAGCTCGGGAATTATAATCCTCCGCAGTCGGGTAAAATTCCTCAAAAACTATACCTTTAAAAGATTATTTTTATATATAATATGAAAGTAGCAGACGAGGTTTTAACACCTTTTATACCTAAATTGTCTTGTATTGTAAAACTCTATGTATTATGTAAATAATGTCAATAATTAACCATAATTTTATCCATAGGTTTGCGATTGGCCATGGAACGTTGATTGCGCAAGTGGCGGCGGAGGTGGCGGTGGCGATGGCGGTGGTGGCGGAGGCGGCGATGGCGGTGGCGGAGGCGGCGGTGGCGGAGGCGGCGGTGGTGGTGGCGTTTCAGACGAGTGCCCCGCTGACTTCACTGAGGAACAGTTGCTACCACACGCCGATTGCGGCAAATACTACCAATGTGTACATGGACAGAAAGTTGAACGGAGCTGCGTGCCAGGACTACACTTCAACCCCGTAACACAGGTTCGTTATTCTGCTTTCAAACTACCCTTATCATATTACGTACAGTCATTTACGTACTCCTTTTTTTTTTTTTTTTTTCTTCTCGAGGGGGAAACCTTCAAAAGGTACCCGGTGCCGTGGGAGCGACACGGGGTTATATGGGACTTTTACCGCACTAAAACCCCCCCGGTGGCCGTCCTCGGCGCTGCGTAGAGGACTCCGGGATCTCCAAAGGAACGCGACCGGAGTCCTCTCAGCGCACTGCCCCGTCGGGCTCCGCCCAGGTGACTTTGTGTCACCACACCATCTGGTGTATACGACGGAATGCGACCACACATACCGTCGTCCTTCCCGGGGTCGCTAGCCGGGCGGTTCGAGCTCCCACTCTTGCCGCCCGTAACCCCGAAAGCCCCTTTTAGTCGCCTCTTATGACAGGCAGGGGATACCGTAGCTCTATTTTGGAACCCGGAAGCCCGGAACTACAGGGACAACAGTCATAGCTCCTGGTAAGATTTCAACGCCCTTCGAGGCTTCGTAGAAAGTAAATTATTTCAAAGTCGACTATAATTTATGAATTATGTTTTTTTTTTGTATGTACGAGTACGATGATATAAAATTCAATTTTGTTTCATCGACTCATTGTAAATACAGCAGATATTTTTCATATATCTGAAAAATGCCTCAGATAATTGTCCTGTCAGTAAAAAAAAATAACAAACTGGTATAATATACAAGAGTGAAGTCGGCTGATTTTAAACTAATGCATTTAAAATTACAGGAATGTGATTGGCCACAATACGCTGGATGCGTGCCTGGCGGCGGCGGTGGTGGAGGTGGTGGTGACGGAGGAGGCGGTGGCGATGGAGGCGGCGGTGGTGACGGAGGAGGCGGTGGAGGAGGAGGAGGCGGTGGAGATGGAGGCGGCGGTGGTGACGGAGGAGGCGGTGGAGGAGGAGGAGGCGGTGGAGATGGAGGCGGCGGTGGTGACGGAGGCAGCGGTGGAGGCGGTGGTGGAGGAGGCGGTGGCGGAGGCGGTGGTGGCGGAGGCGGCGGCGGCGGTGGAGGCGGTGGAGGCGGCGGAGGCGGCGGAGGCGGCGGTGGTGGAGGCGGAGGTGGCGGAGGAGGAGGAGATGGTGGAGGTGGTGGTGAAGGAGGCGGCGGTGGTGATGGCGGAGGCGGAGGAGAAGGCGGCGGTGGCGGCGGAGGTGGTGGAGGCGGAGGCGGCGGCGGCGGTGGTGACGGAGGCGGCGGTGGCGGCGGAGGAGGCGGAGGTGGCGGTGGCGGAGGCGGTGGTGGCGGTGGCGGATTACTCCCTAATGGCTGCCCTGCTGACTTTAACGAAGAAATGCTTCTACCCCACCCTGACTGCGGCAAATACTACCAATGTCTATACGGAGAGAAAGTGGAACGCTTCTGTGTGCCAGGCTTACACTTCAACCCTATAACACAGGTTAGTTCAAAAGTATTAAAAGTCGCATTTTCATATTGCCCTAAAAATATTCCTAAAAAATGATTTAAATTTAAGATAAAGTTCAATTAATTGTGTCTCTTAAAAATATATTAATAAAATATAATTATTAATGTCTCTTAAAAACAAATGTAATTTGGACAGGTGAAGTGACATGAGTATTTTTGTATTCGTTTTTGGTAGTCACATATGAGTGATATGTTTAATTGTATTGCAGCAATGTGATTGGCCTGAAAATGCAGGCTGCGTGCCTGGCGGCGGTGGTGACGGAGGCGGCGGTGGCGGCGGAGGCGGCGGTGGTGACGGAGGAGGCGGTGGAGATGGAGGCGGTGGTGGTGACGGAGGAGGCGGTGGAGATGGAGGAGGCGGAGGAGATGGAGGCGGCGGTGGCGATGGAGGAGGCGGTGGAGGAGGAGGAGGCGGTGGAGGAGGCGGAGGCGGTGGAGATGGAGGCGGCGGTGGCGATGGAGGCGGCGGTGGAGGAGGCGGAGGCGGTGGTGATGGAGGCGGCGGTGGTGATGGAGGCGGCGGTGGTGACGGAGGCGGCGGTGGTGACGGAGGCGGCGGTGGCGATGGAGGAGGCGGTGGAGGAGGAGGAGGCGGTGGAGACGGAGGCGGCGGTGGCGATGGAGGAGGCGGTGGTGACGGAGGCGGCGGTGGCGATGGAGGAGGCGGTGGAGGAGGAGGCGGCGGAGGAGGTGGAGATGGCGGAGGCGGAGGTGACGGAGGCGGCGGTGGTGACGGAGGCGGCGGTGGTGGCGGTGGAGGATTACTCCCTAATGGCTGCCCTGCTGACTTTAACGAAGAAATGCTTCTACCCCACCCTGACTGTGGCAAATACTACCAATGTCGACACGGAGAGAAAGTGGAACGCTTCTGTGTGCCAGGCTTACACTTCAACCCTATAACACAGGTTAGTCCAAAAGTATTAATAGTTGTATTTTCATACTGTCCTAAAAATATTCCTTAAAATGATTTAAATTAAATATAAAGCTAAATTAATTGTCCCTTAAAAATTATTCATAAAATACAATTATTAATTGTCTCTTAAAAACAAATGAAATATGGTCAGGTGAAGTGACATGACAATTTCTGTATTCGTTTTTGATAGTCACATATGAGTGATATGTTAATTGTATTGCAGGAATGTGATTGGCCACAATACGCTGGATGCGTGCCTGGCGGAGGCGGCGGAGGCGGCGGTGGCGATGGAGGAGGCGGTGGAGGAGGAGGAGGCGGTGGTGACGGAGGCGGCGGTGGCGATGGAGGAGGCGGTGGTGACGGAGGCGGCGGTGGTGATGGAGGAGGCGGTGGAGGAGGAGGCGGCGGTGGCGATGGAGGCGGCGGTGGAGGAGGCGGTGGTGACGGAGGCGGCGGTGGTGATGGAGGAGGCGGTGGAGGAGGAGGCGGCGGTGGCGATGGAGGCGGCGGTGGAGGAGGAGGAGGCGGTGGAGGAGGCGGTGGAGGAGGCGGTGGAGGAGGAGGCGGCGGTGGAGGAGGCGGAGGCGGTGGAGATGGAGGCGGCGGTGGCGATGGAGGAGGCGGTGGAGGAGGCGGAGGCGGTGGAGATGGAGGCGGTGGTGGCGATGGAGGAGGCGGTGGAGGAGGAGGAGGCGGTGGAGGAGGCGGTGGAGGAGGCGGTGGAGGAGGCGGTGGAGGAGGAGGCGGCGGTGGAGGAGGCGGAGGTGGTGGAGATGGAGGCGGCGGTGGCGATGGAGGAGGCGGTGGAGATGGAGGCGGCGGTGGCGATGGAGGCGGCGGTGGAGGAGGCGGAGGCGGTGGAGATGGAGGAGGTGGTGGAGATGGAGGCGGCGGTGGCGATGGAGGCGGCGGTGGTGACGGAGGAGGCGGTGGAGATGGAGGAGGCGGTGGTGACGGAGGAGGCGGTGGAGGAGGTGGAGGCGGTGGAGATGGAGGAGGTGGTGGAGATGGCGGAGGCGGCGGAGGCGGCGGAGGCGGTGGAGGCGGCGGTGGCGGTGGAGGCGGTGGAGGCGGAGGATCCCTTCCTAACGGCTGCCCTGCTGACTTCGAAGAAGAACTGCTTCTACCTCACCCCGACTGCGAAATGTTCTACCAATGTGTGGACGGCGAGAAAATTGAAAGAAACTGCCCCGCTGATTTACACTTCAATCCCGTGACACAGGTGAGTGTGTCAAATGCTTTTTAAGATTCCAGAAAGTTTTAATCCCTCGTTATTAATTTATAGCTTTTCTTTAAGTTTATCCGGTGATGGTGGCCGAAGTTCACAAATATTTAAAGGAACTATGTTAGTTAGTTTAAAGTAGTATGATTTTTCTAAAAAGATATGTTTGAATGATATAAATAGAAAATGCTTGAAGTGACAAAGTAGTTCTTGTTATATTTTTAATTGTAGTTTTAGGATTTTTAATGTAGATTTTCATGTGTAGTTTTCATAATCAAAAGTTAGATCAGTTTGAGGCAATTAAAACAGGTGAATTACATAAGCTAAAGCAAAAAGGGAAATTCCTTAGAGATCACGTATCGAGTAATCTGATATAATAGATATAATTATTACAGATTACATACACTAATACTCATAAATGAATAAAATAATGTTAAGGTTTAAGATATTGAAATAGTCAAAGATAAGTCTCATTAGGAAGAATTCAAATTACGAGTAACTAAGCATGAAATTGAATGTACTAAACTAATATGAGAATGTACATGAATATAAAAAAGAAGAATAGTTAAAAAAAAAAAAAATAAATGTAAAGGAAAACATTTTGAGAAGTCTGGGAGTTCTTTAAGAAAGTACTCAAAAATGTCAGAAGTCTACAGTCCGCGTAAAACTGCTAGTCCGCTCTGAATATAGAAATGAATCGCGTCGCCATAGCAAATTGTATGATGACACCAGCTCGCAACTTTCAGAGCGAACTAGCAGTGGCGCAAACTATAACAGTTCCCATTTGTCCAGCCAATGAACTTTTGCCTAAACCTCTCTCACTTTGAGAGGAGACCCGTGCCCAGCAGTGGGATTAATGTTTTGGCAAAGGGAGATCTCTCGCCGGGCTAGGTGATCATGCCCGGGGAACGGCTGTACTCCGTTTGTCTCAGTCTCAGTTTGGAGCTTGTATATATGCAAGATATTTAGAAAACTTCGATAGCGTGATTCAGTAGCGCCATCTCTTGACGAGTAGCGGGAAGTCGCTACATGTTGATAGCGACACTATTATGTTATCAAAAGATTGTAATTGAATCTAAACATAGGTATATTTTTACTTTTAATCTAACATCTAGCCTTATCAACATCTAAACAGGCATATGATAAAGCAGATTTAACTAAACCTAATAAATATCGTCATTAGAAAATCTCACGGCACAATCAGTAGATGTTTATCAAAATACGGTAGCGATGTTGATCGTATTGATAAATATGCACTTGCATCTTGATTGTGATAATAATCTTATCTGATAAATTAGTGTGACTTTCCCGCATAAAACGTGATGTTTCAGTATTTTAATTAAGTAATGTTTGGTTTTTTCTATATCCAAAAAACATACACATACAAAGTAGGTTTAGTAACCTTTAATATTGAATGAATCTCGCAATCGTAATTAATATCGTTTTCGCAATTTCATACTTAAATTAAGATTAGTGCATTTTTTATTATGTATTAAGTTTTTACTTCAACTTTTTAGAATGGTAACGATATTAGTCTATCCTTTCTTCTATGAACGTAAACATAAGTAATATTTCTTTATTTGATCAACATAATGTTATTTTACAGGAATGCGAATGGCCTGAAATTGCTGGTTGCATTCCTGGCGACGGCGGTGGCGGCGGAGGCGGCGGTGGAGGTGGAGGCGGTGGCGGAGATGGCGGAGGTGGCGGAGATGGCGGAGGTGGCGGAGATGGCGGAGGCGGCGGAGGCGGCGGTGGTGACGGAGGCGGCGGTGGTGATGGAGGCGGAGGTGGAGACGGAGGCGGAGGTGGAGACGGAGGCGGTGGTGGTGATGGAGGCGGCGGTGGTGATGGAGGCGGCGGTGGTGATGGAGGCGGCGGTGGCGGTGGAGGCGGCGGTGGAGGCGGCGGTGGAGGCGGCGGTGGAGGCGGCGGTGGAGGCGGCGGTGGTGGCGGAGGCGGAGGCGGTGGTGGTGGCGGAGGCGGAGGCGGCGGTGGCGGCGGAGGCGGCGGTGGCGGTGGAGGCGGCGGTGGCGGCGGAGGCGGAGGCGGCGGTGGTAACGACCAAAAATGCGTCGACGAATGCAACGTCCTCCCCTGGGCCCACGACACCGACTGCGACAAATTCTGGGTTTGCGATGGCCAACGTGCCAAACTAGTCGCCTGCTCCGAAGGCCTCCTCTTCAACAGATACACACACACCTGCGACTTCAACTGCAACGTTGACTGTGCTAGAAATAACATCCAGATCACCCCCAGCGCCATTGGCATGAATGTTTTTCTCCCCTGGGATAAAATTGACGAGAAACTCCTTCAACTTTTGACTCAGAATAAGTAAAATGTCTAACATATAAATATTTAAAATATTTATAAATGTTTAGTTCAATTAGGTTTAAATGTAGGTTGAAAACAATATTGTTATGTAAACGTATTTTGTGCCAACATTAATGTTGTAAACATAAAAAAAGTACAATAGTATAAGCAATTAAATGTAAAAATGTAGACAAATGTATATTTATTTAAATTAATGACAATTAAATTGTGTAATTTATTAAATTATTATTACAACTTAAAAATAATAAATTTTGTAACTGTAATATTGTTGATATTTTTTAAACAAATTAAATTATTTTGAAATAAAATATTATGTAGATGTAAATATAAAAATAATTTGATTTGTTTAAAAAACGTCAAATGATGTCCGAAAGTATTGTATTATGAATACAAAAATGTATTAATTTTTTAACTAAAATAGATACGCTCTATATTATGTACCTTAAAACGCTTGTAACAATATGTCAAATTTTCATTTGTATACTAATTCATAATACATTTAAATGAAACGTGATACATATAATTGCATTAACGTGTTAAATTTGTAATTAAAATACTTTCTAAAATGTCTATGTAATTATTTACAATAAGAAGATATTTTTAAAGTTTTGTATGTTATTGCCGTCATGTATTTAGAAATAAACTTTAATAGATACTCTGCTATACATTTGTTGTAACAAATTTAAACGTTATATGTATAAGGCACAATAAGGCATATTGGCTACTATGTTGAGCGATACTTGGGTCACCTTAAGCTACTGAAACGGTGCTTAAGACACTACGCAAGCGTCCAATTGTTGTTTGAGCGACTAATAATACAAGTTCGATTTTATTCGAAAAATCTGCCAGCAGTATACGTGTCTGCTGATGCATAATCTATGAAATAGACGCGAAGCAACTATTGGGATGCTACCAGTGTCAACCACTACTGTGTGGTAAGATACTTTTCCGAGGCGTTCCAGCTTAGTCCTCAGGGGTAGCGGCGCATCTGTGGCCGACCTCAGGTAGGAATATCTAATCCTACCTGTGGTTGATTACAGATGTCCATGGGCGACAGTACATACCATCAGGTAGACTGCATGCTCGTCTGCTACTCCTATATTATAAAATAAATAGTAAAGCTACCAATTGTTCAAGAAATAGTAGCCAATGGATTAGCCAAGAAGATATGCCATTTTTATTTCAATTACTAGGATTATTAAAAAATATTTTTGGAGATAATAATATGACTTTTAGGATCATTATTATTATAGACTTATCTTAATTGAATTCTAAATACACGGCAACATGACCTTGAAAAAAGGGAGTATCTGATTTTAAACTGTATTTTAATTAACTTGAAACGAAATGTTAATATAACTTTTTAAGATTATTGTTTTCAATTCTACACTAAAATATTTATTTATTATGTACAAAGGATTAAAAAAACATTAGTTTATAAAATTATATATTTATTTTGTAAATAAATTTATGCAATGTTACATTTTGTTTTATTTTAATTTATTAGTGTAAAATAATTGTAATTCACAAAATATAATATTTGAGTATATAAATCCAGTCGTTCTAACACTTATTATATTTATTATACTATTTAAGGCACCGTTTATCTACAGACATTACACGTGTCAGGCAATACCCGTGCCAGACACAGACCGTGTCAGACAAAATCATGTTTCCATACAATATTTTGAGAAGCACGGTTCATGTCTGCTCGGTTTAGATTCGCGACATATCGTTCTGTTTCGTTTTGCGACGGCCCGTGCCTGACACGCTCTATGCCTGTTCGTGGAAATGAACTGTAATTTAGGATTTGATAAGTCATAGACTTATTTTTGCCTATTTATTTTAATATATACTTACAATCTGACTGAATCTGTTCATACATTTTTAATTTCATTTTCAGTTTTCTATGCCCACTTAGTTTGCACATTTAGCTATTTTTTTGCGCGAGAAGAATAATGAAGAACTATGTTTTTTATTTTCTTTTCAAATTTAAATCTACCTCGATCTTTCTTGCAATTTATTGCCGCTTAACGAAATGTACAAATACAAACATTTTATTATTTAACACTTAATACTTTATTACACTGGGCTCTGGGCTATGTCTTTAGCACTCACTGGCATAAAATTAGCTAACAGGCTAAAATAATAATAATTCTATTTAACTATTTAAAATAGTATCCAATTGGAAACATAAAATATCTTGTCAAGAAATTAATTAAAAATTCATTAGAATAGTACAATATTTATAATAATTATGCCATAAATAATAATAAAACATTTTATGTAATAATTTAATAATTGTACATATAAAGTTATAAAGAATGTTACATTTGTATAAATATTAAGAAATAGTGAGTATATTAATAAAAAAAATATAATAGTATATCAATCAAATTACAACACTGATAGATATTATAATTTAAAAAAATATATAAAAATGACAATTTAAAAAGTATACTACATACAAATCAAATTATTTTAGATTTTCATCCCCACGACATAATTATTTAAAATTTTCATTTTAATTTTCGTTTAAACACTAAACTAATTTGGAATGAGTGATTTTTATCCATAAATACTCTATTATTAATTTGGTTAGAACGCCATCTATCTAATATAAGTATGAACAATTCGACAAAATATAAATATTATTTAACAATAATATGACAGTCAGTCGATCAAAAATACACAATTACTAACGAACCAACGATTATTATAATAATTATAATTAACGTTAAACTTAATTTAAAGTTTAATTTAAAATAAATGTTGAGCATTATAGCTGATATGTTCCGTTGATTCCATCCGCCATTTTGTTTTATTTCCCGCCAGGATTTGCTTCAATAACCTGTTTTGAAAAAGTCTAAATTAAAATAAAACAGCACACGAGCATGCATATTAACTAATGGTTAATGGTTACTGCCGTATGGACATCTATAATCGACCTCAGATATGATTGAAGCCTTATTTTTGACTTTTTGACGCATGGTAGAGCGGTCATCATACCGGTCTGAGGCACGAAGGAATTCGATTTCCAGCCAAACAAACATCTAAATGATGATCTTAGATTTCTGTTTCTAGGTCTGAGTGCTTGTGTATTTGTCTATGTGTGTTCATGACCAAGACGCAGGAAATCCTGGTGTGAGGCTGTGAGTGTAGAAAGCGTCTTTTCATTAAGAACGCCAAGTGTCTCCCTTAGACGTCAAACAAGAAAACAGCAGCGCTACACTGCAATTGAACTATTGATGACTAACGGATAGATGTCAAATGGATGATGACAGATTTTTTTATAAAAGTAACAATGGACCATGCAGTCCACCTGTTGGCGATTTACTGCCAGTAAATCCGTAAACAACCTTCAAAAGGTACCCGGTGCCGTGGGAGCGACATGGGGTTATGTGGGATTCTTGCCGCACTAAAATCCTCCGGGGACCGTCCTTGAAGCTGAGTTGAGGACTCCGTGATCTCCAAAGGAACGCAACCGGAGTCCTCTAAGCATCCTGCACCTTCGGGGTCTACCCTGGTGAGTACAAAACCCCGCACAAACCAGCACCACACTTATCGCCGCCCCACCCGGGGTCCCCAGCTCCCACCCTTGCGACCCCAGAAGCCCCGTAAACAACCCTAGATACCCTATAAGGAACTACAGGTTGGAAACAGATACGTTGCTATCCTTGAGGACTAAATTAGACCACTTGGTACTTTGGACTGTCATTTTGGAGATATGTCTGTCAACAGACGAATTGATATGACTAACTTTTAGATCAACTAAAGTAACTTTAAAATAAACTTACCCTTTTAATCTTCTTCCCGTACTTAGACCAGAACGTGACCTTGGCTTCCGTGGGCTTCCCGGTCCTGGCGTCGAAGACCCTACAGCTGTCGAAGGGCGGGCAGTAGAGGTGAAGGGAGATGGCACCGTCCACGTGCGAAGGGTTCTCCATTCTATGAAGACCTAGGGCGTCTGGAAGTAAAGGAGTAATTTTGTAAAATACAAATATTTTTATACGATTGATGTAGAAAATGAGAAGTCCAATTGATGGTAAGGTCAATGCCGTAATCTGTAACTGTAATCCATATTGAACAGGTTCTACTTGAAGCTAATAATACGCTTGAAGACTAAAATTAGTCATCATATGTACTGCCGTATGGACATCTGTAACCAACTCTAAATCTTAATCAGACAAGTCAATCAGTCAATCAAAGGTAGAATTTTCTTAAGAATAAAAGCAATCAGTAAAATTAGACAAGCGAACAGTCAATCAAAGTTAAAAGTAAGTTAAAAAACAATCAGTGAATCAAAGTTAAGGTTTCTAAAATAGATAAAGAAATAAAAACAAGAGATTGACGTAAATGTCAAGTAAAACAAAAACCGAACATGTACAAGTACATTATCATAATTAACGTCTTTCGAGAACCTAATAATAATTCATTGGGAAAACACAGTGATGTTGTGTACACGATACTTCGGAGATAAGAAATAAACGGGGATTTTCCAGGCGATGTGATGTATGTGAGCAGTGATAGATAGGTTAAGAAGCTCAGGCTCTTGATCAAAAGGTCCGAGGTTCAAATCCCAGGCACGCACCTCTGATTTTTGAAAGTCATGTGCGTATTAGAAATTAATAATTACTTGCTTAGACGATGAAGGAAAACATCGTGAGGAAACCTGCGTACCTGAGCAATCGTTAAAAAAAGTTTTCAAATGTATGTGAAGTCTACCAATACGCACTTGTCCAGCGCGGTGGACTATGGTCTAATCCTTTTCATTCTGAGAGTAGACCCGTGCCCAGCAGTGGGACATCAATGGGTTGATGATTACGATGATGATGATATGCTGTATGTGATTACATCATATTTTGTTGAACCATAACAATAAAAGCTGGGCGCCCCTTGTGTATGCAATTTTAATGAGGCCACAAGTAACGCCATCTATTAAAGATTTGCGGAAAGTCGCCACACTAATAACTAGAGAACATATATGAAACTTACCATTAATATAACAAACGTCATCAATTTCCAGTCTTGTTCTCCCAATCTCTTCCATTTCTTGCATATCATATTCTTCGTTCCCATGTTCTCCATTCTGATATTCACCGTTTCCAATATTATTACCATTTTGGGTAATATTTAAATCTGTGCCGTTTGAACACCGTCTAAGGTTTTTTCTTTTGAACTTCCTCATTACTTCTGGTTCTACGTTGCTTGGCCAATCATATCTGAAAGAACAGTTCGGAGTTTAATTATATCAACAGACATAGAGCGTATCAGACACGTGTCGCGTCAGACAAATGTATTCCCCTGTACATTGTGTATTGATGTATTTATATATACAATAACAATCGTGCAGATACAGTGGCTACTACCGCCCATGGACATCTGTAATCAACCCCAGATAAGATAAAACTCCTGTCTGAGATAGCCCAGAAATGCGTCGCTACCCCTGAGGACTAAGCTGAAATGCCTCCGATAAGTATGTATCCCTTAACACACCCTTCAAACCAGAACACAGCAGCGCTTATTAGGCAGAAAGGTGTGGTGGTACGCCGGAGTCGAACCACAGAGACCTTGGAGAACGTGGTTCTTCTAAACTTCTTACCTGACTTCTTCCAAGCTTCCACTCAAAAGCTTCATGAAGCAGTGAGAGTCAGCGTGGTCATGGATGGCAGAAGCATGACCTGGTCCCCAGCAGAGTATCATGATGTTGAAGGCTCCATTACCCTCATCTACCAGGTTTCTTGTGTACCTGGAAAAAATAAATAATCTTATATATAAAATTCTCGTGTCACAATGTTAGTTACCGTACTCCTCCGAAACGGCTTTACCGATTTTCACCAAATTATGCATATTCAGTAGGTCTGAGAACCGGGTACCTATTTTTCATACCCCTAAGTGATAAGGGTTGTTCACCCTTAACATTTGTTTATTTATATGGCATCAACGTTTGCGGGGTCAGCTAGTAATAAATATTTTTTTCTAAAAGTATCAGTAAGCATTATTTGAAACTCGACTTCTAATAATTTTTCAGAAATCAGAAAGCAGTGATAGTAGTTGAAACTAGCCCTATTAGTCAAGTGGTCCGAGGTTCGAATCCCAGGCATGCACCTCTGTATTTCAAAGTTATTAAAAAATCATTGTCACTTGCTTAGTTCGATACGAAAACTTGTTTAAATGTTTAAAGAAAATGTGGACTATTTAATTCAAATATTCATTACAGTGTGTTTGCTTATTTTAATTTTGTTTAAAGGTGTAAATATATGTGTGACATTTTCTAACTTTCCATTACTTTTCTTTCATGACTAAACACTTTTCTCCGATGCCTAGTATATGAGATCATTTATTACTTAGTTGATATTTCAGGCTTATTTATTGGCATAAAACTATTTTATGCAACCAGAATGCATTTTGTGACTTTAGGGCGAATTTTGTGACGCTTAGTCGTATTTTATGACGCTAGGACCTATTAAATGACGCTAGGATTTATTCAATGACGCTTAGACATCTTTTTTGACGCTGTCAAAGCATATTTAGTAACAACATAACTTATTTGACGATGCGATAATTTGTAACGTAAGAAAGTATTTTGATTTCAGGAAACCATTCTAGAAGTTTTGATAAAATAATCAAAGTAATTAAAAGTTCAGATAAAAGGCCATGTTTTTAAAAAATATTCATTAACGATCCCACACGATTTTAAACAAACATAGTTATTGTGATAAAAATGTAATAATAAGGTCAGTTTCGCATAAAAACAAAATGGTTGCTATGTCTTCCAAATAAATGGATGCAGATAATATTATCTTTTAAAACGGGATATTTATAATTGTTTATAATAAATATAATATTCTATGTAAATACCCACAGAAGTTTAAATGTCTATCAGGGATTTTAAAGATTAAAGGAGGAAAAGAGCATGAAGCTAAAGGTGGTAGAACCCTCTGTGGTACGACTCAAACGCTACCACCGCCACACCTATTTCTGCCTCATAACAGCAGTGTTAAGCGGTGCTGTGTTCTGGTTTGAAGGGTGTTCGGCGATCGGTGCCGATTTTTGCACGCTTCAAAGGGTTTCTCGGGCGAAAAAAGAGGACGGTATCACATTCTCCTTCGGTCTCAGTGCGACCATGACATTGTATGTTGTTGTGTAGGTAGAGCCGCTGCACTGTTCGTTCTGGATGACAGTCGAGAATGCAAATCGAGAAGATCGAAAGAGTGTATAGTCTGATTCATAATTAGGTGTCCAAAATGTAAACAAACAAATGTCACTGTCAAAATTAACAAGAAACAAAAACTTTAACAAACTCAACAAAAAACGAAAACTTTACAATTATTCACAATTTAACAAACGCGATATGAAAACGATAATGCATTCAAGTTCGATTACAATCACGAAAATTAATAACATCAGCTACTAAACTTAAAAATGACGGCACAAGAATTGTTTTGGGGTTTCGATTGTGTTACCATTATCACATTTTAATTTTCTACCATAAACCTTGTTTTTTATTAGTATTACCTACTGTATGGAACGAAATTGAGGTAACATAAATATTAGAAAATGTGAATTGATCTTAATTTATTTAGATTATTATTTTATTATTGTTGTTTTAATTTAATATTGACAAAAATAAGAAACTACCATTTGAAACGTATTTTCTTGATAGGTCAACACATTTGTTTACATTTTGGACACCTAGTTATGAATCAGACTATAGATGCCTTCTCGATTCTCGCGCAATTTCACGGCGAGATTTCTCGACGAGACTTCTCGCGTGAGTCTGTAGGCTTTAAAGGTCATTTAACCTATCGTTTATGTGTGACGGTGTGAAGTAGACGGGGAATGTATCTTACCTGAACCTGTCAAACTTGGCATACTTCTTCCAGTCTTTAGGATTGGATTTGTACCCAGCCATCAGTTTCTGAACATCATGTACATTCACGTGGTCGCCAGAGAACACCCTGTGTAGTTCCGCTACTAACACGTCTAATCCAGATATTTCTCTGTAAAAAACAAATTAATTAATTAAAACCGTTTCTACATCAAACATCAAATTACTTACAATCAATAAAACCTACAGTTTTGTTCTTTACTTATTATTTTTATACATAGATGCATAGATGCATAGATGCGTGCATATTGTGCATGCATGTATGCATACACACTTGCATGATCGTAGCAGACATACTGCTTTTAACAGCGATTCGCGTTTTAGCGATATTATCGATACTGCATCACACTGCTGTTATGAGGCTGCAATAGGTGTGACGGTAGTGCCGCCGGAGTCGAACCACAAAGTGTTCTACCAGCTTCAGTACACTAAAGCTTTTAATAGCTAGTTTTAGCTCAATATAAATATGATTACCGATTTAATTTAAACGACTGGGCTAACATCTCGTACGCCGCTTGATTAATTAATCCTAATCAATTTGAGTCCACCAGATTTCGAACTTTTACAATTTCTTAACACGTTCACAGTCCAGTGCCCCCATAAGAGATCACTGTGAAGTAAGGTGTCTAGTCCGTGCCCCCGTACGGGGGCACGATACCTATGCATCTTCATACTTCAATAAATTGCTCGGACTTTTGAATATGTTTATGCAATTTTGTGGACTTGTGAATGAAGAATGAAAAATGTGTATTATTTTAAAAACAGATGCCATCAAAATATTTTATTAATACAAATATTTTAAGAGAAGGTAATTAAAAACCGTTAAATCTATATAGACAGATTTATTTTAACTAAAATCGCCTCCAACCAATACGAAAAGAAATAAAAATCTTGAAACTGATAGATATTATATATCTGAATAAAAAAAGGCTCAATCTACATTTACAATCTACTTAGAAACATCACTTGTGAAAATTCGAAAAACAGGAGTGTAGCGGGGGTCGGAGGGGTGTGGTGCGGTGCGAATACAAACGCCGTGGTGATGGGACGATAATTCTTTATTTTGTTAATACAATTAACTTGATCCCTATTACTATGCGTGCAATGCGTTATGGCCCGGTAATCCGATACCACATACGAAATTCTCACGACAATGGACAATGGCAATACTGTACGATCCGTAATTAGCTCGAGAATCCGTAACTAAAACGTATACACACAGTATCGACATCCACCTTATCTACAAATGAACTAAAGTCATCCGCCCTACTTATACAAGCTACACGATACAAACGATAGCGCGATTCAGTTTTCGTACAACGCCATCTCTTAGTCGGTGCAGTAACTACATGCATTGCTCACCATCGCGGTTAGTGGCTGCGCCAGCGCTTTGATTCTGTTCGTTACAGGAGTAAAAAAACCTTTATTACACTGATTACACTCTTGGCGTACTTTTGTGGCCCTTTTTTGTGCTGTAGATGTTGTTTTCATCAATAATCTTTTTATAACAGCCTACGCACCTTTTACTCTCTGTTCTTTTACCAGGAATTATATTTAGTCCTACCAAGTGGTGTGTGGTGGTGCGACTTGATATTTCTAAGGATCTAGAAGGATCTAGAAAGGACTGTGAACGTGTTAAAAGATGAGCTCGATTTTTGGAGCATACAGTCCACCTGATAGTAAGTGGCTTCTGCCGCCCATGGACATCTGTAATCAACCCCAGATAGGATTAGATATTCCCACCTGAGATCGGTCACAGATGCGCCGCTACCGCTGAGGACTAAGCTGGAACGCCTCGGAAAATATGTCTCCCTTACCACACCCTTCAAACCGGAACACAGCAGCGCCTAACACTACTGTTATTAGGTAGAAATAGATGTGGCGGTGGTGCCGCCGGAGTCGAACCACAACGGGTTCTACCACCTTCAAAACCAACTGCCTAAAACTGTCAGATTTCGATCTTTATTGGACAATAAATGGATAGATAGATTATCAACAAAGGGCGTAAGTTAAAGCGCTTTATGCATGTTGTTTGTTCTCAGCACATAAAATAAGAGAATGGAGTCAAGATAAACTTGTTATTCTAGTATTTTGTTATTGATAATTATTTCCGTCACAAACACGAGAGATAACGGTGAATTATTATTTTACGTCAAGTGCTAACCCTCTTTCATTGGGCGGGTTATCTTATTATAAAAACAAAAGATTGCTTAAAAATATAGGATTTGCCACTCCTACGATTTAGACAAATGGAACGAAAAGTCATATTATTATGTATAAATATAGTTCAAAAAACTAAACACGTTTTTATGATAAACTCAACTAAAAAGTAGAAAATAATTTTCAACCTAGGAATCAATTAAGGAACAGTAAATAGTATAATTGTGAAAAAAGCGTGGGGTGCTCCACTTATCAGTTTTCGAAAAGCACCCCAGCAAGTTAAAAATCGGGTTCAAAGATTTCGTTACTCTGTTACATACATACATACAACCCAAGCTAATAAAAGCGTGTTAATAAAAATTGTCAAGATTTTGGCTTGTACCCAAAACGTTCCAAAAATGCAAGACACACACAATTACACACCTAAAGTCCATTCATAATTAGGATTCCAAAATGTAAACAAAGGTTGACCTATCAATAAAATACGTTCCAAATGGTAGTTTCTTACTTTTGACGATATTAAAGTAATACACCAATAATAAAATAATAATCTAAATAAATTAAGATTCATTCATATTTTATAATATTTATGTTACCTCAATTTCTTTTCATACAGTAATACTAATAAAAAACAAGGTTTATGGTAGAAAATTAAAATGTGATAATGGTAACACACTCTGAATCCGAAACATTTCTTGTGCCGTCATTATTAAGTTTCGTAGCTAATGTTATTCATTTTCGTGATTGTGATCGAATTCTAATGTTTTCTCGTTTTCATAGCGCGTTTGTTAAATTGTATATAGTTGTTAAAGTTTTCGTTTTTTGTTGAATTTGTTAGTTTTTATTTCTTGTTAATTTTGACAGTGACATTTCTTTGTTTACATTTTGGACACCTAATTATGAATCAGACTATACATACATACGTTGGAAAATCTCGGCTCGGGCAATCAGCCAATCAGTACCCTTACCATGAGTTTTCAAAACATCCCACAATCTTACGTTACGTTTACTCAGTCCATTATTCTGTTCCGTTTGCTTCAGTAGACTGAGTAAACGTAACAATAAGTAAGTGCTCAAGTGACGATGAACTTTTTGTCTCCCTCACATGTTCGCAAAAAAGTAAGACAGAACATAAACCGCCATTTGTCAATTTAGATATTTAATCTTACGTTACTGACTCTATAGTTCTGATACAATCCGCTAGGGGCGCTGACTGGAATTTGTATGGGCAAATACGTAAACAAATACCAAAACAGTTATATTTGTCGAAACGTAAAACCCATGGTAAGGGTACAGGCAATCAGTGACTTACTCAGTGATTCAAATTATTGATAATTAATACAAAGGTCGAAATTTAACAATTTAGGTAGGTTTACTTTTGAAGTATTATTAGGTAATAAAATAACTATTCCTTTTTTCTGATTTCGCCATCCACACACATTTGAAAAATTTTCCCTACTTATCGTCAACCCATTTTTGTCCCACTGCTAGGCACCGGTCTCCTCTCAGAATGATAGTTTTAGGCCATAGTCCACCGGGCAGATCAACTGGGAATTGGCAACTTTACTGACCTTAGAGAACTTTATTAGAAACCCTTCGCAGATGCCCGAGTCCTCTAGGCCATCTTGTCCCTGTAGTTCCGGGACTAGGATAGGGCTACGGTATCCCCTGCCTGTCGTAACAGGCGACTGAAAGGGGGCTTCCGGGGTTGCCGGCGGCAGGAGTGGGAGCTCAAACCGTCCGGAGAGCAACCCCGGGAAGGACGGCGGAATGTGTGGTCGCATGCCGTCGTAAACACCAGATGCGCGGGAGGAGCGTAAAGGGCTCTCCCCAAGGCAGAGCCCGACCGGGGCATCGTGCTTGGAGGCCTCCGGTTGTGTTCCATTGGAGATCCCGGAGTTCCCGGAGTTCGGAGACCAAGCACTGAGGACGGCCACCGGGGAGGTTTTAGTGCGGTAAAAACCCACATAACCCGGCGTCGCTCCCACGTCGTCAGGTACCTTTTGAAGGGTTCCCCCTCGAAAACAAAAAAATAAGGCGGGACGGCCACCTTGGTTTTAGTGCGGTAAAAGTATATACCTAATCCGACCTTTTGAAGGTTTGCTCCTCATAAACCACTTTCAACAACAAACAACGTTTCAACCACTATTTATCATTCATCCTGTATATTAAGATAACTTACTGGTCAATCTTTATCGGTCGTTCCACTGATAACTGCTCCAGATCCTCACAGGCTGACACTCTGTATTTACAGTTTGCTCCCTCGATCTCCATTATAATCTGTAATAAATAAATTATACAATATTATCATGCTTAATTTCAATTTAAATAGTAAAAACACGCTAGAATCGTTCAAGGAAAATCGTTAATCCTGACGATCCTGATGAGGACAATGGGACAAAATTATTTAAATCGTGTATTGTCATCGGTTCTTGATAAGTGTTCAAAATTTTGAATTAATCTGACCGTTCAAAATGGGGAAAAATCGCGTTCAAAGATCCCGTTACATACCACATATTGCAGTGATAGCCTAGTGGTTACGAAACTCGGCCTCTTGATCGAGCGGTCCGAAGTTCCAATTCCAGGCACCTCTGATTTTTCAAAGTTATGTGCGTATTAGAAATTAATTATCACTTGCGGTAACGGTAAAAAACATAGTGGGAAAACTTTCATTCCTGAGAAATGTTAAAAAAAGTTTTCAAAAGTATGTGAAGTCTAACAATACGCACTTGTCCAGCGCGGTGGACTATGGCCTATCCTTCTCATTCTGAGGAGACCCGTGCCCAGCAGCGGGACATTAAAGTTGTTTATAATGCTTAAACACGTAAATAACACATGTAATTTGCAATTATGTTAGACCTTTCATCATGTATCACAGATTATTGTTTATTAATATCTATATAATTATAATTATAATTATAATTATAAATTATAATTATTCCGCGAATAAATCCCTATCAAGTTTAATGGCATAATAATTACACAAATACATATGCATAGAGTATGCATGTACATAGTTACATACTAATGAAAACAATAATGATAGTTTCATTAATTAATCTTTATGATGGTAAAGGTTATAGAACTCCAAAGGCATTACTTCTGCACCTATTTCTGCTTAAAAATAGCAGTGTCGAGGTACTGTGATCTGTTTTAAAGGGTGAAGTAAGGGAGACATACTTTGGCGAGGCTATCCTGCTTGGTCCTCACCTATCTGGGGTTGATTACAGATGTCCATGTGCCTGTAGCCACTTACCATCAGGTGGACTGTATGCTCGTCTGCTACTTCAGTCTTATTAACATACACGACACATACATAGGTAAATAATTAGACAAGTAAGAGTCGAGCTCGTACATAGAAGGTTCCGCAGCATCGAATTTTCATTTTTACTTAGTATTTGTTAAGTTTGTTATTATAATAGAATAAAATTAATTCATTGTGAAAATCTAACATGTCTTCCTATTACAGTTCAATTAATTACCTAATAATTAGTACGAAAAATGCCAAAAAAATCACATTTCTTGGATTCTGTTCAGTACTTCTTGTTATAAACGGCCATAGTAGTAGACACTAAGAATTTCAAGTATGTATGTATCCTTATCCTTATTAATATTATAAATCCGAAAGTAACTCTGTCTGTCTGTCTGGTTGTCTCTTCTTCACGTCTAAACCACTGAACCGATTTAAATGAACTTTTGTACAAAGATAGTCTGAGACCCGAGAAAGGACATGGGATAGTTTTTATCCCAGAAATCCCACGGGAACTAGGGATGGCGATCTGAGATCGTTTAATCGGAGAATAGATCTTTTGGACCCAATACATCGATTATTTTAATCGATATTAGTAAGGATTGAGTCGTAAACTATGAATTTGATCAAGTGATGATATTTAGCAAAGTTGAAGGTACGAATTTTCAGTTTTATGTATGTTAGTATGTTATATTATTTTCTTTTAAACGCGGGCGAAGCTGCGGGCATAAACTAGTCTATTATAGTACAAGAGAAAGAGTAGGACAGACAGACAGACAACGGCGACTTAGTAATAGGTATCCGTTTTACCCTTTTAAAAATGAATTTGACTTTCAACTTTGAACATAATATAAAACGATCATGATCAAGTACAATCTTCGTCCATTCACGAATCAACGCACAAGATGCATCTATATTATTCTATATTGAGTAATAAGGCAATTGATAGCCGACAATCAATTATTATGTCCCCTTATCAAGTCCTTGGTCGGGAGCACTTGCGAAGAGAACGTCGGAAAATTTCTAGAATTATACACAAACATCTTGAAGATTGTAAAATCCTTTGCGGTTCGACTCCGGCGGCACCACCGCCACGCCTATTTCTGTTATAACAGTAGTGTTAAGCTGCTGTGTTCTGGTTTGAAGGGTGTGGTAAGGGAAGCGTACTTTTCCTTGGAATTCTAGCTTGGTCTTCATGGGTAGCGGCGCATCTGCCGACCTCAAGTAGATGCTAATCCTATCTGGGGTGGATTATGATGTCCAGTTGTCCATTGGGGATGGCAATTTGAGATCGATTAATCGTAAAAATAGATCTTTTGTGCCAAATAATCAATTCTTTTAATCGATCTCCAGCAATAAATCGATTCAGTGAATCGATCTTTTACCCCAGAAGATCGAAAGTCGATATTTCCGAATTTGGTTGTTATCTAGACCTTTTTTTCTTTTCGCTGTCTTCGCCCTTTCTTAGCTGAATGGATCGAAGATCGATTTTTGGAAAATCGATACTTTGGGTCTCGATTTTTTTGAATCGATCTATTACACTTCGATTCGAATCAATTCAGGAATCGATCATTTTCGGAAAGAACCGCCATCGCCAATGTCCATACCGCAGTAGCCACTTACCATCAGGTGGACTGCATGCAAAATATGTTTAAACTTCCTTGTAGTTGGGTACAAACATAATTATGTTTACTAACTGTAGTTTATACAAAGTTGATGCAATCAAACGCCATATTGGTTGAGCTAGGTTAGTGATTAAATTAAATGCAACGCCATATTTCATTCAACCGGTGGTAGGGTGGCCATATTGTTACTTAACAGAGTAACTTACAAATAATTCGCCAAGTACGAGTCGAACTCGTACATGGAGGCTTCCGTACCACCATTCATTATTTTTTACTTATTTTTATTCATTTTATTATTTTCAACAATACTTAGTTATATGACACAACAGTAGATGGCGTTAGGGTGATACGTTAAATTAAAATAACTATATTAAAATATGTTTTATGGTTCTTACTTGTATTTATTATAATACCAGTTATAGTAGTTAAAGGTTGTAAAAATTTCAACAGTCTTCCTAGTACGGTTTAACAGTTAGATCGAAAAATGCCGAAAAATACCAGTTTGTTGTATGGAGACCTCCTTTATTATTCAACTTAATTTTATTTTTAGTATTTGTTGTTATAGCGACTACCGTTATACATCCCCTGTAAAAAAATCATGTGTCTATCTATTACGGTTCCGAAGATATCCCTGTGACAGACGGACAGACAGCGAAGTCTTAGTAATAGGGTTCCGTTTTTACCCTGTGGGTACGGAACCCTAAAAAGACCCTTTCTAAACTACACCCTACACTAGGACTCCGCGTTATGGGCTTTTTTTTAATATAGAGTAGCAGACGAGCATGCAGTCCACCTGGTGGTAAGTGGCTACTGCCGCCCATGGACGTCGGAGTCAACCAAAAAGGTTTCTACCACCTTCAAACATTGCTTTAAGCATTAAGCCGCCTTTTGTACCAAATCATGTTTGGTTCAATAAAGTATAAATAAATATCTGTCTAGCCGGAGTAGTTCGACTCCGGCGGCACCACCGCCACACATATTTCTGTCATAACAGCAGCATTAAGTGCTGCATTGTCCTGGTTTGAAGGGCGTGGGTAAGGGAGACATACGGAGGCGTTCCAACTTAGTCCTCAGGGTAGCGGTCTATCTTCGACCGACCTCAGGTAGGTATCTAATCGTATCTGGGGTTGATTACAAATGTCAAAGAATTCTTATATTTGTTTTTTTTCATCCACAAATATGGGCGTTTGCGACCCCTAAGGTCGTTTGTCCACCGCACCGTCACCGAGCCCATACCGAGAACGAGATTATTTCGGGCTGATCTTAATATGTCGTGACGGTGACAGTTTGTCCACCGCGACCGATATCGGCGGTTTATTTTGTTCCGGCTGTCACGCGTGTGACGGCAGTGTATGGACAAGTTCCAATGTGTTTTATATCGCCGGCACATCGGCCCGTCAAGATCTCGGTGCCGATCTAGCGGTCACGCCGATCTACTCGGAATATCGGCGGCCGGATGACGGTGCTCGGGTGACGGGCGTGCGGTGGACAAGCGGATATAGTAAATGTATATACGCTACTTCGACGCCGTCATTAATTATCGGTATCGGCTCCGTGACGGTGGCGGTGGACAAACAGCGTAAAAGCTCTGATAGGATACGGGGTGCCGCTTGTTAATTAGCTTACTCGTGTTACCTCTCGAATTAACAGAACACCATAAGTATTTCTCCCTAAAAGACAGAAGCACTACACTGTTATAAGGCAGGAATAATGTGGTGATGGTACCTCCGGAGTCGAACCACAAAGGCTTCTACCATAATTAAAATTCATTATTATTTTACCTAGAAATTATATTTTTGTTTAAAACATAGATTACTAAAGATTACTCACTCCTAACAAGAAAATGTAACCAGTTTTGACAATTGAAATTGTCACTGTCCTCTATTTTCGTGTTTGAAAAATAATTAAAAAAATTAGTTTTTAGATCATTTACAAATGAAACGATATTTCTCCGCACTTTTTCTTCGATTTCGTGTTTTTGCACGTCTTAACTGCACATATCGGCATTGTTCCGCGTAAATTACACCATGACAGCCATGACAGATCTGTCAGCAGTTTAAGCCATTTAATGGCTTCCTTCAATTACAAGGCAAAAAAAAAGAGACATACAATTAGTTCATACGCTCGAAAAACTCTACACAGTCGGGTATTAGTAAATTATTCGTAATAGTACATTATTTTTAATAATTTATGGTAACCCTATGATAAACCAGATTCTATAAAAGCTTTATCGAAGAATGTTCGAAGAATTTCCGCCCTGCCTCGATTTGTTTTTTAATCCATTTATGGTATTATGCCATGATTATACTTCCTTTAAGCTTTTACGAAAGAATAATATAATGTTTATAGAATTTATAGCTCACTAGAGAATTGTGATAAAAACAAAAACACGATTACGTGAAAATATAACCTATAGTTACAATTTAGACGACTCCAACGACACCTCATATGTTAATCCGTAAAGCCGTTTGGGCTGCAGCGTGACAAAGTGTCCCTGTAGTTCCGGGACCTGAATAGGGCTACGGTACCCCCTGTTTGTCGTAAGAGGGGACTAAAAGGGGCTTCCGGGGTTGCGGGCGGCAAGAGTGGGAGCTCGAACCGCCCTGTAAGCGACCCCGGGAAGGACGGCGGCATGTGTAGTCGCATACCGTCGTGCCCACCAGAGGGTGTGGCGAGCGTCAAGCTCAGCTGGGCGGAGCCCGACGGGGCAACGCGCTAAGAGGACTCCGGTTGCGTTCCTCTGGAGATCCCGGAGTCCTCTATAACATAATATATAATCGATAGATCAATCTATAATCAACCCCAGATAGGACTGCCTACCTGAGCTCGATCACTGATACGTTGCTATCATTGAGAACTAAGTTGGAACACCTCAAGTAAGTTTTTTTCTTACCACACCTATCAAACCAGAACACAGCAGCGCTTAAAAACATAATTAATTTCGAACATGCTTCGTAATTTTCTAACGGAATCGAACTTCAGACCGCTAGAGCGACTGAGTTTTAACCGATAAGCTATCATTACTGTCCCACTGCTGGGCACGGGTCTCTTATCAGTTAAGGTTATTAGGCCATAATTCGCGCTAGCCAAGTGCTAACTGGTAGACTTCACATATCTTTGATAACTAACTAAATTGAATTAAATAATTGTTCACATCTTTAGTACTTTTGTAGAACTCAGGCATGTAGATACCCTTACGATGTTTTCCTTCACCGTGTAAGCATAGAGTAGTAAACATTACTCACTCCTAACAAGAAAATGTACCCAGTTTTGAGAATTGAAATAGTTGCGTAAAAAAGTTTTGCCACGTCTCCGTGCTAGAATGTCCCTAAAATATTTGAAATAATTATTTATTTATTATGTAAATTACTCAGTATTAGTTATTTACTCGTAAATTTTCTATAAAAATGTTTTTATTTGGCAAGAATTCAAAAAAAGAACTTAAAAATAAGCCGTTTGTGGCTTCATTCAATTTCAAGGCGGCGAAGTATCTTTACTAATCTATGCGTTTAAGTAATAAAATTCTAATACGAACATAGCTTGAAATAGCATAGGATTTGAACCTCGGACTCCTCGATTGAGAGATCGAGATTCAACCACTGAACTATCACTACAAGTTATACTTATATAGTCCGCGCCAAACTGTTAATCCGCTCTGAAGTTGTTGCGAGTAGACATACAATTTGCTATGGTGACGCGATTCATTTCTATATTCAGAGCGGACTAGCAGTTTTACGTGGACTCTACCTACTAATCTCTAATTACCAAAATTAATGTTTATTAAAAAAGGGATGCTTCAAAATTAACTGGAATGTTAAGAATTTGGTAAATCTATTTTTTATTAAACACGCAAGTTTAATTATTCATCTATTTATTATTATCATCTTCACTATGTAGAGAACAAAGATTTTTTAGAATCTATGAAAATATTTCCGATTTGTAAAAAAAAAATAACAAATCACTTTTTAATATGACTCTAGAACCTAACATTTAAATTTAAAAAAAATGAAATCACTAATAGAAATAAAATTGTGCCCCTTACACACTGTTTAAAAAAATAAAAAAAATAACAATTGAATTTTTATGAAATAAAAAATAAAACTTTAAACAAACAATAAGTTTTATGCCTACTGTTTGAAAAAATGTAATATAACTCACCAAAAAAGTATCCAAAATAAATCAGCCTTAGCAATCCACACACAACCACTTTACCAATATATTTCACTAGGCACTATGTATACGCCTTTGCCAAGCAACCGTCTTCGCGCGTTCTCTAAACGTCAATGACAGCTATTTCCCGCGCAGACTCTTTTATTCCACAGATTAAAACTGTCGAAAGGTTATCTGTATATAAAAACTGCATTTTACCGACAGAGTAAAGTAACAATTGGGAAAACACAAATTTAGGGGTCTTTAGTTCGTAAGATTACTCAATTGATTTTATAATATAGAGGTAGCACACGATAATGCAGTCCATATGATGGTAAGGTTGAAGAGTTGGAGACATACTTTTTCGAGGCATTCGAGCTTAATTCTCAGGATAAGCGGCGCACCTGTGGCCGACCACAGATAGGAATGTAATCTTATCAGGGGTTAATTACAGATGTAATTGGGCGGCAATAACTATTAATCGTCAGATGGTATAGTCCGCGTAAAACTGCTAGTCGGCTCTGAATATAGAAATGAATCGCGTCGCCATAGCAAGTTGTATGACTACACCATAGATTAGTAAAGATTACTCACTCCTAACAAGAAAATGTACTCAGTTTTGAGAATTGAAATAGTTGCGTAAAAAAGTTTTGCCACGTCTCCGTGCTAAAATGTCCCTAAAAAATTTGAAATAATTATTTATTTATTACGTAAATTACGCAGTATTAGTTATTTATTCGTATATTTTCTCTAAAAATGTTTTTATTTGTCAAGAATTCAAAAAAGAACTTACTAAAATAAGCCGTTTGTGGCTTCATTCAATTTCAAGGCGGCGAAGTATCTTTACTTATCTATGGACTACACCTGCTCGCAACAACTTCAGAGCGGACTAAGAGTTTGGCGCGGACTATATCTACAGGCTCGTTACAAAATAGCGCTATCATCTACGTCATATTTTGCCGGTCTGGGCAATTGTTCCCTAGTAATTTACTCTACCAAATCATATTGAAGCAGTATAATGTATCCAATAGTCCTAATAGTGGGAAGAACCGTGCCCAGCAGGTACCTTAAGAATTGTCATAGAAACGCAACTTATTTCTTGCACACGATATACTCGTATCTTTAGATTCTCATTCATTGCTGTGATTTAAAAGGATGTTAGGGATGGGATGTGGTCGATAAAAAATAAAATAAAAAATATTACTTTTTATTAAATCGACTATTTAATTAAACTTATAAAGAAGGCACATTATTTTTTTTTATAAGTAGGTAATTAAGTTTGTTTATTAGAGTATTTATTTAAGGCTTAGTATCGTAATAAGCACTGAGGCACTGATTATTCAGAAACGTAGGATTCTAATAGGTATTATGATGTCAGCTGAAGTTTTTCTGAGAAAAGCTTTTAAGTATTATAAAAACAAAAAAACATGAAATCAAAAAGATAAACGGCTATGTCCGTCCGATAATTTAGACAAATCTAACAACACCTCATAAGTCAAAATCCATTAAGCGTTATTGTATGTAGAGCGCATAGATTAGTAAAGATACTTCGCCGCCTTGAAATTGAATGAAGCCACAAACGGCTTATTAGTAAGTTCTTTTTTTGAATTCTTGACAAATAAATATATTTTTATAGAATATTTACGAGTAAATAACTAATACTGAGTAATTTACATAATAAATAAATAATTATTTCAAATATTTTAGGGACATTTTAGCACGGAGACGTGGCAAAACTTTTTTACGCAACTATTTCAATTCTCAAAACTGGGTACATTTTCTTGTTAGGAGTGAGTAATCTTTACTAATCTATGGTAGAGAGTGAAAAGAATGAAACACACATACATACTCTCGAACAACATTACCCTCCACAAACAGGTAAAAATAATCTAAATGTTTTGTTTTACACATTAATTCACAGATACCTAATAATAAGAAACCGTCAAGGGGTTTTTAGATCAATAATAATGACGACACATTATTATCAGTAAAAACAAAAACATGATCATAAGTTTGCATGTTTGCGTAAACATTATCAATATTATGACATTGGATTTTTTGGGTATTTCTAGTATTACGAATCTTTACCTAATTATACTTAAAAAAATAAAAATAACCTAGTTAAATAACAAACAAAATATTTAATTACATTTGTTATATTATAGAAGTACCTAAGTCATTGGCAACTGCCACCCATGAATATGTAATCAATCCCAGATAAGATTAAGGTCCTACCTGAGGTCGGCCACAGATTTGTTGCTAAACGTACCGACGTAAAAACGCCTCGGATAAGTATCTCTCTTACCACCTTCAAAGCGGAACACAGCAGCGCTGAATTCTACTGTTAATAGCCAGAATAATTATAGTTTAAAAACTAAAAACCACGCTAAAATGCACAAGGAGAATCGTTAATCCTGATTCCCGACGATCCTGATGAAGAGAATGGGGTAAAATTATTAAAATTGTGTTTTGTCATCAATTCTTGACAATTGTTCAAAATTTTAAATTAATCGGACCGTTCAAAGTGGGTAAAGTCGAGTTCAAAAATTCCGTTACACACATACCGGTCAAGCTAATAAAGGCGTGGTAAAAAGGTGTGGCGGTGATGCCTCCGGAGTCGAACCACAAAGGGTTCCACCACCTTCAATCGCTAAAATCCGTATTTCTTAGAACATTTACCATTTTTATCATCTCTCAAAAGGGAGGAGGTTTTAATTATGATTAATTAGGATCATTATTATGAATGTGGTAGAACACTTTGTGGGTTGACTCCGGCGGCACCACCGCCACACCTATTTCTACCTAATAACAGCAGTGTTAGGCGCTGCTGTGTTCCGGTTTCATGGTGTGGTAAGGGAGATGGCTTTTCCGAGGCGTTCCAGCTTATTCCTCAGGGGTAGCGGCGCATCTGTGGCCGACCTCAGGTAGGAATATCTGATCCTATCTGGGGTTGATTACAGATGTCCATGGGCGGCAGTAGCCACTCACCATCAGGTGGACTGCATGCTCGTCTGCTACTCTTGTATTATAAAAAAACAGACTATTTTTATTCAGTTGACTACAGAAGAGTCTAGTAAGTTCAAAAGTTTAACGATAACCTTTCATATTTACATATTACATATGCACCGATAAAAAAGTTCCGTTACATGCACAAACTTTTTTGTTTAACAAATAACTTATTATCAGTTATCTCGCGTTTGAGATATCGGTTGTTGAGATTGAACGCTACGGTGGTTACGCTTTTGTATACCACTGCTGGATATTGGATTCGCTATATAATTAGATAATACTTTCCACCAGGTTTTAATGAGGATTAGTAGACGAAGGAAGGAAGGAGGATTGGATTTATACTTGTCCTTTTTCTTCGTAGTCTAAATATACTATATAACTCAAAGGTGACTGACTGACGTAGTGATCTATCAACGCACAGCCCAAACCACTGGACGGATCGGGCTGAAATTTGGCATGCAGGTAGATGTTATGACGTAGGCATCCGCTAAGAAAGGATTTTGATCAATTCTACCCCCAAGGGGATAAAATAGGGGATAAAAATATTACTTCGATACGCGAGCGAAACCGCGGGTAAAAGCTCATTTTGTATATAACAACAAGCATTCAGTCTATCTGACTGAATAATTAGTCCTACCTGAGCAGGCCACAGGTACGTTGCTACGAGTATTTAACCCTCAACGCCATAGTTAAGTATAGATATCTCACCGCCTTGTAATTGAAGGAAGCCATTAAATGGCTTAAACGGCTGACAATGTGTCAACCATTTAATGGCTGTCGTGCTGTCATTTGCGCGGAACAATGCCTTCATGTGCAGTTAAGTGGTGCAAAAACACGAAATCGAAGAAAAAGTGTGGAGAAATATCGTTTCTTTTGTAAGAGATCTAAAAACTACATTTTTCAAGCACGAATATTTTCGTGCTTGAAAAATGTAGTCATCTATTGACAATTTCAATAGTCAAAATTGGTCACATTTTCTTGTTAGGAGTGAGTAATATTTACTAATCTATGATCAACGCAAAAAAATATGCTATATGTAAAAATGTGTTTATTAACTTGAAGAATAACTTTTCCCTTCTATTGAATTCTTGTGTTTAAAAAAATTAATTTAAACAAAACAAAAAAGGACGTGTCCTGTATTTTTACATTACAGTACAGTCACTCTCTGATACAGTTTAGAAACAAAGTAATTTACCCCCATTGTTTGTAGATTGGTAAACATTGACATTACCAATAAGTTACATCAGAAGATAAGGTTACATTGTTGATAAGCTGGCATTACAGTGATTAATATATTTATGAAAGGATAGTTTTAGATTACACTATCATCATCATCAACCCATTACTGTCCCACTGGACACGGGTCTCCTCTCAGAATGAGAAGGATTAGGCCATAATCCACCGCGCTGGACAAGTGCATATTGGTAGACTTTTATACCTTTGAGATTATTTTTTATAAATCTCTTAGGTATGTGGCTTTCCTCACGATGTCCTTCGCCGATTAGCAAGTGATAATCAATTTCTAATACGCACATAATTTTGAAAAATCAGAGGCGCGTGCCTGGGATTTGAACCTTGGACCCTTGGATCGAGAGGCCGAGTTGCTATTACTGATTATGAGTAATAGCAACTCGGCCGGTAATGAGTCAGGTAGAGGACTAGCAGTTTTTCTATAGTCCGCGAAAAACTGCTAGTCCGCTACCTGACCCATGAGGTAAACAGCATAGCCGTATGTTATTCCTCTAGTATGAAAAATAAAATCAAATATTAAAATAAAATCGATATATCGATAAGTAATTTAATACTTTCCCATCACTACAATCCAGTTGAGCGCTCGGCTATATCCAGTTTTACTTGTAAGGCCGGTTTTGCCCTTATGGTCCTAAGGCCTTAGGTTTGCCTGAACTTTCTTCCACACTAGTTATTTCTGGTATAATCTAGATTTAGCTTATGTAATAGTATCTAAGCGGGTATAGTCCCCCGTTTACGATTTGCAAATCAAAGGCATATTATGACGAAATAAAATAAATAATATAGAAAATCCGACAAGAAAACAATATTTAAATGTGATGCGCTAAAATAGGTACCTAAATAAAATTGATTATAGAAAACTAAATTAAAATGACATATACTTAAACAGTTTAAAATTATTTTATATTTTTATTTTGATAAAATTAAACAATTAGTTTTTAATTAATTTTAATTCTATTTTTGTTAATCTATAAACAATTCGATTATAATTAAATTTAATTTTGTTTGCAAAAATACATAACCTGTCCCAAAAACATAACCCTTTCTGGGTAGCCGAGTAAACAGGCATTCAAGTACTTAATAACGTAGAACCCTTTGTGGTTCGACTCCAACGGCACCACCGCCATACCATTTTTCTGCATAATGACACCAATGTTCAGTGTTGTTGTGTTCTGGTTTGAAGGGTGTGGTAAGGGAGTCATCCTAGGCTAGTATAATAGCAACGCGTCTGTGGCCGACCTCAGATAGGAATATCTAATCCTATCTGGGGATGATTACAGATTACAGATGTCCATGGGCAACGGTAGCCACTTACCATCAGGTGGACCGCATGCTCGTCTGCTACTCCTATATTATAAAAATAACTTAGCTGTTTACCTACCACCTTTTTAGCAAACTTTCGTTATTAGCAATAGTGAAATTCAAACAGGATACCTACATACATATTTTTAACATAGAAGAAAATCGCTCCACATAATTGTATGTCGAATAACAGCTCTATAGAAAATTTCTAAGTGCTTTCAAAAAATATTTGCAACGCAAAAAGTCTTTTCGCAGTTTATTTTACATAAAACATACTACCTTTTGGATCTAAGGAGCTTCATTTTAAAAGTAGTATACCAATTTCAAATTGAACACGAAATCTTCGAAATTCAAAAACGGCATATCCCATTCAAACACATTCGATACTTACGTCGTTTTGTTTTTTGTTAGTATCTGTGCAAAAGTAGTATACCATTTTCTGCGATCTATTCCAAAAGGCAGTAAGTGGATGTCTTTACATGCGATTTAATGCATTTTTCTTGTAAATCAATGCTATCCGTAATGTTTAAAATTCGTATTGCGTGTCCCAATATAGGTGAGCGAGTTACATTCATGGAATATTAACTTGGATAAAACACGTTAGGCATTTACGTTTGAAGTAGATTTGAAAATTTTAAACACAGTATGAATTATACCTAATGACTAATGTCATATTAATTTGGTACCAAAATGGATGTATGTTGGATAATCATGGTCAGACCCATTTTGGGATAAAAAATATTAAAATTACATAGATTAGTAAAGATTACTCACTCCTAACAAGAAAATGTACCCAGTTTTGAAAATTGAAATAGTTGCGTAAAAAAGTTTTGCCAAGTATCCGTGCTAAAATGTCCCTAAAATATTTGAAATAATTATTTATTTATTGTGTAAATTACGCAGTATTAGTTATTTATTCGTAATTTTTATCTAAAAATGTTTTTATTTGTCAATAATTCAAAAAAAAGAACTTACTAATAAGCCGTTTGTGGCTTCATTCAATTTCAAGGCGGCGAAGTATCTTTACTAATCTCTGAATGTGAGTTTCAATCATCAAATATTTAGGGCTTGTTATGCAGACGCGTCATCAGTATGTTTTGATCAACGTAATAAATATGGCGCGATAAAATCTAAAGAGAACAAAAACAATGTTATCTAAATTATTTCTTGATACACAAAATACCAAATCGTCATAATAAAGTCATAGGCAACAATCGTCATATTCGTCATAAAAAAACACAAAAAATATATAATGAATCAATCCTTACTAATATTATAAATCCGAAAGTAACTCTGTCTGTCTGTCTGTCTGTCTGGTTGTCTCTTCTTCACGTCTAAACAACTGAACCGATTTCAATTAAATTTTGTACAAAGACAGTCTGAGACCCGAGAAAGGACATAGGATAGTTTTTATCCCGGAAATCCCACGGGAACTAGGGATGGCGATCTAAGATCGATTAATCGGAGAATCGACATTTGGACTCAAAACATCGATTATTTTAATCGGTATTAGTAAGGATTGAATCTATGTAAACTATGCATTTGATCAAGTGATGATCTTTAGCAAAGATGAACAGTTTTATGTATGTTATATTATTTCCTTTTAAAAGCGGGCGAAGCCGCGGGCAAAAGCTAGTAATAAATATTTTTTTCGTAGAATCATTTTTATCTATCACAACTATGGCCACTGTATGTGGAGCGTAGGCCTTATTATTTTTCTGAATAATAAAAGTAAAAGTTTTTTCTTCATTTCTTTATTTATAAAAATACCACCCCTGGTGGCCATCCTCCGCGCTGCGTTGAGAACTCCGGGCTCTCCAAGGAACGCAACCGGAGTCCTCTAAGCGCGTTGCCCCATCGGGCTCCGCCCAGGTGAGTATGACGCTCGCTACACCGTCTGGTGTGTACGACGGTATACCACCACACATACCGCGGTCCTTCCCGGGGTCGCTTACTGGACGGTTCGAGCTCCCCCTCTTGCCGTCCGCAACCCCGAAAGCCCCTTTTAGTCGCCTCTTACGACAGGCAGGGGATACCGTAGCCCTATTCTGGTCCTGGAACTACAGGGACAGGCTATTACGAATCCCATAAGACCTTCAACCAGTTTTAACGATCGCCATTCAATGCTAACAATTGGAACCGATGATTTAACCTGCCCTCGGGAGCAGAGTGCATAAAATCTTGTCACTTGCGGTCACCCATCAAATTTCCTACAGCGCCCGACGGTGCTTCTTTTTATAGTATAATATAGGTGTACCAGACGAGCATGCAGTCCACCTGATGGTAAGTGGCTCCTGCCGCCCACGGACATCTGTAATCAATCCCAGATAGGATTTAATACCCTACCTGAGGTCGGCCACAGATGCGCCGCTAGATACTCTTGAGGACTAAGTTTACTACTCTTCAGTTTCCACAACGTTGATATTAAATGAAATGATACATTTAGTCGGTTAATCTTATGTTCACTAAAATAGTTATTTTCATTTTTTTCCTAATTATAATTAAACTCAGACTGTAAAAATACTTAAATAAAATACTTATATTCATTTTCGTACTTATTTCAACCTTCAAGAAACAAAATAAACAATTTATTTCGTTCAGCTAAACATAGCTGAACAATATAAAATGTTTATTTTACTAAAATGTTTGTTTTACTAACGACATCAACGTTGTCAATAAAGCACTTGACATAATCTGCAACCGGCTTAGCGCAAACAATCTTGTATTAAATAATAAAAATATAGTTCAAAAAACTAAAAAACACGCTTTTATCATAAAATCAACTAAAAAGTAGAAAATAATTTCAATCTAGGAATCAATTAAGGAACAGTAAATTGTATAATTGTAAAAAAGCGTGAAGTGCTCCACTTATCAATTTTCGAAAAGCACGCCACACTTTTTCCACAATTATACAATTTACTATTCCTTAATTCAGGGGTTCCCAAAGTGTGCGCCGCGGCGCCCTGGTGCGCCGTAGAAAGTAAAGAGGGGCGCCGTGAGTCGATCCGCTCATTAGTTGACACCACAAATATTGGCGTTTTCATTCACATTGATTTGACTGAATAAATATCGTATTTAATTTTTGTTTTTTCTCAAGTATTTCTTGTTGTTTTCCGTTTAAAGTCTTTTAAAATAACATAAGTATGGTACAATTTTATATTGTGGTGTTTAAATTTTCGTTTCGATCAACCTAACGTAACTACTATTATTGTGGGTACATATTTCTTTCGACTGTCTTCATCTAATAGTTAGCTAGAACAGGGCGCCGTGAAAAAATATCGAACTTGAAACTGCGCCGCGGTTTACAAAAGATTGGGAACCCCTGCCTTAATTGATTCCTAGATTGAAAATTATTTTCTACTTTTTAGTTGATTTTATCATAAAAGCGTGTTAATTTTTTTAGTTTTTTGAAATATATTTAATTTATTAATTTTTAGTATTTGTTGTTATAGCGACCATCATTATGGATCGTCTGTAAAAAAATCAAGTGTCTATCTATTACGGTTTAAGAGATAAAGCCCTGTGACTCACGAACAGACAGCGGAGGGTTTCGTTTTATCCTTTGAGTACGGAATCCTAAAAATCATTCTACAAGATGGCATTATAGATATGTTTCAGTACATTTGAGTTATAGGGAAATAACATTTTTTTTTTTCAAAACTAAAAATCAATCAAGTAACTTTGCCTGAACTAAGGCGCTTTCTCTCGCCTCGAAAATCGTTAATCCTAAGGATGTTTATAAGGACAATGGTACAAAATTATTAAAATCATGTAGGTATTATCATCGGTTTTTGATAATTTTTCAAAATTTTGAATTAAACTGAACGTTAAAAGTGGATAGAAATCGGGTTCAAAGATTCCATTACTGTTATGTACATTCATACAACCCAACCTAATAAAAGCGTGTTAAAAAGACTAAATGTGTCCGATTTCCTTTGCCTAATGTTAAAAAGCTAAGGATGAATGTTACCCTTAACAATCACCTAGAATTTGTAGATGAAACAGTTTTCTTAGGGATAAATTTAGATTCTAAACTATGTACAATGGAGCCCGCAGATAGAAAAGTTATGTAGACTTAGTTCTGCCGCCTATGCCGTAAAGAAGATTAAACATCTTTTTTTTATAATGTGAGTGATGAGTGACCATAGATGCGCCGCTACCCCTGAGGACTAAGCTGGAACACCTCGGAAACGTATGTCTCCCTTACCGCACCCTTCAAAACGGAACACAGCAGCGCCTAACACTGCTGTTATTAGGCAGAAATAGGTGTGGCGGTGGTGCCGCCGGAGTCGAATCACAAAGTGTTCTACCACCTTCAATCTTACCATCTTACCGATATACCAACCGCTAGGCTCGTTTACTTTGTCCCTGTAGTACCGGGACCAGAATAGGGCTACGGTATCCCCTGTCTGTCCTAAGAGGCGACTAAAAGGGGCCTTCCGGGGTTGCGGGCGGCAAGAGTGGGAGCTCGAACTGTCCAGTATACGACCCCGGGAAGGACGGCGGTATGTGTGGTCGCATACCGTCGTGAACACCAGATGGTTAGGGAGGAGCGAAAATTGCTCTCCTAGGGCAGAGCCCGATCGGGGCATTGCGCTTGGACTCCGGTTGCGTTCCGTCGGAGATCCCGGAGTTCTCCAACAAGCGATGAGGACGGCCACCGGGGGGGTTTTAGTGCGGTAAAAATCCCACATAACTCGACGTCGCTCCCATGTCGTCGGGTACCAATGACATTTTATACTAGACACGTTATACGCCCACTAACTTAAGAGAAAACTTGAGCGAAACTGCTTTGATAGCACACATGCACGTTTTTTAATTTACTTACCTTTAACTACATAGACAAATGTTCTATAAGGGACAGAGCTATTAGAACAATGTGATAAAAAAAGACAACTAGTGTTTGACCTTGCGTTTCAAGTGTACGCAAACGTAAATATTGACCATGGAATATAGTGACCAATGATTACTTACTTAAAACGGGACATCGATTTTTTTATGTCAAATACTTTTTACTTGAAAAAATATAGTTAAAAATAATAAAAAACACGCTTTTATGATAAAATTAACTAAAAAGTAGAAAATAATTTTCAATATAGGTATCATTTAAGGAACAGTAAATAGTATAATTGTGCAAAAAATGTGGGGCGCTTTATGAAAACTGATAAATGGAGCACCCCATGTTTTTTTTCACAATTATACTATTTACTGTTACTTAATTGACAATGGCAACGGTTCATTTCGGAGACAACGGCACGAAGCATCGAAAAAAGGGACTGTCCCGTAAAAACGGGACGTATGGTGGCTTTCCCATTGATCCGCATGCTTGTCAAAGACAAAGAAATAATGGAACAGAAGGTAAAAAATGTCCAAAACTGTCGATAATAGTTTTAGTACATCGTTTACTTAGAAATGTTATAGTACAGTTTAACTAAATAAATTATTATTATATAAAAATATAATTTGAAAGAATGTATCTATACAGATGTATCGACTGGTTTAAAATATACGATTTAAAAATTGTTTATATTTATTATCATAGATTAGTAAATATTACTCACTCCTAACAAGAAAATGTACCCAGTTTTGAGAATTGAAATAGTTGCGTAAAAAAGTTTTGCCAGTCTCCGTGCTAAAATGTCTCTAAAATATTTGAAATAATTATTTATTTATGTAAATTACGCAGTATTAGTTATTTATTCGTAAATTTTCTCTAAAAATGTCTTTATTTGTCAAGAATTCAAAAAAGAACTTACTATTAAGCCGTTTGTGGCTTATTTCAATTTCAAGGCGGCGAAGTATCTTTACTAATCTATGTTTATTATTATCAGTTTTATTTTACACACGACCATTAATTGCAAAGTTGTGTAAATTTTATAAATGTACTAGCTGACCCAGCAAGCATTGTGTTGCCATATAAATAAAAAAATGTTAAGGGTGAACAACCCTTATCACTTAAGAGATATGAAAAATAGATAGTAGCCAATTCTCAGACTTACTGAATATGCGTATAAATTTTGGTGAAAATCAGTAAAGCCGTTTCGCAGGAGTAGGTACAGAGTAACTAACATTGTGACATGAGAATTTTATATATAAGATTTTAATTTTACCGTGGTTTTTTTGAGGATTAATTTCTGGCTATACAAAGATTGTTTATTAAATTATGTTTAGGTTAAGGAAGAAATACGACCTTAATGATTGAAATATTTATTCAATTAAAGAAATTTTAAAATACCGTATACTATCCTATATAAATTTTATGGTAATATTTTTTGTTATTTACCACAGGTATCGAAGGAAATTTAAAGATTAGGATACAGAATTTCCCATATATCGATTTTATTTTATTAAAATAAACCATAAAATGTTATATTTTGACTAAAAACACACTAATATAAAAATTAAGCAGTGGGATCTTAAACTATAACATACGACATATGAACATCGTCAGATTCAATAAAATGTCACTTTAGTTCTGTTGATCTATGACCATGCATTTTGCGTCTTTATCACTTTCATTGACAAAAACATACTTTGTCTCTTTCTGGTTACTCACGTAATCATGGCGGATCGAACACGAAAAATAAACAAAATTTAATAATTTCTCTTCATTTACGTGTGATAGGTGATTCCATGAAGTTTGTTTCTTTTTCGAGCATAATTTTTGCATTTACGCATTGCACAAGAAGGCATTTTGAGGCTTTAAATTCAAAATAATGACGTTTAACGTGTTCAGTGACATTCGTGTGTATTACTACGCCGCGCGAGAGCGACTGGACTTGGCTGGAGTCGTTTTACACCACTTGCCGTATTTTGTATGTTTCAAGTTTTGCCCGCTTGTGGCGGATCTTTAGTTATAGATCAATGTCGGGTACCTTTTGAAGGTTTCCCCCTCGTTAAAAAAAGGCTCGTTTACTTTATTTTCATAGCATTATGTCTTACGGTATTCTGCTGTGGGGTAATGCTGCTAGCATAGATGTCATTTTTATACCACAAAAACGTGCAATTAGAGCCATTTATGGTCTTCGCCCCCGTGAGTCCTTGCGAGAACTGTTTAAATGTATAAATGTTTTGACAGTGCCTGGTAAATATATTCATGAAAATATTTAATATGATCGCAAAAATTATTCTTCTTTGGAAAATAATATATAATAGGCATAGTCATAATACTAGAAATAAAGACAAACTAGCCATACCTCAATTTAGATTAAGCAAGGTGTGTAATTCTTTTATGGGGAAGTGTATTCGTTTCTACAATAAAATACCAAAAGACATTATCGATCTATCCGAGAAAAGGTTTAAATCTACTATAAAATTAACTTTATGTAAAAAAGCTTATTATAATGTAAATCAGTACCTACTTAAATGATAAAACCGCATGGTATGACAACTCCAGCTCCAACATCAATAATTAATTATATGTACCACTATGTAAAATTGTATATAATTTACTCTTTAAAAGATGCAAATATGCACACGTATGGAGTTTCTTGCGCCGCTTCTTCTCCATAGCGAAACACCTTCCGAAGCGGTGGTAGTTTGTTGACTTTCAAAAAGTATTCTATATGAATCAATTTTGAATAAATGAGATTTGAATTTGAATTTAAAAAGGTGATTTGATACAATGACATCTAAACATAAATCATAAATGAATGATTAAATTAATTCAAATCGGTTTTCAAAATATGGCGCTCTAATAGCTTAGGCGAGTTAGATTACCTTGTGTTGCAAGTAATAAAAACAATACACAATCTGTAAAAATAAATAATATCCTACATAATTGTAATAATAAATTATCCCATAACGTAAATAATAAAATGTTTAATTATACTTAAATTTTAATACTTATTTATAGTTAACTCATTTGTAGTGAATATCCTTATTTATAACCTCAAAATTTGCGGTTAATGACAGAGTGACTTGACTTATCAAATTGACAAATTTATGACATTGACAATATTAAATCGTAAACAAAATATTTTTATCTCAATTTATTTATAAAAGCCATGAATTTTAAGTAAAAATACTTTAATAGTAACTCTATTTTGTACTATAGCAAATATTTTAAAATAAGAATAGCAAAATGTCTGACGCGGAAGTTGAGGTACCGGGAACATTCAAAAAGAGAACAATAAAACGTCGTGGCGGGAGAAAGCGCAAATCTTCGAGTTCTGAAGGTTAGAACTTATTGTTTTATTATTTATGATAGAAAATAGAAATAAAAGTTAATGGACATGGAAGAGGATATTACCAAACATTGTTAGTTAGTCTATTTTTAGGTTATATCAAGGTTTGAAGGTGGTAGAACCCTCCGTGGTTGGACTCCAGAGACACCGTCTCATCTATTTCTGCCTTATAACAGCAGTGTTCTTCTGATGTATGTTGGTTTGAAGAGTGTGGTAAGCGACATAAACCTACATGAGACATTCCAACTTATTCTTCAGGCGTAACAACGTTGTGGTTGACCTTAGGTAACTAATCCTATCTGGGGTTAATTACAGATGCCCATGGTGACAGTGGGAACGTTTTACGATATTTTCCTTTGCTATTAGTAAGCAATAATAAATTTCTATTACAAACTTTCAAATGTCAAATAAAATAGGAGGCTTACCGTGGTCTCTCAGATTGAGAGGCCACATTTCACAACTAAGCAATCATTATTATTGTTATATCAACACAATCTATATGGCAGAGTCACCATACTGGTCTGAGACACACTGGGTTCTAAGCATAGATAATACTAATCTATGGTTCTAAGGTATATTATATTCATGAAACAATATATTTATTTTATTTTAGTTGAAAAACTATTATACACTACACCATGTAAGTTTTCATATTGCAAGGAAATAAAAAAAAACATGTAATTTTCAGATCAAAGCAGCTCCAACTCTGATGAGCCCACAGTAGTTTTACCGACAAAGCGGCCACAGAAAGCTAACCCTAATATACAGACCACTGCTGGACCCAAACGGCAGAAGTCTGAATGGAATAATGATGGTAGCAGCGATGATGAGAAAGTGAGTATTTGGAAGAATTATCAATAGCTAGCTTATTATTATCTGCAAAGATCAAAATTTTAACAATTTAATATGCAAAAATTGTGTAATATTGAACTTTGGTCAGCAAATTATTGGATAGATTGCATATTAATAACAGGTTTTAGGCTATTGATTGATACATATTTTATCACAGGATGCGGGAACTTTTTTTTTCCAAAATAGCAATTTTATAGGTACACCAAAAAAGATTTAACAATTCATGCAGTTATAAGCTTTGTACCAGGAGTGCCATGGAGCCCTGTAACTGTTACCATAACTACCAAATATTATCAATCAGTTCCAAAAGTCACTCTAAGCGGAACCCCACTTAGATCAGTATCCAAGTTTAAATATCTGGGACATTGGGTCACCTCAGACCAAAAAGACGACTTGGATGTAGAAAGGGAGCGTAGGGCGCTGGCAGTTAGAAGTAATATGTTGATTCGCAGGTTCGCAAAGTGTACTAAAGATGTAAAGTTAACATTGTTCAGGGCATACTGCCAGTCATTTTACACTTGCAGCTTGTGGATCAGATATACTAAAAAGACTTACAGCGTCCTGCGTGTCCAATATAATAACGCGTTCAGGGCGTTGATGGGGCTGCCGTGCCACTGTAGTGCCTCAGGGATGTTCGCGGAGACTAGTGTGGATGACTTTTACACAATAATGCGCAAACGAGTGGCATCCCTGTGGAGACGGGTGCGTGACAGCCCCAACAGACTCCTACAGACTGTGGCGGAGAGGTGTGACAGCCCCATATTGGGCCATTGGACCAATTTACACGTGAGGCCGTTACAACTTGCCGCCAAGTAGTAATATTGTTGAATGGGATTATTTGTGTGTGTTTTCTGTAAAATGTGTATTACTAACATTAGTCTTTTAAGTACAAATTGTTACTAACCAAAATATGGATTTACGTCCGAAATAAATTATTATTATTATTATTATAACTAACAAAATAAAATAATATCAGAAACTGTAACGAAAATAAAAATAGTTTTCATGGGACTACACTGCTCAGTTACTTTATTATATTCCTTACAACTGTTACTTGCACCCTACCTCTTATTCTATTTCTTGTTACTTTAACTCCACACCCTGTAGGTTGCCTGGAAGAGATCGCTGATTAGCGATAAGGTCGCCTATTGTATTTTTAAAATTATAATTTTCCTTGTGTATATTTCTTTTATGGGTACAATAAAGCATATTATTATTATTATTATGTTTATGTATACTTTTTAAGTCTCGACTCAGATGTAGGCGAATCGGTATTAACAATGATGTTCACGGGCTTACACTTATTATTATTATTACTTTACAAATAGAATTAAATGGTTACCTATTTGTAATTTGTTCACTTTTACAATAACCTTACATTTAAAAATTTGATCCATGTCCAAAACTATCTAAATAATGAATTATCCAAAATGTTATACCTATAATATCTTTGTACAACTTTGCAATAATTATTGTCGCCAAACCATTACTGTGCCACTGCTCGGCACAGGTCTCCTCACAGAATGAGAAGGATTAGGCCATAGTCCACTGTGCTGGCTAAGTGCGTAGTAAACTTCATATACCTTTGAAAACTGTTCTTATAATGATTTCTCATGTATGCATATCATAAGTGATAATTAATTTCTACACTTGACTATCAAAGCTCAAAGGTTTGTGTCTGGGAACCCCCTCAATCAAAACGCTATATTTCAACCACTCAACTATCACTGTTCTTAAATACATTATACCACTTGTTTTAATTTCATTTTTCAGGTGCAAGAATCCAGAACAACGTTATCAGTGCAACAACAAAGAGAGAACGCAACAGCTACGTACGAACTGGACACTGAACGGGATAGGGATGCTCAGGCCATCTTCGAAAAGGCCCAGAAGATTAATGAGGAGCTCCAAGGGCAGGCTGATGATAAGGTAGCTGTTATAAACATATAATGACAAAATTAAACTACTTAAAATGATTTTTGAAATGAAAACTTCTTTAGCGGCATTGTACATTTTTTGTGATAGTAAAAATTTTTAAACATGTCAGGACACGTGGACTGACCGAAAATTCGTTGGACGGAAAAGCAAACTGCAAAAGTCAAGATGTCATACGGTGTCAGCATAGAAAAATATGTTGATGGGTGTCAGTTTCATTTTTCATTTATTATATTTTACTAGCTGACCCGGCAAACGGTGTTGCCATATAAATAAAAAAAATGTTAAGGGTGAACAACCCTTATCACTTAGGGGTATAAAAAATACATAGTAGCCGATTCTCAGACCTACTGAATATGCATAGAAAATTTGGCGAAAATCGGTAAAGCCGTTTCGGAGGAGTACGGTAACTAACATTGTGACACGAGAATTTTATATGTAAGATTATTCAGAGTACTCCCGGAGTGCAATCCGTTGATTTTTCTGTATGTAATATGTGAAGTGATGTGATATAGAAGTAGCAGACGAATGCAGTCCATCTGATGATGAGTGGCTACTGCCGCTCATAGACATTTGTGACCAACTTATATAAGATTAGATTTGTACCTGAAATCAATCAAAGCTGGGCCATTACTCTTGTGGACTAAGCTGGAATGCCTCGGAAAAGTAAGTCTCTCTTACTCCTACAATAGAAAAAATGTAGTATTATAAGGTAATTCAGTCTTGACCATACATTCAAATTTTGAATCTAAGATTTCAATGGGGTGTAGTCTGCGTAAGACTCTTAGTTATATAAGTTAGTGTAAGAGTATTATTAAGTTAGTTACAATAAAGACATCAAATCATTAAGACGCCTCTCAATATACAAGAGCCTGCGACATCACTACAGGGGAATGTAGTGTCTAATGGGTCTGGGTGCTGATATACCTTTGTGTGTGTGCATCATCATCACCCCACTACTGTCCCACTGCTGGGCACGGGTCTCCTCTCAGAAAGAGAAGGAATAGGCCATAGTCCACCACACTAGCCGACTGCATATTGGTAGACTTCACATACCTTTAAAATTTCATTTTTTATTAATCTCTCAGGTGCGCAGGTTTCCTCACGATGTTTTCTTAAACCGTTTTAATTAATGTCTTATATGTACGTGAAAAATCAGAGACATGTGCCTGGGATTTGAACTTTGGACCCCTCGATGAAGAAGCCGAGTTTCTTAACCACTAGGCTATCACCACTTTTTTTTTGTATAATACATATTATTATTGTTTATCGTTCTAGGTGTACCGAGGTCTCAACAACTATGCACAGTATTACAAGAAAAGGGACACAGCGGCCGGTAATGCTAGCTCTGGTCTTGTAAGGAAAGGACCTATTAGGGCTCCGGCTAATCTGAGGGCTACTGTCAGGTTAGTACATGAGACATTCCATAACTCATCATCATCATCAACCCATTACTGTCCCACTGCTGGGCACGGGTCTCTCAGAATGAGAAGGATTAGGCCATAGTCCACCGCGATGGACAAGTGTGTATTGGTTCCAAAACTGTTCATGACCAATATTCAAACCATCCTAACTTCCTTACTAATATTATAAATGCGAGAATGAGTCTGTTATTTATTTATTTATTTTTAATTAAGAGTGGGATTTTTTCGCTGGGCGAACACATCATCCCGTACAAAGAAACTACTAAGCAATTCATCTCATAACATTGTATAAAACGAATACATACTTTTAAAAGATTTTAAATTGCGCACATACGGAGTTTCTTTCGCCACTTCCTCTCCATAACGAACCACTATCCAAAGCGGTAGTATTTTGTTAAAAAAAATATTAATCAATTTTGAATAGACCAAATTTGAATATGATTTTAGATAAAATAATAATAAAAAATTGGAATAGAACCCAAATTATTTTTTTGCTAAACCTAAGTCAGCTAACCTAAATAGCACCCTAGCTTCCTCCGACATCGGGGAAGCAATGAAGAATGGAGAATGAGTCTGTTTGTTATACATTCATATATAGGGATAGATAAAAACAACTTGTCATAGACCTCTGACCGCGTTGTCGTGGGCAAAAGTTAGTCTGTTAATATCAATTATCACTTCATCATCAACCCATTACCGTTCCACTGCTGGGCACGGGTCTCCTCTCAGAATGAGAAGGATTAGGCCATAGTCCACCGCGCTGGACAAGTGCGTATTGGTAGACTTCACATACCTTTAAGATTTTTATCTCTCAGGTATGCAGGTATCCTCACGATGTTTTCCTTCACCGTTTAAGCAAGTGATAATTAATTTGTAATACGCACATAAATTTGAAAATCAGAGGTGCGCGCCTGGGATTTGAACCTCGGACCCCTCGATCGAGAGGCCGCGTTTCTTAACCAGTAGGCTATCACTGCTCTAATTGTCACTAAGTGTACTTAATTGTTTGATATCAAAGCTATTTGGCTTCAAATAATGCTTGTTCTATGTAGAATTGGTTACAGATGTCCATAAACGGCATAGACCACTTACCATCAGGTGGACTGTACGCTTGTTTGCTAAAAAAACCCATTTTCTTGTTATGTATCAATCAAAGAGATTGTTGGCGATGCAGGCTGCTGGCTAACAATAGACATAGGTTTTATACATTTTTACCTTTTTTATACTGTATTGTATATTTAAAAGAAAATATATGTCACTACTTCTGACTACTCAAGAAATAAAGGAACGTTGTTTTTCTCCGACTCCCTTATAATTTCGATTTTAGTTCGACAAGCCTTCACCTATAACATCGCTGCGAGACACCGGAGCCCTACAGAGATCTTATGTTCAACCAGAACGTTATATTACGTAACGTTTTCTGTTACAGATGGGACTATCAGCCGGATATTTGTAAAGATTATAAGGAGACTGGTTTTTGTGGGTTTGGAGGTATGTAGGCTTAGTGTTTTATATAGTCATTAGAGGACCCTTTGTGGCACCACCGTCACACTTATTTCTGCCTCATAACAGCAGTGTTAAGCGTTGCTGTGTTCTGGTTTGAAGTGCGGTAAGGTAATTCTTACCTGAGGCATTCCTAATCAGTCCTCAGGTATAGCAAAAAACATTTGCTATCAAGCTAAGGTAGGAATCTTATCTGGGGTTGATTACACATTTCCATGGGCGGAAGTAGCCATTTATAGTCCGCGCCAAACTGCAAGTCCGCTCTGAAGTTGTTGCGAGCAGGTGTAGTCATACAATTTGCTATGGCGACGCCATTCATTTCTATATTCAGAGCGGACTAGCAGTTTTACGTGGACTATACCTTATATTGTTTGAAGCTGTAAAATATAATGTAACAAAATTCCAACATTATTATTTATTGCCCTACCCTCATAATATTTCTCTTTCTACCCCCAGATTCGTGCAAGTTTCTCCACGACCGCTCAGACTATAAACACGGTTGGCAGCTGGAGCGGGAAGATGTTGTTGAAGGGGACTCCGACTATGAAGTGCACAGTGATGACGATCTACCCTTCAAATGTTTTATATGCAGGGGTAGTTTCGTAGAGCCAGTGGTTACTAAGTTAGTATCTTTATATATATATATATTTCTTATGTGCGTGTGTATGTCACTGAACTCCTCCTAAACGACTGGACGGATTTTGATGAAATTTGTTGTGTGTGTTCAAGGGGACTTGAGAATGGTTTAGATTCAGAATTTAGTCCGTGGGAAAAGGTATTTTTAATTTTTAATTCGTAAGTAGTTATAGAGTCGGAAACTATGCATTTGATCAAGTGATGATCTTTAGCAAAGTTGTTGTCCAAGAGCCCACGAGGGTTTGGGAGTTGGTAGGACCAATTTTCGACAGATGGCACCACTGTCATTCCAATGCAGGTGCAAATTTTCCGTTTTATGTATGTCATATTATTTCTTTAAAATGCGGGCGAAGCCGCGGGCACCACTAGTCTTATATAAAATTCTCGTGTCACAATGTTAGTTACCGTACTCCTCCGAAACGGCTGCCGATTTTCACCAAATTTTATATGCATATTCCGTAGGTCTGAGAATGGTTACTATTTTTCGTACCCCTAAGTGATAAGGGTTGTTCGACCTTGACATTTTTTTTATTTATATGACAACACAACATTTGCCGGGTCAGCTAGTTTATTATAAAATTAGATTTTTTTGATATGCTCTTTGATAAGTAAAGATACTTTGCCGCATTGAAATTGAATGAAGCCACTAAAAGGCTGATTTGTCAGTTATTTTTTTGAATTCTTGACAAATAAAAAACATTTTTAAAGAAAATTTACGAATAAATAAGTAATACTGCGTAATTTACATAATAAATAAATATTTCAAGTATTTTAGGGACATTTTAGCACGGAGACGTGGCGAAACTTTTTTACCCATATAAACAATCTACTAGAGAGAAAGAGATGTCATGTCAATTTGAAGGTGCAATCCTTTGTGGTTCGACTCCGGCGGCACCACAACCAAACCTATTTCTGTTATAACAGCAGTATTAAGCTCGGCTGTGTTCTGATTTTAACGTTGTGGGGGTGCCTCAGGGGTAGTTGCGCATCTGTGGCCGACCTCAGGTAAGAATATCTAATCCTATCTGGAGTTGATTACAGATGTCCATGGGCGGCAGTAGCCACCTACCATCAGGAGGACTGCATGCTCTTCTGCTACTCCTATATATAAAAAAGAAGCGTAATATGTTTTATGGTTTGACTGAGGAATAAGCTGGAACGTCTCAGAAAAGTATGTCTCCCTTACCACACCCTTCAAATCAGAACACAGCAGCGCTTAACACTGGTGTTATTAGGCTGAAATAGATGTGGCGGTGGTGCCGCCGGAGTCGAACCACAAAGGGTTCTACCACCTTTTTTGAAGTCGGTTAAAATCACTTAACAATGTTATTAAAAGAACACCTTTTCTTAATCATCTTTTATCTTTTCTTCCCAGGTGCAAGCACTACTTCTGCGAGAAATGTGCCTTGCAGAACTTCAAAAAGAGTTCCAGATGCTTCATTTGCAATACGCAAACTAGTGGCGTATTCAATCCTGCAGATGAGCTGCGTCAGAAGCTAAGGAATCGTGAAGAAGAAGAAGATGATGATGATGATTGATGGAGAATGATAATGAGCTTTGAATAATGATGATGAGTGATTGAGAATGATGTGTGAAAAATAATGATGAGTAATAAGTAATAGTGATGAGTGAGTAATAATGACGATGAGTTTAAAGTTGATGATGAGGGATTAAGAATGATAATAATGAAAAACAAATTATTAAGAAAAAATAATAATGATGAGAGAAGAGAAGTGAATAGAAAATTATGATAAGTAACGGGTAATGATTGTGACCGATAAATAATGATGATGAGTAAGAAATGATAAATAGGAGAAATGATGTGTTTACAGTTGATAAGGATTGATGAATAATGCATTAAGAAAAATATGGATGATTTGTTGATAATAAAAAAATATCATTATTAACAATTATATTGTGAATATGATGACAATATATTTGTCACTGTTATAAACTGTTTTGGTCTATTTATTTCTGCGCTCTTACAAATACATGCACATACCATCCATCATATTAAATTACCATTATTCAGATATGAATGATATATTTATTTATTTTACTACCTTTTACACGCAGCTTCGCTAACGATCAGATGGCGATATTCGATTTTTTTATAATATAAGAGTAGCAGACGAGCATACAGTCTGGATGGTAAGTGGCTACTGCCGCCCATGGACATCTGTAATCAAACCCAGATAGAATTAGAGATTCCTGAGGTCGGCCACAGATGCGCCGCTACTCCTGAGGATTAAGCTGGAGTGCCTCGGCAAAGTATGTCTCCCTTACCACACTATTAACACCTCTAAAGTTCTTCGGAAGCAAGCAGTCCACCTGATGGTAACTGTCGAATGAACATCAATAATCAACTCCAGATAGGATTAAAGTCCTGCCTGAAGTCGATCACGGCGTTGCTAACCCTGAAGAATAAGTTGGAATGCCTTATAAAAGTTATTCTCTTACCACACCCTTCAAACTAGAACACAGCAGCGTTACAATGTTGTTATAACACAAAAATAGAGAGTAGAATCCTGTAATTTGTCCCTGAAGGCACGAACGTCACTTATTTCTCTAATAACAGCAGTGTTAAGCGCTACTGTTCTGGTTTGAAGGGTGGGTGTGATACTTGTCTGAAAGGTTCCAATTTACTCCTCAAGGCTATCAACAGCCGACCTCTGGTACGGCTAAATCTATCTGGGGTTGATTACAAATGTCCATATAGCAGTAAGATACTGTTGGCTTTAATTCCATAACAAAGATTATGACGTCATCACCGTACTTTATTGACGTAATCGTGTTACTATTTTAATGTGTAACGAAATAGAAACCATAGAGCTATTCGATAATAGAAGTAACTGTATATAAGAAGTAATTTCTACCTAATAACAGCAGTGTTAGACGCTGCTGTGTTCCGGTATGAAGGGTGTGGTAAGGGAGACAGACCTTTCCGAGGCGTTCCAGCTTAGTCCTCAGGGGTAGCGGCGCATCTGCGGCCGACCTCAGGTAGGAATATCTAATCCTATCTGGGGTTGATTACAGATGTCCATGGGCGGCAGTATCCACTTACCATCAGGTGGACTGCATGCTCGTCTGCTACTCTTATATTATAAAAAAAAGAAGTAATTTGAAACAAGTTTAGTTTGAATTTAGTTTAACATGATTCAAAATTCGATTAATATCCTTGAGTTTTTCATACATGGCAAAAATAAACAAATAAATGGGAGTAAATCAGCGAAAAATAAACAATTTTGAAATGTTTATATACTTTCTTTATATTCTGTAGGATCTGGATATGCTTGGAAATAAAAGGTCGCTAGGAGCAAAAACCACTTAAGTACGTAATCCTTAACGAAAATTACTTAAAAAAAAAATCAAGTGTCTATCTATTACGGTTTAAGAGATAAAGCCCTGTGACTCAAGAACAGACAGCGGAGTGTTTCGTTTTATCCTTTGAGTACGGAATCCTAAAAATCATTGTATAAGATGGCATTATAGATATGTTTCAGTACATTTGAGTTATAGGGAAATAAAATTATTATTTTTCAAAACTAAAAATCAATCTAGTAACTTTGCCTGAAGTCTCCCTCGTTCATCGTCCCTCGAACATCGTTAATCCTGAGGATGTTGATAAGGACAATGGTACAAAATTATTAAAATCGTGTATTGTCATCGGTTTTTGATAATTTTTCAATATTTTGAATTAAACTGAATGTTTAAAGTTTTAAGTGGTTCAAAGATTCCGTTACTGTTACGTACATACATACATACAACCCAAGCTAATAAAAGCGTGTTAAAAAGGGGATCTGACTCCTCGGACCCCTCGATTGAGAGGCTAAGTATCAAACTATCAATTACTAGGCTATCACTGTATCATCCCTGTAGTCCCGGGACTAGAATAGGGCTATGGTACCCTCTGTCTGTCGTAAGAGGCGACTAAAAGGGGGCGTCTGGGGTTGCGGGCGGCAAGAGTGGGAGCTCGAACCGTCAAGTAACCGAGAAGGACGGCGGTGTGTGTGGCCGTATACCGTTGTAAGCACCAAGTATGTGGGAAGAGCGTAAACTGCTCCTCCCAGGGCAGAGCCCGGTAGAGGCATCCCGCTCGGAGAACTCCGGTTGTGTTCCATCGGAGATCCCGGAGTTCTCCACCAAGCGCTGAGAACCGCAACCGGGCGGGTTTTAGTGCGGAAAAAAATCCCACATAACCCGGCGTCGCTCCTACGGCGTCGGGTACTTCTATAATAAAAAAAATGTAATTCTACAAATAATAACAAAAACAAATCATAATTATAAATAACTACTAATTCTGCATGTTCTCAGAAATATACCTACAGTACCTAATTACTTACAATCGAAATAATTTTATAATTATTAGCAAGAAAATCGATTATATGGTAATTATTTTACCGCAGTTAATAGTCAAAGGTAAGATTACTTAGTTATACGCTCTGCTATGCGCGGGGAGTACCGAATCATCCATCATCATAATGGGTAATTTTCAATCATTTAAAATTGGTAAGAATTGCAATTTTTCAAATTTCAATTATGAATGCATTAGTTATCACTTTAAGATGTTAGGAGCTTTTCTTGTCACGCGGGTTTGTGTACATGCGTGTCTATGTTCGTTTCGTAATACTTTTCCTGTCATGTAAGCTACATACACGCGCATTAGTTATCACTTTAAGATGTTCGGACCTTTTCTTGTCAAACGGGTATGTGTACACGCGTGTCTTCATCCTATCGTTTCGTAAACACTTTTCCTGTCATATTAGCCACATACATGCGGGATGCAGACAGATAGAAACAGTTTAATTCACGTGTAAGACACTCATATGTAGAGACACCGTGATAAAGAGACAATTAGGATGTTTCCTGTCGCACGTTTAAACATGCATGCGTGCCACTTGCATCCTATAGCGTCATACACTCGCGATAAGACTGCAGGGAATTGTTCATGTGTTAGTGCAGTGTGCATGTGGATGTGAACACTGTGCGCATTGAAGGTGGTAGAACCCTTTGTGGTTCGACTCCGGCGGCACCACCGCCACACCTATTTCTGCCTAATAACAGCAGTGTTAGGCGCTGCTGTGTTCCGGTTTGAAGGGTGTGGTAAGAGAGACATACTTTTCCGAGGCGTTCCAGCTTAGCCCTCAGGGGTGGCGGTGCATCCGTGGCCGACTTCAGGTAGGATTATCTAATCCTATCTGGGGTTGATTACGGATGTAAATGGGTGGCAGTAGCGTACCATCAGGTGGACTGCATGCTCGTTTGCTACTCCTATATTATAAAAAAAGAACACGTGTGACAAGATAATATCCCCTAGAGTAGTTAAGCAGTGCGCGTAATTCCGCGGCTTGTGTAGATCTTATTACTAAGTTAGCAACGTGGGGCGGTTGGTAGTAGGACGACCACTTGTCAAGGGCTCTTCCGTTGTTTGTTATCGATTGTGGTTGCTTTTGGGTAGCACAAACACCTTTTTTCCTTTTTTTTTTGTTTTCGAGGGGGAAACCTTCAAAAGGTACCCGACGACGTGGGAGCGACGCCGGGTTATGTGGGATTTTTACCGCACTAAAACCCCCCCGGTGGCCGTCCTCAGTGCTTGTTGGAGAACTCCGGGATGTCCAACGGAACACAACCGGAATCCTCCAAGCGCGATGCCCGGATCGGGCTCTGCCCTGGGGGAGCGTTCGCTCCGCCCACAACATCTGGTGATTACGACGGTATGCGACTACACATACCGCCGTCCTTCTCGGGGTAGCATACTGGACGGTTCGAGCTCCCACTCTTGCCGCCCGCAACCCCGGTAGCCCACTTTTAGTCGCCTCTTACGACAGACTGGGGATACCGTAGCCCTATTCTAGTCCCGGAACTACAGGGACAAAGCACCATTTTTCCAAACACACAGATATATGCTCGCGTGAATTAATCTGCCTTTGTGACCCCTGGTGGCATGAAAACCCATGACATGAAAAGCGATTCGGTATCTTTCTCCATTCGAAGGTAATGGTACCTATACTTCAGGGTTTAGCCCAGTTGCCAACAAAAATGGACAGCAATGGACATAACCTTCAAACCAGAACATCTTGTATGTAAAATCTCGTGTCACAATGCTAGTTGCCGTACTCCTCCGAAACGGCTTTACCGATTTTCAAGGGTTGTTCACCATTAACATTTTTTTATTTATATGGCAACACAACTTATATGGCACACAACGTTTGCCGGGTCAGCTACTAGGCTTATAATATAATCTTCATTGTTCACAAACAGGTTGATAAATATCAGAATTTTACATGACTTTGTTTCTTTAACTATTTAAAAAATATTTATACTTGTAATTTTATTATATATATATATATATATATATGTATATATATAATATAATAACAGCAGTGTTAAGCGCTGCTGTGTTCCGTTTTGAAGGGTGTGGTAAGGGAGACATACTTTTCCGAAGTTCCGTTCGGGCGACGCGAACGGAACTTCGACAGAGAGAGAGAGATATGAGTTAGCAAAGATGGAAAGAAAGAGTTACGTTTCATATATTGATTTTTTTTTTGTAGTATAGGAGTAGCAGACGAGCATGCAGTCCACCTGATGGTAAGTGGCTACTGACGCCCATGGACACCTGTAATCAACCCCAGATAGGATTAGATATTCCTACCTGAGGTCGGCCACAGATGCGCCGCTACCCCTGAGGACTAAGATGGTACGCCTCGGAAAAGTCTGTCTCCCTTACCACACCCTTCAAAACCAGTGGCGTAGCTAGGTAACCAAGGGCCCTGGGGCAAATAAAAAAATGGGGCCCCACTGCTATGGAAACTGATTAGGTTTTATCAAACAAAAACATGAAATATACAAATACTTTATAAATGCTAAGCTATTTAAGCCCTTTTTTGTGCAGTGCAGGGCAGGTAATAAAAATATTAAACAGTAACAACATAAATTACAATTAATACTCGATGTAGGTTTGGCTAATAAAACGAAATAGGATCGTCAAGGATTTATCATATAAAGGTCGGGCCTAACCGACTAAATAACTATTTTATTTACAATGATCCTAGCTTTAGTTTCCGCAAAAGTATAACGTTTCCACATAAATCAAAAATGTTTCACTGTAGGGACATTTGTTCTTAAAATAGGTAGATCAAAGCGTCATAGGACCACGATTGGATACGATCCTATGACGCTAATGTGTCCGTTATATTTTCGCAAGTTACAAACATATATGTCATAACATCGAAGAATTAGTTGATTAACCAACAAATTCTTCCATGTTATGACATATGTATTTATGTATAATCCTTAAGGATTAGTATGCAAATGTATGAAAAAATAAGTATGCAAATGTATAAATTAAGGGTCCATGTGTCGGCGCACCCCGATTTGATACGATTGCGCATTAACATGCCGATCAATACATTTATTGATTTATAAATATACTCGTATAATATACTCGATACTAACAAATAAACTTTATAAATATACTCGATACTAACAAATAAACACAAAAAAACATATGTCTGCAAACTATTCACATTTGTGCATAGGTGGTCTGCACCGTATCCCTTAGCCGGTTCTTACGGCACCCACGGGAAGAGAGGGGGAGGCCCTATTTTACAACGCCGGGGCCCCACGACGGAATACTTCCGTTAGGTCGCATTCTAGCACTCCATATTTGCTCATTATTTCCTTGCATGATTGGTGAACAGTCCATGCTTGAGTTAGTTGAGGTAAAACTAAGTACTAGTACAGAAAGAATTTAGGGGAATTCCCTAGGCATAACTTTTAAATTACTTTCAACTGAGTTGTCATGTTTAAAGTGGGGTTGCAACATTTCATATTTATTTTGAAAATGGGAGAAATTTCCAAAAGTTCCGTTCGATCGAGATTTCTGGTAAGGGTTCGAGGGCCCCCTGAGTTTGAGGGCCCCGGGGCACTGCCCCGCCTAGCCCCTAGGTAGCTACGCCACTGTTCAAAACGGAACACAGCAGCGCCTAACACTGCTATGATGCTATAATTATAATTAAATATATATATAAATATTCATTATGTATAGGTGAAACTTTCAAATGGGCTTTCAGGGACAAATCAAAATCTATATGGATTAGCGAAATAGTTTAAAGGAGTTACGAGGCCGATTTTGATATAAACTAAAACTGCATCATTACCTACTTTTTAAAATGCCTCTATCCCTAGCCGAGAGACTAACGAGTTAATTTTGAAAAAGCACCTCATATTTTTCCACTATCGGATAGTGTTGCTTAAGGGTCAAATTCTCTAAAGTAACAACCTCATTTTTAAGAAAATACATATTTATACATAAATACATATAGATAAATCTAAATAAGTTTTACTTCAGTCGTGTGGTCTAAAAACACTTGCATTTTTTTGTTAAAGAGCCTTATTTTTTCCCAGATATTCCAATACTGTTCCTCCTCTTCTATCTATCGATGGTGGCAGCCAATCCGTGTATCAATCGGACCCTCAACGCCCTACCTTACCCGGGAGAGTGCGACAAGTACATCATATGCTGGCATTACTTTCCCTTTGTCTTCCAATGCCCTTATGATTTGCTTTTTGACGTGCCTACTAATGTAAGTATTATTACAAATCTATTTTTTTATAATATAGGAGTAGCAGACGAGCATGCATCTGATGGTAAGTGGCTACTGCCGCCCATGGTCATCTGTAATCAACCCCAAATAGGATTAGATTCCTACCTGAGGTCAGCCAGAGATGTGCCGCTACTCCTGAGGACTAAGCTGGAACATAAAAAGTATGTCGCCCTTAGCCATACCCTTCAAACCAGAACACAGCAGCGCGTAACGCTGATGTAATGAGGCAGAAATACCACCACCAAATCGCAAGAACTGCTTCACTAAGTTAATATGTATGGCAATATTTCCCTTACATTCTTCAAACCAGAACACAGCAGCGCTACACTGCTGTCATTAGGCAGAAATAGATGTAGCCGTGGTGCCTCTAGTCTTAGAATCTGGTAGAACCTAAAGGTTCAACCTTGAAATAATCACAACCAATCTCTTGCAGAACTGCCAACCGCCTGGGCTAGCCAACTGCTCATACACACCATCCACAAAGACCCCACCTACCACCGAAACCCCAGGATCTGAACCTCCAAGCACAGTCACTCCTTTAACAACACCACTACCTCATTGGACGCTCCGACCATTCACAACACCGAGATCACCTTCAACACCAACTACAACACTTCCATCGGTAACTGAAGCACCAGCAACAGAAAATGTGACAACAGAAGAATCACCAACAACAGAATGGCCTACCAGTGAAACAACAACAGCTGAACCAAGTGGCTCTGAATCTCCAGTTACTATTCCACCAATGACGTCAACTACTACGGAAACACTATCCACTACCAGTGAATTTACGAGAACAGAAGCACTATCTACTACTAGTGAAGTAACTACAACAGAAGAACCATCAACTACCAGTGAGTTGACTACAACAGGAGGAACATCAACTACCAGTGAAGAAACTACAACAGAAATACCATCCACTAGTAGTGAAGTAACTACAACAGAAGAGACGTCCAATACTACTGAACTTTCTACTACAGAAGGGGCATCAACTACCAGTGAAATGACAACAACAGAAGCACCATCTTCTACTAGTGAACCAACTACTTCAGAAGGACCATCTACTACTACTGAACTAACCACTACAGAAGGTGCATCCACTACGAGTGAACTGACTACAACAGAAGTACCATATACTAGTGAACCAATTACTACAGAAGGATTATTCACTACTACTGAACTGACTACTACAGAAGGGGCATCTACTACTAGTGAACTGTCTACTACAGAAGAGGCATCTACTACTACTGAAATGTCTACTACAGAAGGGGCATCTACTACTACTGAACTGTCCACCACAGAAGCACCATCCACTACTAGTGAACTGATTACAACAGAAGCACCATCTACTAGTGAACCAACTACTTCAGATGGGACATCAACTACTACTGAACTAACCACTACAGAAGGAACATCTACTACCAGTGAAATAACTACAACAGAGGAATCGCCAACTACAACAGAACCTACAAGTACCACTGAGGCTCCACAGACTCCTATCACAATAGAACCATCCCCACCACCAGCTCACTGGACCCTCCCACCACTCACAGTACCGACATCATCTCGACCTACAACACATACTCCCGAATCTACTACCAAACATTACTTACCTCCATCAGCTGAAAGAACTACATTGCCTTCAGTCCCTACAAGGAAAGGATTCTCTACTACAAGTAAACCATCTACTGTAACTTTGCCAACGGATACGTCAGAGTCATCCCCTCCATCAGGCCACTGGACCCTCCCACCATTCAGAACATCAACATCAACATCGGCTACACCAGAAGAACCATCTCCTACCAGTGAAGTAACTACGACAGAAGGATTCTCTACTACAAGTGAACTATCTACTGTAACTTTGCCGACGGTTACATCGGAGTCATCCCCTCCACAAGGACACCGGACCCTCCCACCATTTACAACATCAACATCGTCTACAACAGAAGAACCATCCCCTACCGGTCAACTGACAACAACAGAAGCACCATCTACTACCAGTGAAGTAACTACAATAGAACAACCATCTCCTACCACTGAAGTGACTACAACAGAAGAACCATCTACTACCTCTGAAGTAACTACAACAGAACAATCATCTCCTACCACTGAAGTGACTACAACAGGAGAACCATCGACTGCCTCTGAAGTAACTACAACAGAACAACCATCTCCTACCACTGAAGTGACTACAACAGAAGAACCATCTACTACCACTGAAGTGACTACAACAGAAGAACCATCTACTACCAGTGAAGTGACTACAACAGAAGAACCATCTACCACCTCTGAAGTAACTACAACGGAACAACAATCTACTACCAGTGAAATGACAACAACGGGACAACCATCCACTACAACTGAAGTAACTACAACAGAAGAACCATCAACTACCACTACTTCTTTGCCACCTATTACGTCAAAACCATCCATTGCTCCCACACGCTGGACCCTCCCACCATTCACAACATCAACATCGTCTACACCAGAAGAACCATCCACTACCAGTGAAATGACAACAACAGAACAACCATTTACTACAACAGAAGAACCATCCACTACCAGTCAACTGACAACAACAGAAGGACCATCCACTGCCACTGAAATTTCGACAACAGAAGCACCATCCACTACCAGTGAACTGACAACAACAGAAGTATCATCCACGACAACTACTTCTTTGCCACCTATTACGTTAGAACCATACATTGCTCCTACACGCTGGAAGCTCCCACCAGTCACATCACCAACTTCAACATCGCCTACACCAGAAGAACCATCTACTACCAGTGAGCTGACAACAACAGAAGAACCAACCACTACTAATGAAGTAACTACAACAGAAAGATCTTCCACTACCAGTGAAGTAACTCCAACAGAACAACCATCTTCTACCACTGAATTAACGACAACAGAAGAACCATCTACTACCAGTGAGCTGACAACAACAGAACAACCATCCACTACCAGTGAACTAACTACAACAGAAGGACCTACTACTACGAGTGAAGTAACAACAACAGAACAACAATCCACTACCACTGAAGTAACTACAACAGAAGAACCATCCACTACCACTACTTCTTTGCCACCTATTACGTCAGTACCATCCATTGCTCCTACACGCTGGACGCTCCCACCATTTACAACATCAACATCAACAACGCCTACAACAGAAGAACCATCTACTACCAGTGAAGTAACAACAACAGAACAACCATCTACTACAACAGAAGAACCATCCACTACCAGTGAAATGACAACAACAGAAGGACCATCCACTACCACTGAAGTAACGACAACAGAACAACCATCTACTATAACAGAAGGACCATCCACTACCACTGAAGTAACGACAACAGAAGCACCATCCACTACAAGTGAAGTAACTACAACAGAACAACCATCTACTATAACAGAAGAACCATCCACTACCAGTGAAATGACAACAACAGAACAACCATCCACTACAAGTGAAGTTACAACAACAGAAGAACCATCCACTACAAGTGAAGTTACAACAACAGAAGAACCATCCACTACAAGTGAAGTAACTACAACAGAACAACTATCCACTATAAGTGAAGTCACTACAACAGAAGGACCATCCACTACGAGTGAAGTAAGTACAACAGAAGAACCATCTACTACGAATGAAATGACAACAACAGAACAACCATCCACTACGAGTGAAGTAACTACAACAGAACAACCATCTACTACCAGTGAATTAACTACAACAGAAGCACCATCTACTACAACTGAAGTAACTACAACAGAAGAACCAACAGTTACAACAGTATCTACGACGGAATCAACAACTGAACTTTCAACCGTTACTCCCATAACATCAACTGTTACTGAAACAATGCCTACAACCGTAACACAACCAATTATAACTGAAACTACCACAACCGAGTTTACAACAGAGACAAGAACAATCGTTATTGAGCCAGTAAAGGCTACTGAGACGATACCATCAATTTTAACTACAGAACAGACAACAGTTACAGAAACGCTTGCTCCAACTATAACAACTGAGTTTACAACAGAGACAAGTACAACCGTTACTGCAACAACGGCTATTGAAACCACACCGTTAACTTCAACAACGGAAAGCTCTACAACAATGAATGTTACGTCACCACCACATTATACCTTACCACCGTTAAGAATGAAAACTCTACCACCGTTCACGACTACAACTGCAACGCCTGTAACAGTTGCGTATGAACCATCTACACTACCACCGTGTTTGGAGAAGCCTATATTTGTACCAGATCCATTAGATTGTAAATACTTCTTCTACTGTGAAAATGGTTATTGGTACCACTATTCATGTCATTATGGTCAAGACTTCAGTCCGACTAAACTGGTAAGTAACAGCTTATTTAGTTTTTATAATATAGGGGCAGCAGACGAGCAGTCCACCCGATGACAAGTGGCCACTGCGCATGGACATCCGTAATCAACCCCAGATAGGATTAGATATTCCTACCTAAAGTCGGCCAGATGCGCCGCTACCCCTGTAACTAAGCTGGAACGCCTCGGATAAGTATGTCTCCCTTTGCACACCCTTCAAACCAGAACACAGTACCCTTTGAAGGTTCCCCCTCGATAACAAAAAAAAGATAAGATTAGGTTAGCATCGGTCGGCCACAGATGCGCCGCTACCGCTGAGGACTAAGCTGGAACGCCTTGGAAAAGTTTGTTCTGAACCAGTCCAAAATTGATTATAGATATCCAGTAGTTAGGGAGCGTTCAAGTATTACGTAACGAAATAATTTCTTGTAAAACGTTACGATGCGTTACAGGGGCGGGAGGGGGTCTTTCTTAATACACGTTACGTAACATTTTTTAATAAAAAAATAGAGATTTAAAACTCCTAAATTGGCAACCCTTTTCATTTACGTTTTACGGGGAATCCCTTGAATGAGTGGGTTCAGCCGAACTAAGTCCTGAGTATTCTGAGTTAGACTAAGTATAGTACAGTATAGTAGTATACATGCTTTGACTATACTTAAACTAACTTAGAATACTCAGGATACCTAGTTCGGCTGAACACGCCCAAGGATAAAAACTATAACATAACTTTTTAGCGAGTTTAGGGTAAAAATTGACACTTGAGTGTTACGTAACGTTTAGAGGGGGAGGGGGGGGGGTATAGAAAAACGTTACGGTGCGTTACAAGGGGGGGAGGGGGGGTCAAAAATCTTCAAAAATTGCGTTACGTAATACTTGAACGGCCCCTTACTAGGTGGACCGCTTTTACGTTTGCTTCTTCTTTCTTCAATAAATAAAAACTCTTTGAAAAATACCTCAGACAAAAAATAAGGAACTTCGTTTTTTTCCCTAATTTCGAAAACTTAAGTTACAACATATGATAAAATAATTAAAACTAATTTTCTTGTTTCAGAAATGCATGAGGCCCTGGCAAGCGCAATGCAGAGCTAAGAATTTTGATTTATAAAAATCATATAAGACCAATTGAAAAAGATTTTAATAAAAAATAAGCAACGGAACTAAAACATTAGTATTCAAACCGCCATCTGTATGTCAAACTGACGTTTAATTCAAAATGGCGGTACACAGATCACCTATAAATGTTGTGGTCTAAATAATTATAGTTTAAAAACTAAAAGCCACGCTAGAATCGCACATGGAAACCGTTAATCCTGATTCCTGACGAACCTGATGAAGAGATCGGGATAAAATTAAAATCGTGTGTTAAAACATTAAAAGTGTTACAAAGTGAAGATTAGTGTTACAATTATGCTTCGGTGTTTATTTGAACCAAAAGTCAAACTGCTTCGTATGACAAAATAAAAAAAAAATTGTAAAATAATGTTATTATAGTCGTCACAATTTAAAAGGCCCATTTTGACACATGCCATCCTAATGTCATTAATGTTTTAAACTAACTTTTTAGTAGACAGTTTACGACCACGTGACAGCTAAAGCTTGCGGCTATAAAACATTCGGAAGAAACCATAATCGATTAACTTTCAAATAATCGAAACTTAGAACTACCAATAATTAATTATTTATGCCTTTTTCATCATAACAACAATAAAATAATCATGATTTTGTTTCTTAGTGATTGATAAAACGCAAAAAATGCAGTTTACGATAGCACGAGCGATGCTTTATTTAATCTTCTAAAATGATTATTTTTTTAAATTACAATAGAATTTATTTTCTTTTTTCCTTTTATCAAATCTTTAGATGATTTAGAAAAAAACATTAAATAAATATTCTGTTTACAAAATATTAGGTAATCTGTACAATACGATGTGGGATTGTAATTGATTTGTCGTAAAAATCTATTTTCTTTGGTTATCGATTTGTATATCACATGCTTAGTGCCTAGCGATGGCATGTGTCATAATGTGCCTATTAAATTGTGACGACTATACGTATCTATCAAGATGCCAAACTAGTTTTAAGTTATATATTTTGACTATGTTTTCTTTTGACAATGTTTTAGTATACATATTGTAAGGCGAGCTACTCACATACCTGCTATAGGGGCAATCTAGGGTGATGGGGTGAGATGGGGTGATCGCTATAAGCCCCTTAAATTGCTATTGTGCTGGAAGTTTGTGGTATTACCGCTAGTGTGACGTCACAAAGCAAAACAGTATAGTTAACAGTGTACAACCCTGCAAGGATTTGAAATTTATAAGTAACATACGTGCAGTCCATGTTCATGCAGAAATTACCCTAATCACGCTACACAGTGCAACGTGCTTACCTACACACATTATAATTAAGATGGCAATTAAGTGTCATTTTACAACCTAGAGTCATATCCCCAATTTTATACCCTAGATTGCCCCAATGGCAGGTGTGTGAGTAGCCCGCTTTACACGCTAGATTGCCCCAGTGGCAGGTGTGTGAGTAGCCCGCTTTATACCCTAGATAGCCCCAGCGATAGGTGTGTGAGTAACCTGCTCTATACCCTAGATTGCCCCAGCGGCAGGTGTGTGAGTAACTCACTTTACACCCTAGATTGCCCCAGCGGCAGGTATGTGAGTAGCCCGCTTTACACCCTAGATTACCCCTACGGTAAGTGTGTGAGTAGTCCGCTTAAGTAAAGTATAGTCCGCGCCAAACTGCTAGTCCGCTCTAAAGTTGTTGCGAGCAGGTGTAGTCATACAATTTGCTACGGCGACACGATTCATTTATATATTCAGAGCGGACGAGCAGTTTTACACGGACTATACCTACTTTATCCTGTTCGCTGCACACGCGACAATATGCTTACCTACATCAATTACAATTAAGATGGCAATTAAGTGTAATTTTACAACATAGGGTCATTTCCCCATTTTACACCCTAGATTGCCCCAGCGGCATTCTATATATCTATGTAGCGCAGCAAAAGCGGATTCAATGGTCATGATGACAAATTCTGAAATCCCCTTCTATAATGTAGGTAAATGTCTACTAATTACAAAAATCGTATTATTTCGGCAATAAATTCAGTATTAACGAAAATATTTTAATTTTTTAACCAAATTTTGAATTAAGCGCGAATACGCTCACGTGTGTCATGGCGTCCGCGACTGACGTCACGCCATAGAAAAGTTCAAGCAATATGGTGACACGCCAACAAAATGACGTCATTTCGCCCCGATTAGCGTTTAAGACAAGATGGCCGACTGCATTATTTTACACTTTTATTTTATTGAAAATATAATAAATCTTACAGTTTTTATTAAAACTAGGTCTATTCCGAGAATTCTTTCAACATATTGATTTAAATTAAATCATTTATTCTTCGATCTTTTAATACTGTCATCATGCCCATTTTCGAGTCTTTTAATATGTATCCGTTGTGTTTTTGTCTTTTGAAATACGGATCGACTACAATGAAAAAATAATCGCTGCTATCAAGCCGTGTTTTTGTACAAAGACTTTTGTATATTGTGTAAATAAAATTTCTAAAATTTATTTAGTTTTATTACCCTTATTTTGCATATTCAGTTGGTAACCGATTTCTTGGTAAATGCTATTTATTTAACTGTGAATCATATAACTGCAATATTTTATTGTTATGACAGAAATGCTATTTATAGCAATAAGTAATAAAAAAATAGCGGCTGTTTTATATTGTATTCTCTAATATAAGATATTATAAGAGATTTTAAAATAAATCGTTACAAATTCAAACGCCCGAATAGAGCGTTTTATTTTTAGCGAATCAAAAGGAGTCTACACGTTTGTCGATGTTTGGTGTTTGCGACAAATACGAAGGGTGTGGATACAGCATAATAATCTGACTATATATAGTCCGCGACAATCTGCCAGTCCGCTCTGAATATAGAAAAGAGTCGCGTCGAATAGCAAATTGTAGATATTAGCGGGACGAAGATAGCGCGGGCCCTGGCACCTGTCTGCTGCTCGCTCTCGCCCCCGGATACATATCTGTGTTGTATGCCCTTATTGTGTTTGTCCACCGCCATCGTCACCGAGCCGATACCGATAATCATGACGGCGCCGAAGAAGCGTACATACATTTACTATAGCCGCGTGTCCACCGCAAGTCCGACACCCGAGCACCGTCATCCCGGCCACCGATATTTCGTGTAGACCGCGGTGGACAAATTACCGCCGTCATGACATATTAAAATCGGCCCGAAATAAATCTCGTTCTCGGTATCGGCTCGGTGACGGTGCGGTGGACAAACGACCTTACGTTGCTATGGAATATATGCTTGTAGTTATGCGCAACAACTTCAAAGCGGACTAGCAGTTTGGCACGAACTGTACCATTTTACCTTGCGTGTGCCTGCACGTATTTGCGTACACGCACGTCACAGGAAAAAGATACAAAAAGAATCTTCTTATAATTCATACGATTCTCGACGACCACTTAATTTATCACCACTGCTTTGGAACGTCCCTTAACAAAGTTACACTGCATCCACACTCTGGCTCTATCTATATATCTATTCAAAATAGGTTCTTTACAGAGCACTTTTTGAATGTCAATACAACTACCACCACTTCACAGGTGTTTCGTTATGGAGAAGAAGCGGCGAAAGAAACTCCATAACACACATCTTTTAAAAAAATGTTTTTATAATGTGGAGCTGGAACTACTTCAGACCAGACTTAAAATCCAAATCTCTACAAACGTATGGACGCATTGCTTGCAACAAAGTCCTTATGTCGTGTCCGCACTCTTGCCAAACAATCACAAATAAAAGCTTGTGGATAGATTACTTGTGTATTTTTTTATATTTTTACCTAACGATAAGGTAGACGGGCTACCTGATGGAAAGTAGTCACCGCCGCCTATGGACATTTGCAACACTGGAGGAATCGCCAATACATCGCTGGTTTTGAAGGAGAACTCTTTTTGCACCCCTCTTAACGAGCCCCATGTCATAGCGCTCAGGGAATACCACATTTTGCACGTACGCGGCAAAAATGTACAAACCGAACCCGGGAGGACCGCTACAGGTCCAGTTGATGTGAATGGAAGCTCATCCTTCGGCGAGTGGTGCGATGAAGGAAGGATGACGTGGGCACTAGATCAAACAGTTCCTCAGAACATTCACCATTGGAAAGCCGGTAGAACACGCAGAAGGAACCGCAGGCTTAAGGGTTCTAACCGATCAGAGATCGCTGGGTCATCGACGATTCGCACCGCGTGTTTCTGTACGGAGTCAAGCGGGTTAAGCTGGTGTTGTGGCGCCCCTGCCCAAAGATGCGAGCAGTACTCCATGTGGGGCCTCACTTGTGCTTTGTAAAGCAGAAGGAGTTGCCCCCAGTGAATTATTCCTTGGCTCTGTTCAGGACGCCCAGTTTGTTTGATGCCACCTTGGCTTCAACTTCCAAATGACTCCGATACTGCACGTCACACAAGATGTCAACTCCCAGGATCCCTACAGTTTTACCAATGGTGAGCGGGGACCCTGAAACCTAGGCGCTATGACAAATGGGATTTTTTAGCAGTAAGCACTCCATTGGATCAACGACAAGTATTTGCAAACCTACACAAATGAGTCAAACGCTCTATCCCGTTTAAATTTGTAACGGTTTGTTGTTTCGTAACAGTGTGACCGCGGCATTATATTTACGTTTATACCTTAAGGTACCTTTCCACTAAGCAAGACAGCAACGTAAGCGTTTCAAATCCACCTTGGAAAAAGTTTGACACCAATAGGAAAGTTTGATTTTCACTCAACGTTACGTTTCATCGATACCACGCAATCCTATTGGCGAATTTAACATTGACTTACTCCGTAAGAGCCACCTTTATGACAAAGAAATTGACCTTGCAATTAATTTAAGAATTTCCAAAATGTATAGAAAATAATAATTGCCGTAAATATACCATGATAACCTGATTTTGATTGCCATTGTTTGAATAGCCAATTTAACGCGCTGGGTAGTATTAATAAGGCGGAAGTAAAGGAAGTGTTGCATATAGAAAATATTATTTCGTCTTTAGACTTCCTGGGTAGAACAGCTGAATTATGTTGACCCATACTTGTATTGGTAAGTAGAAAATCATTTTTTTAATATATATTTGAGGTAAGAGATAATTTTATCGAGACGTTCCAGCTTAGTCCTCAGGGCGGCGCAACTGTGGCCGACCTCAGGTAGGAATATCTAATCCTATCTGGGGTTGATTACAGACACAGATTACATGGGCGACAGTAGCCATTTACCATCCGGTGGACTGCATGCTCGTCTGCTACTCCTATAATAATAAAAAAAAGATCAGGGATACTTTTCCAAGGGTTCCAGCTTAGTCCGACCTCAGGTAAAAATTTAATCTTATCAGGGATTCATTATACATGGGTAGGACCACTTACCATCCTTACCACCACTTACCATTAGGTAGACTAGAAGGTAAAAATCTTTTTGCCACACCTATGTCTGCATCATAACAGCAGTGTTATGCGCTGCTGTGTTCTGGTTTGAAGGGTGTAGTAATGGAGACTTTTCCGAGGCACACCAGCTTAGTCCTCAGGGGTAGCAGCGCATCTGTGGCCGTCCTCAGGCAGGAGGTCCTCAGGAAGTATCTAATCTTATCAGTTCATGACAGCAGGACGACTTGCCATCAGGTAGACTGCATGCTCGTCTGCTACTCCTATATAATATAAAAAAACATGAAAGAAGTAGCTAACGACCATGCAGTCCATCTGATGGCAGGTCACTGCTGTAAGAACATCTGTTATCAACCCCAAATATGATTAGAATCTTATCTACTTACTTCCATTATAAATAATCGAACAATCCATTTTTGATGTGAAACATCTATAGCCGCACGTAAAACCGATTTCTGGCGTGGCGACGCATGCCGTCGCATGACGTCGCCACGCTATACGATGGTATATATTAGTCGTCTATATGCAGTAGTGTGTACGGTGTGGCGACGCGTCGCCATGCGGATCGTAATATTTTATTTTATCATTATGACATATTTAGTTCCTATCACAATATGTTCTTTTCTGCATATTACTTTTACAAAATAATGTCGATGTTTCACATCTGCCAGGCGTCCCGTGACGGCTCACATTTTTTTTTTGCTTACAAAACATCGAAATTACTGCCCTATGTTACTAATATCTGTTTCAATCTTTAGTACGCAAAACATTGGATGGGTTGATTATTGATAACCGAAAATGTTGCCAATAAATAAGCTGCCTCTGAGGACTAAATTAGAACGTCTTGTGGACTGCTTTACCACATTTTTCAAAGAAAAACAGCTTTTGACTTATTTTTATATTTTTCTTTCAGCATTATGTGTTACAATAACTTTAAGCTCATGTCTTGCCCTCCGGGAATTACCATCCGAAGATATAAATATAGTTCAGATACCGGTAAGTCACATTTAAAGTAATATTTTTTAAACTCAAAGTAAAAAAAAAATTAAAAAGAAGCATGGAGAATCATTATCATCATCAACCCATTACTGTCCCACTGCTGGGCACGGGTCTCCTCTCATAATGAGAAGGATTAGGCCATAGTCCACCGCGCTGGCCAAGTGCGTATTGGTAGACTTCACATACCTTTGAGTTTTTTAATAAATCTCTCAGGTATGCAAGTTTCGTCACGATGTTTTCCTTCACCGTTTAGCAAGTGATAATTAATTTCTAATACGCACATAACTTTGAAGCCTGAGGTGCGTGTCTGGGATTTGTACCTCGGACCCCTCGATAGAGAGGCCGAGTTTCTTAACCGCTAGGCAACGCTTAGCATGGAGAATGTCATCACTTAACTCACGAATGCATGAAGAATGTGATCATTAACTCACGAATGCATGATGAATGTGAATATGCATACGAATACGCATATGCGAGGTTAATTAGGCAATAATGGGGAACAACACTAGAGTTATTTTAACCATGAGTAGTTATTGTTTTAAATATGATTTAAATACCAAATTATAAAATTATAACTAGTAGAAAACTATAAATTTCGTTGAGAATATCTTCTCCATAACGAAACACCTAGTGAAGTGATGGTAGAAATATTGACATTCAAAAATAGTTTCTAAAGAATCTACTTTCAATAAGTATAAATTCTTCTTCTTAGTCGATTCCTCATGACTGAGGCTCGTGACCATCAAGAACAGCCAAAAAATATGTTTACTTATATAATTTAATTTGAATACCTAAATTCATTTTAAAAATCTTTACAGTACCTTTATACAAAATGTAAGTAAAAATATAGGTTTTTTCAAATATACACAGCTATATAAATTAAAAGTAAAAGTATGTGGAATATCCAGACCAATCGACATAGATACTAAATAAAAATCAATGTATAAGCTGTAAAAAATCGGCTAAACCACTTAGAAGAAATATTTACAGATGCAAAGCGAGGCATAAATTTCCCATAGATTTAACATTTAGCAGGCACGGCCTATGTAGTAGTAATGATGTAGGAATATAATAGATGTATAGAACGATCTGCAGATGTAAACGAATCATGACGTTATGATACATTCAAAACCTACTCCTAAATTAATCTTTGAAGGTGGTACAAATAGTTGTGATTCGACTCCGACGACACAACGTGTTAAACGCTGTGTTCTGGTTTGAAGGGTGAGGTAAGGCAGACATTCTTTTCCGAGGCGTTCCAGCTTAGTCCTAAGGGGTAGCGTATCTGTGGCCGACGTCAGGTAGGAATATCTAATCCTATCTGGGGTAGATTACAGATGTCCATTGGCGATAGTAGCCACTTACCATCAGTTGGCTGCATGATCGTCTGCTACACCTATATTATAAAAAAACGACTTTATCTATTTTAATCTATTTACTTAAACGATCTTGAAGTATGACCATAAAATAAACCAACATCTACATTGCAGGATAAGAACTTAGACGCCCAATTGGATGCGAAGCGATCTATCAACCCAGTAAGCTTATTAAATGCCAATCCGGTGGACAAAGTGAGATCGCATGACTTATTGAACCCCGTTCTGATCCTATCGCAGCCAGCGTTAGATGACGAATTGAGACGACCTGCTAGATCAAGTAGTAGTAGCAGTAGCAGCAGTAGCAGTAGCAGTAGCAGCAGCAGCAGCGATAGCAGCAGCGATAGCAGCAGCGATAGCAGCAGCGACAGTAGCAGCAGTTCTGAAGAAGATTATTTAAGAATAGTAAAGGTACGAAGAAGTGCTCCATTGGAAGTAGATGACATTGAATCCCCAGGCGATCTCTACCCTCCGAAGATAGCTGCAGAAGATATTGAAAAACGTTATGTAGAGAATCGTAATAAAAGACATGGGCATGATTCGGATATGGACGATTCGTCTGAAGAGTGGGGATACCGAGGGGGTTTTATAGACTTTATAAGATTTCTGCTCAGAGGCATTAAGGATGACTTGAGTGACGAGGAATGTGGGTATAAACGTTCTATCTTTCTGACCGCTTTCAAGGACTGATGGACAGTCCACTCCTGTGATCGTCGTCAATACCCGCCCAATGCAGGCCGGGTCCTTTCAGTGTAAGGTTCAGGCCATAAACCGCTACGTTGGCCGAGTACGGATCGGATGCCTTCACACACCTTTCAGAACTCTATTTCTTAGAACTCTCAAATGTATGTTTCTACACGTTTTCTTTGACCCTTAAAGAAGTGATAATAATTTTCTGTCACGCACATAACTTTACAAAAACAGAGGTATATGTGCCTGTGCTTCTAACTTCGAACCAGATAGAGAAAAATATCAAACTACTTCGTTATCATTGCTTTTTACTGACTGACCTGACCTGACTGTCAAGGAAGGGTTGTTTATGTTTTTATTAATTCCTGTAAATACAGGCAAATAGCCTCCTTCCAACCTAAATAGGTTATAGATCCATTGCCCAAAGAACTTAATTACATGCATCACAATACATATAAACATCTTTACTTTCAAATTAGAATAATTCAGCTCCACTTTTTAATTTATGCCTAATTGGTCAATTTTCATTTTTCAATTCTCCATATTTTCAGAAAAGCATCAAGGAGCACGACGTCGACGCTGACGCACCACAGAAACAGGATGACGCAGCACTGACAAATCACTGACGCGGCTCCGATGATTTACTGACGCGGCGCTGACAATTTACTGACACGGCATTGACAACTGGAAATAAATTCTTACTAACATATTTAACAATTCAATAAACAGCAATTACAAAATCCCAATTTTTTTGTTTATTTTATAATTTTTTTTTATAATATAGGAGTAGCAGACGAGCATGCAGCCCACCTGATGGCAAGTAGCTACTGCCGCCCATGGACATACGTAATCAACCCCAGATAGGATTAGATAATCCTACCTGAGGTCGGCCACAGATGAGTCGCTACCCCTGAGGACTAAGCTGGAACGCCTTCGAAAAGAATGTCTCCCTAACCACACCCTTCAAACCAGAACACAGTAGCACTTAACGCTGCTGTTATGAGGCAGAATTAGGCGTGGCGGTGCTGCTGCCGGAGTCAAACCACAAATGGTTCTACCACCTTCATTTATTTTACTCGGTGCGGTTGAAAAATACTTTCGGGAGAAAATCAGAATATTATTTAGACCAATACTAGTATGAAAACGCTCAGACAGGATTCCAAAATACAATACATTCTTCCATAATCATCAACATTTATAATACACCTTTGTCCACTAATTTATCACAATTCAAGTATAAAATACATTGCAAAAGAACAGTTGATAATTCATAAATCAAACCAAGACTGAATACTTATTCCAAAAATATAAAAATAAAATAAGTACGAGTATTTAAAAGGGATGTAAATCATCTGGTCCATGCACGAATCAGTGGAATGTGACTGTAACACGAGGTATCTTTTTATAATAGGATAGAAATAGGAAATAGGCGTAGAGTTACCTGGTAACTGCCGTCAACAGATATTTTTAATCAACTCCAGATAAGACTATATAGATAGATATAGATATAGATATATATATTTTTTATTTTATAAATTTTTTAATGTATGTGTTTCTCTCCCTCTTCATTACTGTGTTTGCTGTTCTGGTATTTGTTTCCGTATTTGCCCATACAAATTCCAATCAGCGCCCCTAGCGGATTGTGTCAGAACTAGGAAATCGTATTGGCCCATACGTAAACAAATACCAAAACAGACATATTTGTCGAAACGTAAAAACTCCTGGTAAGGGTACTGTAGAGGCACTTATAAATTATCAATTACAATATATATGAAATGAAAACTTCCTCAGCGGCGTTGTGCACTCTTTGTGATGGATAAAAAATGTTAAACTCGCGTCAGGTCATGTCCTGACCGAAAATGAATAAGATGGCAAAGCAAGCTACAAAAGTCACGATGTCAAGGTCAGCATAGAAAAATATGTCAATGTGTGTCATTTTCATTTTTTTCATTTTTTTTCATTTATTGATTACTAGCTGACCCAGCAAACGTTGTGTTGCCATATAAATAAAAAATGTTAAGGGTGAACAACCCTTATCACTTAGAGGTATGAAAAATAGATAGTAGCCGATTATCAGACCTGAGATACTGAGTATGCATATAAAATTTGATGAAAATCGGTAAAGCCGTTTCGGAGGAGTACGGTAACTAATATTGTGACACGAGAATTTTATATATAAGATATTTTATTATTCAGGTTAGGTTTCGAAAGTTTTCACTTCTGCCGACACTCCCGGAGTGCAACCCGTTAATTTTTTTCTTAAACCACAACCGGATCGGAACATTTTACGTCATCATCATCATCATTATCATCATCAACCCATTACTGTCCCACTGCTGCGCACGGGTCTCCTCTCAGAATGAGAAGGATTAGGCCATAGTCCACCGCGCTGGCCAAGTGCGTATTGGTAGACTTCACATACCTTTTTAAGATTTTTTTTTATAAATCTCTCAGGTATGCAGGTTTCCTCACGATGTTTTCCTTCACCGTTTAAGCAAGTGATAATTAATTTCTAATACACACATAAATTTTGAAAATCAGAGGTGCGTGCCTGGAATTTGAACCTCGGACCCCTCGATCGAGAGGCCGTGTTCCTTAACCACTAGGCTATCACTGCTTTTATTTTTTTTTGTCATTTTACGTCACGGCTTTGGAACTCCCACATAAAACGCTATAGTCGTCCTTATCATGTCGTGTCCTTGTCCGTGGCGTCCTTGCGTTATATTATAAATTGATCTAGTAATAGTATAGTAAGTATATTTACATAAAATCATGTTGAGCAATAAAAATAATTAGCTAAATCGACCATGATAATGTAATATTAATTAAATCGTTCCAGTTATCAATTAGACATACTTGAAATTAGTATATATAATGACGGGAAAGTATAGGAAGCATCACATATCGGAAATATCGTTTCGTCTTTGGAACTCTTACGAGGAAAAACTAAAAGATGTTTTACTATTCGTGCCTTGGTAAGTGAATTTTATTTTATACGAACTTTTGCCCGCGGCTTCGCTCGCGTTACGAAGTAATATTTTCATACCCTATTTTATCCCCTTAGGGGTAGAATTGATCAAAATCCTTTCTTAGCGGATGCCTACGTCATAACATCTACCTGCATGCCAAATTTCAGCCCGATCCGTTCAGTGGTTTGGGCTGTGCGTTGATAGATCACTATGTCAGTCAGTCACCTTTGAGTTATATATATTTAGATTATAAGTATCTTGGAAGTAGCATGCATCCATCTGTGCTGAAAGAAGTAGGGGAGCCCATGATGCTAAATGTGTAGAAACTCGAGCGTCATTGGGACCTATACGATTGTGTAGGTTAGACGTTAGAATGAAGAAAAGGTTATATGCTATTTTTCGATTTAGCTGGGTGTTTTCTTATCATGACGATTTGAAAAAAAATAGTATGAGAATGTATGAAAAATAATCATCATCATCAACCCATTATTGTCCCACTGCTGGGCACGGTTCTCCTCTCAGAATGAGAAGGATTAGGCCATAGTCCACCGCGCTGGCCAAGTGCGTATTGGTAGACTTCACATACTTTTGAGATTTTTTATACATTTCTCAAGTATGCAGGACGCAGGTTTCCTCGCGTTGTTTTACATGAAAAATAATGTATTTTCCTAAAAAAAAGCTTTTTCCTTTAGTTCAGGTAGGAATATCTAATCCTATTTGGGGTTGATTACATATGTCCAAGGGCGGCAGTAGGCACTTACGATCAGGTGGACTACATGCTCGTCTGCTACTCCTATATTATAAGAAAAAAAAACTGATTGACTTACATAATTGAGTCTTAGTATTCAGTCCCAAATCTCAATAGTCTTAATCCCAAAAATAATTGTAGAACATTTTGATTAATACAGTAATGCCTTATTGATAAGGCAAAAATAACCGTGATGCGGAGTTTTTTTTTATAATATAAGCGTAGCAGACGAGCATGCAGTCCACCTGATGGTAAGTGGCTACTGCCGCCCATGGACATCTGTAATCAACCCCAGATAGGATTAGATATTCCTAACTGAGGTCGGGCACAGAAGCGCCGCTACCCCTGAGGACTAAGCTGGAACGCCTCAAACAAGTCTGTCTCCCTTACCACACCCTTCAAACCGGAACACAGCAGCGCCTAACACTGCTGTTATTAGGCAGAAATAGGTGTGGCGGTGGTGCCGCCTTCAAAAATTTCAATAGTCTCAATCCTAAAAAAAATAATTGTAGAATTACTTTTGACTTTTGACTAACACAGTAATGCATTGATGATGATAAGGCAAAAATAACGGCGGAGTCGGCGCAATAAAACTTTTTGAAAATATAATTGATTATATACTTGTTTTTTTCAGCGGTATGCGCTTTTCTTGTTTTGAGTCCCTGTCTTGCTCTCCCGAAACCATCCGAAAATGGAAAAATAGCACAAATTTCGGTAAGTTGTATTTCAAATTAACACGTTTCACTCAAAGTATAATAGCGTTCAATGGAAAATGCATGGAGAATATCAATATGTATATTAAAACGCATATACAGAGTGAAAGCGAAAGCTTGTCTTTAGATTGTTCAAAATACATAGGTTTAATACCTATAATTAACTTTAATAAACAATATATTGTATGTATGTGTTGTTCTTTTTGTAATTTTAAATTTTTAGCTTCTTCCCCCTTTATTTATTATTTGTTCTATAGTATGCTATCTCTAAATTTACACTTAATTTTATATATTAGTGCTGCATCTATCATTTAATTGCACCCTCCCTATTATTTTAAGTCATCCCTTCTTTAACTCCTTATCCTAAGGTTCTCTGGAAGAGATCGCTGTTTTAGCGATAAGACCGCCTTTTGTATCGTCCAAAATTGTATGTTTTGTTTTGTGTTCTTCTTTTGGGTTAAATAAAGAATATTATTATTATTATATATTGTTTACTGCTGCAATGATGTGTAACTCTGTAGAGGTAACCATCATTTTGAGCAATGATTAAGATGTTTTGCTGCATCTTTTTACAAATATATTTGAATTACTTGTTATACTAAATACACACCGATATATGAACACAAAAATAGAGAAATTGTTTCTATTATCTTAAGAAAATAATGCAATACTAAGTTTTTTACTGCAATATAATATATCTGACTCAGAGTCAGAGTACCGAAATATTCGTTACACCCATAGATTAGTAAAGATTACTCACTCCTAACAAGAAAATGTACCCAGTTTTGAGAATTGAAATAGTTGCGTAAAAAAGTTTTGCCACGTCTCCGTGCTAAAATGTCCCTAAAATATTTGAAATAATTATTTATTTATTATGTAAATTACGCAGTATTAGTTATTTATTGGTAAATTTTCTCTATAAATGTTTTTATTTGTCAAGAATTAAAAATAAGAACTTACTAATAAACCGTTTGTGACTTCATTCAATTTCAAGGCGGCGAAGTATCTTTACTAATCTATGGTTACACCAGAAATAATTCCTAACTAAAACTAAAATATATTTTACATCTTCAATGTCACTAACGTCAACTAAATCAGTAGTCTACATTACAGGATGCGAAATTGAAGGCCAAACGCGCTGTGGATTTATTGAGCCCCGTCGAGCAACGTGTGTTGGCGGCCAACGTGGCACGTTTCGCCAGAGGTGACATAGATCTAAGTGGTAGTGACAGCAGCATCAGTAGCCTTAGCAGCAGCAGCAGCGAAAGCTGGGAAGATGACTTGAAAATAGTAAAGGTACCGTAAAAAGTCTGACTGCGACATAAATTAGTAAAGGTTACTCACTCCTAACAAAAAATGTAAGCAGCTTTGACAATTGAAGTTGTCACTGTCATCTATTTTCGTGTTTGAAAAATAATTAAAATAATGTAGTTTTTAGATCGTTTACGAATGAAACGATATTTCTCCGCACTTTTTCTTCGATTTCGTGTTTTTGCACCACTGAACTGCACATGTCAGGCGGACTGCATGCTCGTCTGCTATTATAAAAAAAAAAGAATCACTGTCTTAACTTTCAAACGAGAATACCTACAGTATAGCATTATTGCTATAAAGCAGAAATATATGGTGCCGCCAAATTAATCTACAACTTTTTGACCTATTTATAATTTTCCGTGATATTTTCAGAGGAGCATCAGAGAACTCTACGCTGACGCAGCAAAGAAACAATAATGACGCAACACTAACGATTTACTGACGCACCGCTGACTTTCACTGACACGGATCTGATACAAACTGATAACAACTGCTTTCATCCTAACGGGCAAATCATATAGATTATAAGATGTTTTAATCATTATTATCAATTCAATAAAGGGCATTTATAAAATCACAATGTTTTGTTTATTTTATTTTTTGTCTTAAACCAAACACCTGTGCGAGAATATAAAAAAAATCTTTTTATTTTTATTTAAATTAATCGGAAAGTTTATTAGTGGCTAGACTTAGTCGGTTGAAATATTTTCCACTCAATCTACACTTATATTATAAAGAGGAAAACTTTGTTTGTTTGATTGTAATGAATAGGCTCAAAAACTACTGGACCGATTTTAAAAATTCTTTCACCATTCGAAAGCTACATTATCCACGAGTAACATAGGTTATATTTTATATGAAATATGTTTAATTAATAGATTTTGAGTGGGTACAAAGTTTCAACTAGCCGGGTCAGATAAGTATATTATATGACTAATGATTATGATAAGGATAGAAAATATTATGAGGCTGGTAGAATCTTAATCGTTCGACGGAGTTACTACCGGCACACCATTTTCTACCTTATAACACGTTATAATAGTAATTTGAGGGTAAAGCCCCGTATGGGAGACTCCTTACCTTAGGAACGGTAAGGTAAGGGTCTCCCTTACGAGGCCTGTCTACGAAATAGATTTTCAGCGTAGGACGACGTTGTGCACGTCGAAATAATACATTTTTTCTGCTTTTGACTGTCAAATCACAATTAATCTGCACTTATTTGACATATTAGATTGTGGCCTATTTTTTTCCTTCTAAGATGATAGAACTATTAGATATAATTTGACTGACTAGCGCAAAGTTCTTGTTTATCAATGGAAGGGTGTGGATGCCGGCTGATGTACATATGAGGTGACGCGAAACGCATCTGTGATGCAGATCCGAACCTTAAACCAGGTAGAACTCTTGTTCTATGAGGAGTCGGCTAAACATGGTATATAGGCAGTAACGTCAGTCGTATAAAAACAAAGGGATCCGTGTCCAGGTGTATGTAATTACAAAACACAATATGCGGACAAATAAAGCTAATTACCGTAAATCAACCGTGATAAAATAATTTTAATTGCTATTGTTTCAATTGTGAATTAGACACACCCAAACAAATATGAAAGCCCAACGAAGTATACACAATGTCCCTTATTGAAGTTTTTATTTACTTCTCAGATTGTGTGCCTGATAGACCTCAAATATGTATACCTATACGTATATTGGTAAGTAAGAAAATTAATGTTAATTTTTTTTATAATATAGGAGTAGCAGACGAGCATTCTATTCACCTGATGGTAAGTAGCTACTGCCGCACATGGACATCTGTAATCAACTCTAGATAGGATTAGATATTCCTACCTGAGGTCGGCCACAGATGCGCGCTACCCATGAGGACTAAGCTGAAACGCCTCGGAAAATTATGCTCCCTTAAAACACCCTTTAAACCCGAACACAGCAGCGCTTAAAATTGCTATTATGTGGCATAGGTGAAGCGGTGGTGACGCCGGAGTCGAATCACAGTGGGCTCTACCAACTGAAGACACGGTCTAAATCCTTCATCCAGCTCAATTCTGTCTATCTACTATCAACTTTACAACGTTTGCTTCGCGTAAGAACTTAGTTAAAACACCTTTTTTATATACTTGTTTCCTTTCAGCATTATGTGTGGTTGTTATAATACACCAAAGTCTTGCTCTGCCGATACTACCAATCGAAAATGAACGAACAATTCAGATTGCTATGGTAAGTTTGATTTTAAACACACTTTCTATATAGATACAGTTATGAGTGAGAGAGCGAATAAAGATCAATGATAACGAGTATAGGTTTATACTCATACGTATATTTTAACTGTACAAATATGTACAAATGTGTTTTGAAGGTGGTAGAACCCTTTGTGGTTCGACTCCGGCGGCACCACCGCCACACCTATTTCTACCTAATAACAGCAGTGTTAAGCGCTGCTGTGTTCCGGTTTGAAGGGTGTGGTAAGGGAGACAGACTTTTCCGAGGCGTTCCAGCTTAGTCCTCAGGGGTAGCGGCGCATCAGTGGCCGACCTCAGGTAGGAATATCTAATCCTATCTGGGGTTGATTACAGATGTCCATGGGCGGCAGTTGCCACTCGTCTGCTACTCTTATATTATAAAAAAAAATGTTCACAACATTTTAAACAGTCAAAAATTCTGTTGATTATTTAAAATGTTGTTTATATTTTTGTCATCTGAATAAAAATCTACACAAGTTGAATTAATAGAAGTAGTTCTATTGCACCCTTATTTAAGTGGAACGATAGATATTTGGCACTCATAAATCCCCCTTTTTATATTGTGGAAATAACAAACTGAACACTAAGTTAGAAAGCGTCGTACTGTCTCTCCTTTACCACACGATTCGAAGCAAGAAACAACATGTCTGAGGTGTCACATGTGGGATACCCGATTGGAACGAAGTTCCTTTCGTTTTGAAATAAGTATTATAGGAGGTATAATTAAATAAATTAACAATATTTAGGAGTTAAATGATAAATGAAATAAATGAAATAAATGAAAGAATGCTAATAAAATTGCAATCAATATTTTTTAACGTTATGAATATAAATATTTTGTTTTATTTTTAATTATTATATAAATATCAACTTGATTATAATTGTAATCACTAAATTCAATCTTAGTAACAAACTTGTAAGTTTACCTAGAGTTCTATGCTAGTTATTGTTTTGAGGTACACATACACAGCAGACGCGCGCGTCGCGTGGCTTGTCACTGTCAAGAGAAAGAGAGAGAAGGAATAAGTCGAATCCTATACTCGCCCTTCCCCCTCTCCGAGCGCTACGCACGATAGCAAAGGTGTCGTGAGGATTTTTCGTGACGCTCGCCTAGCCCCCTTACCCAGCGTACCGCGCAATAAGGAACTTCGTTCCAATAACAGCGCTTAACACTGCTTTTATAAGGCAGAATTAGGTGTACCGTACCAAGAGCTATGAACCACAAAGGGTTCTGTAATCAACCATCATGAATAATGTACATAAAGTAAATCAACATTTCTATATTACAGATCAATAAAGCAGATGCCCCATTAAAAGCCAAGCGAGCTGTCATCTGGAATGAATTAAATCCAGTTGGAGGCAATACATTAGATGAAGTGAATGCCCTACCCAAGTTAACCATTTGGAAGTTTCCTAATGAACGTCGTGCCTTTATCGGCGATACGGAGATTTTCGTGAGAAGCGCTACTGGCCGTGGCGGTCATAACTACAAAGTAATCGAGGTCTCATCCGAAGAAGTCACAGCTGAACAAGGTTTAGCGTCCGACCAAGTTACAGCCGAAAAAGTCACAGCCGACGTCACAGCTGAAAAAGTCACAGCCGACGTCACAGCTGAAAAAGTCACAGCCGAACAAGTTACAGCTGAAAAAGCCAGTGCTGAACAAGTGACAGCCGAGCAAGTTACAGCTGAAAAAGTCACTGCTGAACAAGTCACTGCCGAACAAGTTACAGCTGAAAAAGTCACTGCTGAACAAGTCACTGCCGAACAAGTTACAGCTGAAAAAGTCACTGCCGAACAAGTTACTGCCGAAGACGTCACTGCCGAAGAAACCGATCAAGTGACTGCCGAAAAAGACGACTTAACAATAGCAAAGGTACCGAGAAACGCGCCTTTGGACTTATTCGATGAAACCCCAGCTATAAGCGATCTCGAAACAAAGATAGCTATACAACGGCCTATTGAAAAACGTAGTGTTGTACCACAAGATCGTGACGCGCGGTCTTTGAAGCATGAGTTAAATAAAGTTGATGTGGTCCATCCCCTTAGGGGCAGGGTGCGACGGACATATTGGAGTTTTTATGACTTTATGAGATATCTGCTCAGAGGAATTGATGATAGTTTCGAGCATTGTGCGTATATTCTCACTCCTCTTACTTCTGTTCGCTTTCAAAGGTCAAGGGATGGTATAAAAGGCATATTAAGTAGGAAAGGATGAGGTTAAAATAATGTTATTGGTCACTGTCCATTTTTACATTATACCTAAATGATGAGGCAGATGGGCTACCTGATGGAAAGTAGTCACCGTCGCCTATGGACATTTGCAACACCAGAGGAGTCGCCAATGCATCCCCGGCAAATTCCTCTATCTAGGCGTACGTTATTTCTCAAAGTATAGTCAATAGTTAACCATGCTGACCAAATGTGGATTGGTAGATTTCTTACATCATTATTTAAGAACGTTTATAAAATTAATAATGATTCATATCTGATAGGTAAATAACTTCGAACAATCAGCCTGTGATTCAACCATACAGACTGAAGCGCAAAATTTGAAACTATGTTGCTCTCATTGTTTTTTATTTCTTTCTAAATTACTTTAAATACAGCAGCGCAACCCACTTCCCAAAGCCGAAAGAGATGGTTCCTAAGTTCTTCAACATTTTTACTTTTTCAATTCTCCATTATATTTTCAGAGAAGCATCAATAAACGCAACACTGGTGCAGCACTGAAAAAATACTGACGCAGTACTGACAATTCACTGATGTGGCGCTGACAGCTGACGCGGCACTGATACGAAATCAAAACAATTGTATACTAACAAATGGGCAATTCATTGAAAATCAGTAAAATTATAAAAATATAAAATGCGTAATGTAATTTAGATTTCAATTCAATAAATCAGCAATTATAAAATCACAACTGTTGTTATAATTATTGTATCATAATCTATGTTAAAAATAAAAAGCTTTCGAATAAAATGAAAGAAATATGTTTGAAAATGTTCTTGTTGGTGGGTTGATGTTGACCCTGTAGTACCGGGACCAGAATAGGGCTACGGTATCCTCTGCCTGTCGTAAGAGGTGACTAAAAAGGGCTTCCGGGGTTGCGGGCGGCAAGAGTGGGAGCTCAAACTGTCCAGCAAGCGACCCTGGGGAGGACAGCGGTTTGTGTGGTCGCATATCGCTGTAATCAACAGGGGATGTGAGAGGAGCGTAAATTGCTCCCCCCAGGGCAGAGCCCGATAGAAGGGCATCGCGTTAGGAAGACTCCGGTTGTGTTCCGTTGGAAATCCCGGAGTTCTCCACCAAACGCTGAAGACGGCTACCGCCCCCCGGTAGCCGCTTTAGTGCGGTAAAAATCCCACATAACCCGGCGTCACTCCCATGGCGTCTCTCTTACAACATCCTTCAAAATGGAACACAGCAGCGCCTAACACTGCTGTTATTAGGTAGAAATAGGTGTGGCGGTGGTGCCGCCGGAATCGAACCACAAAGGGTTCTACCACCTTCAAAACTTTTATCTAACGTACCAATGGAAATACATTAAATGCAACGTGTTTTTTATATATTACGCACGAGTGTTTATTCCACGTTTATTGTGTTTTTATCATAGGAATGCCTTTTATATACATTGGTTTTACATTATGAAACATTTATAAGTCACGGTTAGAACAATGCGATCGGATTTTACAAATTACTTATAGAAAAACAAATATATGATTACAGCAGCTAAAATAATAGCATCTCAGAGTAATAAAGTATAGAGCGTGCCTGCTTGGGTGCGAACAATAGGCAAAGAGAACTTTAACATCATGTGTATGGTATAGAATGGACACTGAACAGTCATATTTTAAATTTAAGTGGAGCGTTTTACTATTTAGGGAAGGTTTTTTTTATAATCTAAGAGTAGCAGACTAGCATGCAGCCACCTGATGGTAAGTCGCTACTGCCGCCCATGGCCATCTGTAATCAACCCTAGATAGGATTAGATATTCCTACCTAAGGTCGGCCACAGATGCGCCGCTACCCCTGCGGACTAAGCTGGAACGCCTCGGAAAAGTCTGTCTCCCTTACCACACCCTTCAAACCGGAACACAGCAGCGCCTAACACTGCTGTTATTAGGTAGAAATAAGTGTGGTGATAGAATCCTCGCCATCACCACGTCATTTATATCTGCCTCCGCTGTGTAGCACTGTTGTTTTCTGGTTTGAATTGTGCGGTAAGAAAAACATACTCTTCCGAGGCTTTCCATCTTAGTTCAGGAATACCAAGACATTAGTAGCCGAATATAATAGTAAATATCGTAATTTCCATCTCTCTGTGTGTAAAAGTTTATTACATTTAACGGATAAACATCTTTGAGCAGCAATTTCTCATAGAAATCTTATGCCTAAGAATCGTTATGAGTAGCACTCTATACCAATTATTACTCTGAGAATAAAACGTATTTATAAAACCAGGTACAAGTTGTAATTAAACTATTGTTTTTGCAATAAATATGTTTATTAAAAGGATTTTTTTAAACACAGCCGTTTAGTAATACTTTTAAATTCACAATATGTTACAGTACCTATAACTCGAGTCACTGGTATATTGGATAGTTTGACACTTTTAAGTTTTAAGTGACAAACTATACTTTAGGTATAGTTATCGCCAAACTGCTAGTCCGCTCTGAAGTTGTTGCGAGCAGTTGTAGTCATACAATTTGCTTTGGCGACGCGTTTCATTTCTATATTCAGAGCGGACTAGCAGTTTTACGCGGACTATACGCTTTAAAAAGTGTATTTTATAAAATTACTTTGTCAGGTTTCTACACTCACGTCATTGTAATTCTAAAGGTGCAATATTTATAAATATTACAAACGTTAAAACACATAAAAACGTAAAAAGTGTGTTAAATATGAACAAATGTTTGGCACTTTATTGGACAAAATTATTGTTCAAATAATAAATTCATAAATAAGAAATCGTCCATAATATTATTATGTTATCAGCAAAACATACCAACAAAATCACTTTATTGTAATAAATACTTTAAATACTACATTTTAAATTTCAGAGCATTATTTTCGATTTGAAAACTTTAACTTAAAACTGTTCAATTAAAAATGTCAAATCATGGTTCCAATATTTCTTACAATAAAATTATTCTTAGGACATAAAGAAGGATTTAAATCCATATTTATTTCATTTTCCATGAATTGCGACAAGATAAAATGATATCTAATATAGGATGCAAATTAAATAAATAATATTTCTCATTATTTCTTATGATGTTATAATTTTATTATTTTGTCTATCATAAAAATGGGCTTTTTAACAGTTTATTAATGTTTTTAGATCTACTAATTTTGGTACTTTTTGTTTAACATTTTGCTATCTTCGTTTTCCTAGACCTGGGGGGTTACTACCATCTCTTAACACAATATTATTTTAATCATACTTTTACTTTTTTTGCAGGAAATTTAACTTTTTAACCAAAATATGACATATTTAGTTGGTTTTATACAATGGATAAGCGAAAAATTAATAAGGGTTTAAGTTTGTTCAACTGTGTATGACGGAATATTTTACTGTTTTAAGGAGGAATTAGAACTTTCCTGAACTATGATGGTTTTTAAAAGATGGTGGTAGGCCCCCTGGTCGCTGTGCAGCCATATTCCGATTTTCATGTGTCTCAACCTGAAACAAGAAATCACAAGAACGCTTTTATATTCTATTGCTGGGTACAAGGTTGTCCCTGTAGTCCCGGGACTAGAATAGGGTTACGGTATCCCCTGCCTGTCGTAAGAGGCGACTAAAAGGGGGCTTCCGGGGTTGCGGGCGGCAAGAGTGGGAGCTCGAACCGCCCGGCCAGCAACCCCGGGAAGGACCACGGTATGTGTATTGACATGTTGCACTAAAATAATAAAATTAAAACATATTTAATTTCTAGTTACCTTGTTTAGCAGTGCAGCCATTTTCAGAGATGTGAACGCATTTCTGAAAATAAAGTAAGATAATTAATATTTATTTACCTACTTATTTTGAAAATTTCAAATACTTTTTTGTAAATCCAACAAATCTGGATTCAACAATCATACTCACATGAATTTATTCTTACTAAAATCATAGGGAACATCGTATAAAAAGTATGATAAGCATAAATGAACTTCAAGCCATCATCACAGTAGAAATACGGACTGTACCCTTACCATGAGTTTTTACGTTTTGACAATGTTGACTGTTTTGGTATTTGTTTACGTATTGGCCCATACAGTTTCCAATCAGCGCCCCTAGCGGATTGTATCAGAACTATAGTGTCAGTAACGTAACATTAAATGTCTAAATTGACAAAATGGCGCTTTATGTTGTGTCTCTCTTTTTTGCGAACATGTGAGGCAGACAAAAAGACTTGAGTACTTACTTATTGTTACGTTTACTCAGTCTACTGAAGCAAACGGAACAGAATAATGGATTGAGTAAACGTAACGTAAAAATGTGGGATATTTTAAAAACTCATGGTAAGGGTACAGTATGGAAACTAAGCCTAGTTGATAAAATAAATACCTACACTCCATTGCAGTAATAAGGTTGTCACTACATTAACTGCAATTATATAAATAAACCAATTGCGAAAAGTAAATCGTGACGTAATGAAAAAAATGTGAGCCGTCACGGGACGCCTGGCAGATGTGAAACATCGACATTATTTTGTAAAAGTAATATGCAGAAAAGAACATATTGTGATAGGAACTAAATATGTCATAATGATAAAATAAAATATTACGATGTTTTTCCAGATAACGATGACTATTTATTGAATAAACATTTCATTCATTAAATACAAAAATTTACGAATTTATTTCAAGTCGATTGCGCATGGCGACGCGTCGCCACACCGTACACACTACTGCATATAGACTGTATATGTATACCATCGTATAGCGTGGCGACGTCGCCACGGCATGCGTCGCCACGCCAGAAATCGGTTTTACGTGCGGCTATAGATGTTTCACATCAAAAATAAATAATTACATAATCCATCTATCCGCCTATCCGTTAGTCTATCTCGTGATTCAAAACTCACCTGTAACACAGGATCAAACTCCTCCCCACTCCTGCAATACAGCGGCACTGCAACACCACCCATGCACAGGAAGAACGCATCGCATTGTGTCGGGTGGGGCACGTGTCCCAGCTCTGTCGGGCCGCATATCGGCTTCGCGTCGTTAGGGAGTGTTATTGTTGTGTCATCGTCTGTTGTTTGCGATTCTGTTGCTGTGTCTGATTGATCAGGCGCTTGTGTTGTTGATGACCCTGTAAATAGTTTAAAATATATTTAACATTCTGAAACAGTCAACCAATGAAACTAAAAACGTTAAAATGTATAATACATTACCTATGTTCGCTGTGCAACCATTGTCAGAAATAGGCACGCATTTCTGTGAAAATAAAAAAGGAATACAATAATATAAATTTAATAAACATTATTAAACTCATATTTACTAATGATTTAACAATATAACAGGTTAATTAAAGCGTTCAGAATTATATGTTTTTATAAATATAAATACATACATTTCCGAGGCGTTCCAGCTTAGTCCTCAGGGGTAGCGGCGCATCTGTGGCCGACCTCAGGTAGGAATATCTAATCCTATCTGGAGTTCATTACAGATGTCCATGGGCGGCAGTAGCCACTTACCATCAGGTACACTGCATGCTCGTCCTATGTTATATAAAAAAAACCTCGTAATAGATCACAATTACCTATTACACAGGATCAAACTCACCTGTAACACAGGATCAAACTCCTCCCCACTCCTACAGAACAGCGGGACTGCGGTACCACCCATGCACAGGAAGAACGCATCGCACTGGGACGGATGCGGCACGTGTCCCATATATGTCGGGAGACATATCGGCTTCTCTGTGCTCGTTGGTCTCCCAGTATTGCCATTCTCAGAAGTCACATCAATATCTTTTGTGGCTCCATTCCCTGTAGTTGTGTCTTGTGGCACTGAAGTCTCATCTTCATTAGGAAGTCTAATTGTAGTTGAGTCTTTATCGCCTGTTGTTTTAGATTCTGTTGCTGTGTTTGATTGATCGGACTCTTGTGTTGTTGAAGATAATCCTTCACCATTCTCAGACGTCACATCAGTATCTTCAGTGGCTTCATTTCCTGTAGTTGTATCTTGTGGACCTAAGGTTTTATCTTCGTTGGGTTGTCTTATTGTCGTCGTGTCTCTATCGCCTGTTGTTTTGGATTCCGTGGCCGTGTTTGATTGATCAGACTCTTGTGTTGTTGAAGATAGTCCTGTAAATATAATTTGACTAATCAAATCTGCATTTAAATTACCTGTATTATTTAATATGTGTTTTAAAACATAAAAATAATACAGAAAGCATACATTTGCATAATAACATTATTTACCTTTGTTCGCTGTGCATCCGTTGTCAGATATAGCCACGCATTTCTGTAAAAGTAACACAGATAATTTTGAGAAGAACATAAATACGTAACATAATAACATAACATAAATAATGAAAAATCATATAATATTATTAATTTAAATTCAGATTCATGTATTAATTGATCGAGAATAATTGTTTCCCGTGATTAATGCAAGATTCACCTGTAATACAGGATCAAACTCCTCTCCGCTCCTGCAGAACAGCGGGAATGCGGTGCCCCCCATGCACAGGAAGAACGCATCGCACTGGGTCGGATGCGGCACGTGCCCCATATATGTCGGAGGGCATATCGGCTTCTCCGTGCTTGTTGGTCTCCCAGTATTACCATTCTCCGATGTCACATCAATATCTTTTGTGGCTCCGTTTCCTGTAGTTGTGTCTTGTGGGACTAAAGTCTTGTCTTCGTTGGGAAGTCTTATTGTCGTCGTGTCTCTATCGCCTGTTGTTTTGGATTCTGTTGCTGTGTTTGATTGATCGGACTCTTGTGTTGTTGTTGATTGACCTGTTAATCAGTTTACTAAATCAGTTTTAATTTAATTTGTTAATCAGTTTTAATTTTATCAGTTAAGTATTACTTCATAATAACGGTAATTGAAGAAACATAATGCAATTTATTACAACGATTTAAAACATTACCTTTTTGAGCTGTGCACCCGGTGTCAGAAATAGGCACGCAATTCTGAAGAAAAAAACATATAAAATCCAATTATTGCATTATAAAGTTGATTAATAAAAAATATCCATAATTAACTCAAAAATATAATCAAAAATAAATCATAAAGAACTGATATCATAAATGCATACAATTTATAAAAAAATAAATAATAAGTACTTCATATCTACAAGTTTTAAGTTAATATTCATATAACTGTACCATAGTCCACTGTGTGATGTGATGCTTGAATACAGAATCATGTAAACTGATGACATTTTTATACCTTCTTTTTTACGAGGGGGAAACGTTCAAAACGTACAAGACGCCATGGAAGTGACGCCTGATTATGTGGAACTTTTACCGCACTAAAACCCCCCCGGTGGCCGTCCTCGGCGCTGCGTAGAGGACTCCGGGGTCTCTACGCAGCGCCAAAGGAACGCAACCGGAGTCCTCTTAGCGCATTGCCCCGTCGGACTCCGCCCAGGTGAGCTTGGCACTCGCCACACCGTCTGGTGTGTACGACGGTATGCGACCACACAAACGGCCGTCCTTCCCGGGGTCGACGACAGGCAGGAGATACCGTAGACATTTTTATACCTAGTAAAAAGCCATCAAGTGTCACAATTACAAACTTACCTTAACTACAGGATCAAATTCCTCCCCGCTCCTACAAAACAGTGGTATTGCAACACCACCCATGCACAGGAAGAACGCATCACACTGGCTCGGATGCGGCACGTGCCCCATATCCGTCGGACCACATATCGGCTTCTCTGTGCTCGTTGATCTCTCAGTATTGCCATTCTCAGACGTTATATCGATATCTTCAGTGGCTCCGTTCCCTGTGGTTGTGTCTTGTGGCACTGAAGTTTTATCTTCATTAGGAAGTCTTATTGTCGTCGTGTCTCTATCGTCTGTTGTTTTGGATTCTGTTGTTGTGTCTGATTGATCCAACTCTTGTGTTGTTGAAGACAGTCCTATAAATCAGAATTTCATTTATGAGTTTAAAATTACAATCAAAAATTAAAAATTACGACCACAAAAGAAACTTAATACACTTTAATATTTCAATTTAAAACATTACCTTGTTGAGCTGTACATCCATTTTCAGAAATGGGCACGCAATTCTGAAAAAAATGAATCGTAAAAATTAGGACTCTTAATAGTTTTACTGTGCGATTAAACTTGATTAAAATAAGTTTAAAAAATGGGATACTCTTATTATTATTACTATTATTATAATATTATTATTACGCGACTAAACGTTATCAAGTTTATTAATACTTGAATTAGTTTATAAGCCACTGCTATTATAAGGTAGGAATATATGAGGCGGTGGTGACTCCAGAGTCACCACCGCCTCATATAGAAACTAAGAGATTTCTGCCACCTTCAGTTATTGTAGAGGTGGTTAAAATTGCCTAACTTACCCTAATGATGGCATCAAACTCTTCCCCGCTCCTGCAGAACAACGGCAATGCGACACCCCCCATGCACAGGAAGAACGCATCGCACTGCGTCGGATGAGGCACGTGTCCCATCATACCCGGCGGACATATTGTCTTGGCTGTCGTTGAATCATCTCTGGTTGTTGTTGTTTGTAGAGTAGTAGTATCGGTTGAGTCGTTTGAATCTGTTGTTAGTTCTTCAGTTGTGCTGTCGTAATTTTCTGTTGTTGATTGTAGATTTTCCGATGAAGTATGTGAATTGTCTGTTGTGTGTTGTATATCCGTCTCGTCATTAGTTGAATCTGATGTTGATTCCGGGTTAAGAGTTGTTTCATACACTGTTGTTGAGTCTGACGTTGTTTTATCCGCCTCTTGTGAAGTGGATTCAGAATCCACTGTCGAATGCTCTGTCGATTCGTGATTTTCTGTTGTTTGTAAATCTGTGGTCCTTGTGATATCCAAAGGATCTGACGTAGTTGTTTCATCCTCAATATTTCCTATCGTTGTTGACCTTTCTGTAAATTAAAAAGAATTTATATATTTTTTGTTGATAAAGTTTTTCTAAATGGGCATGAGTAATGAACTGATGGATTTTACAACCATGGATACTTCTACCACATTTGGTTAGCGCACTGTCCGCTTGAGAGTAACTCAGATGAAAAAATATATTAAACGATTATTATTAAATACATTTACCTCTTAATGCGAAGCATCCATTTTCTGAGATGGGAACGCATTGCTGAAAAAAATAATTAAGCATGAGTTACTTATAAAGTATTTTATTATCACACCTTTATGTCGGTAATAATATCAGCAATTAAGGAACTTTTGTAAAATAAAACCATCTAAATACAGCCCACATACTTAGAGAAACTGTTTTTTTTATATGTACAGAAAAATTACAATGCATAAAAGTTGAAAGTAAATTAAAGTACATAAATACTCCTTAATGTTAAACAAAGGAGCTCCTACAGCGAAATATAAAAGGAAACCACGATTTCAGTGGACAGATAGACAACAGTAGGAGGATCCAAACTTACCCTTGTTAGAGGATCAAACTCCTCCCCACTCCTACAGAATAATGGGAATGCGTTGCCTCCCATGCACAGGAAGAACGCATCGCACTGGCTCGGATGCGGCACGTTCCCAAACGTTCCCGGCGGACATATTGTCTTGGCTGTCGATGACTCTTCTCTGATTGTTGTTGTCTGTAGAGTAGTAGTATCAGTCGCGTCATTTGAGTCCACTGTTGTTAGTTCTTCAGTCGTACTGTCGTAATTTTCTGTTGTTGATTGCAAATTTTCCGACGAAGTATGTGAATTGTCTGTTGTGAAATCATTGTCTGTTGTGTGTTGTATATTTTGCGTTGTTCCTGAGTCTATTGTAGTTGAAGTCAATGTAGTATCATCCGTCTCGTCATTAGTTGAATCCGATGTTGATTCCGGGTTAAGAGTTGTTTCTTGTGCTGTTGTTGAATCTGGCGTTGTTTTATCGGCCTCTTGTGGTGTGGATTCAGAATCCACTGTCGAATGCTCTGTAGATTCATAATTTTCTGTCGTTTGTAAACCTGTGGTTCTTGTGCTTTCAAAAGGATCCGATGTGGTTGATTCATCCTCATTATTTCCTGCCGTTGTTGATCTCTCTGTAAAAGTAATTAAAAATATTATTATTATTTATGTCAATTTCAGTTTAATCAAAGAGCCCTATCTGCACAACAGTAGGTGCTTATAAAGTTATATATTATGATAATTATTAAACTTTTACCTCTTAGAGCGAAGCATCCATTTTCTGATATGGGAACACATTGCTGAAAAAAATAACAAAGCATGAGTTATTTATAAACTTTGATGATTACACCTTTAAGCCGGTTATATCAGTAGGTTATGAAATATTACTAAAAAACTATCCTAAATCGGCCAACAAAAACTTACAATATTTAGAAATTTTAAAATAAATGTTCTTCAAGTACAGTATAGTATGTTGTTTGTAAAATAGTTGCGTCGACTGAGCGTACTGTTGTTAGTGTTTACCATATACTTTCGTAATTTTCTGGTGTTGACCGTAATTTTTGCAATTTCAAGGTGGTAGAACCCTTTGTGGTTCGACTCCGGCGGCACCACCGCCACATCTACTTCTGCCTCATAACAGCAGTGTTAGGCGCTGCTGTGTTCTGGTTTGAAGGGTGTCGCAAGGGAGACATACTTTTTCCAGGCGTTTCAGCTTAGTCTTCAGGGGTAGCGACGCATCTGTGGCCGACCTCAGGTAGGAATATTTAATCCTATCTGGGGTTGATTACAGATGTCCAAATTATTAATGCAAATAATCCCTTCTAGAGAAATAATAAAACCTTGATTTTTTTCAGTGGAGAGGTTCATAGCAAACAGGACAACTTTTCAATCTTACCCTAGTCACAGGATCAAACTCCTCCCCACTCCTGCAGAACAGCGGGAATGCGTTGCCTCCCATGCACAGGAAGAACGCATCGCATTGGCTCGGATGCGGCACGTTCCCAAATGTTCCCGGCGGACATATTGTCTTGGCTGTCGATGACTCATCTCTGGTTGTTGTTGTTTGTAGAGTAGTAGTTGCGTCATTTGAGTCTACAGTTGTGCTGTCGTAACTGTCTGTTGTGGATTGTAGATTTACTGTTGAAGTTGCGTCATTTGAGTCTGCTGTTGTTAATTTTTCAGTGGTAGTCTCGTAACTTTCTGTTGTTGATTGTAGATTTTGAGTCGACGTAACTGAATCATCTGTAGTGTGATCATTATCTGTTGTGTGTTGTATATTTTGTGTTGTTTGTAAGTCTTCTGTAGTCCACTGCAATGTAGTGTCTTCATTGGTTGAATCTGACGTAGATTCTGGGTTTAACGTTGTTTCGTATGTAGTTGTTGAATCAGACGTCGTTGCATCAGTCTGTTGTGGAGTGGATTCAGAATCCACTGTCGTATGTTCTGTAGATTCTTGATTTTCTGTTGTTTGTGAATCCGTGGTCCTTGTGGTTTCCGAAGGGTCAGATGTAGTCGATTCATCGTTATTATTTCCTACCGTTGTTGATCTCTCTGTAAAAGTAAATAAATATAATAATATACTTTTGTGTCACTGTAGATTTGATCAAAAGTTGTAATGAAAAAAATAAATGACCGTGCGAATAAATAGACTAGGGTCAGTTTCCGCACAAAATTAGGAGAACTTTAGTCAAAATTTACAATAGCTTTTTTATGATAGTACTACCCATATCTGTTGTTATAAATCTAGAGTATAGAATCTATGGCGCAAATGTCCACTGAAATCGAACCATAAATAGTTCTAGCACCTTTACTTTTCACACTACTGATAATATAATAAAAGCTGATGATAAAATAGTATTAAAAGTATTTATTTACCTCTTAAAGCAAAGCATCCATTTTCTGATATAGGTACGCATTGCTGAAAAAATAACAACTAAGCGTCAATTTCTTAAACACATCAAAAAGTCACATCCTTAAAAGAGAAACAATCATTTGTGAAAACTTTTATAAAGAAATACAGCTACACCACGCCATACTTTGCTGTGGCTTAGTTTGATATGTCCCAAAAATCAACTTCTTAAAGAAATTTCTCGATCAAAATTACTTTTTTTTTCAAAATATATTTAGTATTAAAAACTATCTTGTTGTTATTGTACATTACATTATATATTATTAAACATATTGTACATTATTCGACATCAACGAAATTAAAACTTGAATTAAGTGGACATTATCATAGTAGCAATGGTCCTTACCCTAGTCACAGGATCAAACTCCTCCCCGCTCCTGCAGAACAGCGGGAACGCGGTACCTCCCATACACAGGAAGAACGCATCGCACTGGGTCGGATGCGGCACGTGCCCCATCACACCCGGAGGACATACATTATTGATTGTCGATGACTCATCTCTGGCTGTTGTTGTTTGTAGAGTAGTGGTATCAGTGGCGTCATTTGAGTCTACTGTAGTTAGTTCTTGTGTAGTGCTATCATTACTTTCTGTTGTGGATTGTAGATTTACTGTTGAAGTTGCGTCATTTGAATCGCCTGTTGTTAGTTTTTCAGTGGTGCTGTCGTAACTTTCTGTTGTGGATTGTACATTTATTGTTGAAGTTGCGTCATTTGATTCGACTGTTGTTAGTTTTTCAGTGGTGCTGTCGTAACTTTCTGTTGTTGATTGCAGATTTACTGTTGAAGTTCCGTCATTTGAGTCTGCTGTTGTTAGTTCTTCGGTGGTGCTGTCGTAATTTTCTGTTGTGGATTGTTGATTTACTGTTGAAGTTGCGTCATTTGAGCCCACTGTTGTTAGTTTTTCAGTTGTGCTGTCGTAATTTTCTGTTGTTGACTGTGAATTTACTGTCGACGTAACTGAATCATCCGTAGTGAGATCATTATCTGTTGTCTGTTGTGTATTTTGTGTTATTCCCAAGTCTTCAGTAGTTGACTTCAAAGTAGTTGCTTCCGTGTCTCCATTGGTTGTATCTGATGTTGATTCTGGGTTTAAAGTTGTTTCGTATGTCGATGTTGAATCGAGTGTCGTTGCATCAGTCTGTTGTGGAGTAGATTCAGAATCCACCGTCGAATGTTCTGTGGATTCATGATTTTCTGTTGTTTGTGAATCCGTGGTCCTTGTGGTTTCAAAAGGATCTGATGTTGTCGATTCATTATCGTTATTTCCTACTGTTGTTGATCTCTCTGTAAAAAAAATAAAACATATGAAACGTTTAAAAATAATTTAAATGCTGTGTGACTAGATTAGGACCAGTTACCTCTCAAAATCAGAAGAATTTTAGTCTTAATTCACAGTAGTTGTTTTAAAATATTTAGCTTCTACTACCCAAGGTTATTTTTTAACGTAAAATTGGTCTTAACTCCTGTCTTCGGTCGATCAAACATGAATTGATATGTGATAGTTCTTAAGACTGAACGCTGATATGCCTAACACTACGGTTATAAATCAGATATTTCAGGATTGGCAGAGATGTCCGAAGAAATTGACCCACATACAGTTGTAACATCTTTGGTTTTCGTCAATAACAGGATGAAAATGGCCGATGATGAAATATATTATAAGTATTAAAACTATTTACCTCTTAAAGCGAAGCAGCCATTTTCTGATATGGGAACACATTGCTGAAAAATAATATTAAGGCGTTAGTTTCTTAAATCATATTCTTAAAATAAGCCCAATGAAATCAATTATTTGTAAAAATACATATTTTAAAAATTGATAAACCCTGCCATACTTTGCTGTGACTTAGTTAGGCAGATATTTCCCGTAGGAAAAATATTCAAAAGACTCATTACAAAAACAACATTGTGTGAAAACATTAAATCTATACATCAACTAATAATTACAAATTTCTGAATAAAATATTTTATACATTTATACTTTACTTAAATATCTAGTCTTAATACGTCTATTCAAAATATACCTCAGAATGAAAGTAGCACTCGAATTAACTGAAAATAATAGTTAGTAGTGGCTTAAGAAGTCAAACTTACCCTAGTCACAGGATCAAACTCCTCCCCGCTCCTGCAGAACAGCGGGAACGCGGTACCCCCCATGCACAGGAAGAACGCATCGCACTGGGTCGGATGCGGCACGTGTCCCATCACACCCGGAGGACATATATTATTAACTGTCGTTGACTCATCTCTGGTTGTTGTTGTTTGTAGAGTAGTCTTATCAGTTGGGTCATTTGAATCTACTGTTGTTAGTTCTTCAGTGGTACTATCGTAACTTCCTGTTGTGGATTGTAGATTTACTGTTGAAGTTGCGTCATTTGAGTCCACTGTTGTTAGTTCTTCAGTTGTGCTGTCGTAATTTTCTGTTGTTGATTGTGGATTTACTGTCGACGTAACTGAATCATCCGTAGTGAGATCATTATGTGTTGTCTGTTGTATATTTTGTGTTGTTTCCAAGTCTTCTGTAGTTGACTTCAATGTAGTGGCATCTGTGACGTCATTAGTTGAAGAATCTGATGTGGATTCTGGGTTAAAGGTCGTTTCGTATGTTGTTGTAGAGTCAGGTGTCGTTCCATCGGTCTGTTGCGGAGTGGATTGAGTCTGAGAATCCACTGTTGATTGTTCTGTGGATTCATAATTTTCTGTTGTTTGTGTATCCGCTGTTGATTCAGTAGACATTGTTGTTTCCAAAGACCCTAATGTGGTGGATTCGTTGTCATTATTTCCTACCGTTGTTGACATCTCTGAAATTAAAAAAAATATAGATTTAATAGTATTTTTGTGTGTTTTGTTTCCGTTAAGGGACCTATGATAACGAGACCAAATTATTTGTTTAGTATGGATGACTATTATAAGGTTTCGTGTGAAAATAATGATTACCCCACAAAATAAGATTAGGACCATCATTCACATTACTTTTATATAAAAAAAGATGAAATATATGTAATATACTTAAATGTTTTTATTTTAATGTAATTAATGAGACCATTCAATTACCAAAGTGATCGTGTAAGGTAAAAATATGAATATCGAAATAAAAAATCTACATCTTGATAGCGTAATGGTTGTGGCATCATCAATAAGTGACAAGTGACAATTAAAATATGTCGTGTATTTACCTCTTTGAGCGAAGCATCCATTTTCCGATATGGGAACGCATTGCTGAAAAAACATACAATTACAAAACAATGCTTATATTTACAACTTATACAAGTTTTAAATCGTAATAGATAAATTCTAAGCAGGTATAAAGTTTTTAAAATCATAAACACCTAATAAGTAAATGTTATGGGTTACTATGAAGTATAGGATGGAAAAAATAGAAAAGAATGAGGTAGTTACTAGGACTTATACAATATTTTCAGCAAAACATATTGATTTATTGATTAATTTTATAATGAAGATATATAATCTGGACACGATACATTTCGAGTATAGTCGCAGAATTTTTTATACATTTATAGTGTCAACAAATAAAATTCAATCCGTACATAGAACAACAAAGCGTGTCCAGTCACGTTTGATCAAACCTTTTGTATTTTGTAACATTTAGTTGAAATGATGGATCGGTTTTAGAAGACATTTCTAATACCTTTGAGATAAGACGTGAAGAATAATAGCTACGGATAATCGCATTAATTTAATTAGATTAGATTGAATAACATGAAATCAACAATAACAATCTATTAGAACATTAATTATAAAATTATCTAATTATTTTTTGGTGCAAATCTTAAGCTAATAAAGAAACTTGCAGGCTTGGAGATGTTAGATAATAAGTAATAGCTATAAAATTATGTTGAGAAGTGTAGCAATACTGCATAAGTGATATTAAAACGAGCAAACATTGAAAGATGGTAGAGCCAGTATAGAGAGAACGTATCACCGCCACATCTATTACTAGTGTGAAATATCTCTGCGTTTCGGTAAAAGATGTGTCTTCTACATGAACTTCTTACATATGACGCGACAATCATAGTCCTCAGGACTGACAACACTGTGATCGGCTTCAGGTAGAACCTGATCTATATGGTGTTGGTTACATGCGCTAAAGATTACATTATACGTATCAGGCCGACGGCATTATGACTGCACGGCAAATGAAGGTGGTAGAACCCTTTGTGCTTCAACTCTGGCGACACCACCACCATTCCTTTCTGCCTCATAACAGCAGTGTTAAACGCTGCTGTGTTCTGGTTTGAAGTGTGACATATTTTCCGAGGCATTCCAGCTTAGTCTTCAGGAGTAGCGTCGCATCTGTGGCCGACCTCAGGTAGGAATATCTAATGCTATCTGGGGTTGATTACAGATATCCATGGGCAGCAGTAGCCACTTACAATCAGGTGGACTGCATGCTCGTCTGCTACTCCTATATTATAAAAAAAATGCTCGAGTACTTTAATCTCCCATGCGTCACACATGCTCCCAGTATGAGCTACTGTAGATGTTATAAATCAAAATACTTACTCCTGCATCCAGTTCAAATTCGAATCCAGGGAGGCAGAAGCGTTGGAACGCGACACCATTGAAGCAAAGGAAGAAGGAATCACATAGATCTGGATGTGACACGCTGCCTATGAACCCTGGCGGGCACACTACTGGTAATGCATCTCCCTCTGTTGTTGCCTCTGTAACTACTGTTGTGTCATCATATCTTGATGTTGTTTGGCTATCTGTTGTTTCACTGTCAATGCTGATTGTTGTACTGCTAGTTGTTGTTCCACTATCTGTTGTTTCACTCGGAGGATCTGTAACAACAGTCACTTCGTCTGGTGGACGGGTTCGTGTCGAATCTTCAAGAGTTGTCTCTTGTGATTCTGTGGTAGTAACAATATCATCTGAAGTAACAGTTGCTACGTCACTCGGTTCTCCTGTCGTGCCCTCTGTTGTGTACGTAACATCATTTGCTGTTGTTGTTGTTCGTTCTGAAATTGGATTCAACAAATTAATATTGTTTGTGAATATGTTACATTCATATTATTGAAATAATCTTGTTTTTTTATATTGTTGGTAGGTATCCTGATGGTAGGTGGTCACTGCTGCCCATGGGGTTTTTTGACCAACTCCAGATAACATAAAGAGTTCCTAAGGCCGGCCACAAATAGCCAACACGCTAACCCTGAAGACTAAGTTCGGAACGCTTTGGGAAAGAATATGTAATTCATAATTGTTGGTTTTGATATTAATGTCTACGTAATGGTAGATGGTCACTGCCGCCCATGGGGATATCTGACCAACCCCAGATAAGGATAAGATAAGCCTACTAGAGGTCGGCCACAGATGCGCCGCTACCCTTCAGGACTAAGTTAGAATTCCTCGGAAAAGTATGTCTACCTTACCACACCCTTCAAACCGGAACACAGCAGCAGTTAACAGTGCTGTTATTAGGTAGAAATAGGTGTAGGTTCCCATACTATTACAGAGCATAACCTCTGCTTCATTTACAATGTATCAGCCATTGCTGTTGTAGTAGGTATAGGTATTGAGTAGATATTTAAAAATAGGTACTTTTAATGAAAGTTAATAGATTGACTTACCTCTTTGCGCGAAGCATCCGTTTTCCGAAATGGGGACGCAAGTCTGAAAAATAAATAGAATATTAGTAGAAAATTATACATCCCTTTTTGATTAATTTACGCAACACAAATATAATTAATACTTTTAATATGAATTGAAATGAAATAAAATATATTTATTTTGTAGAGGCACGCGGAGACATTTACAATTATAATGACAGTTAGTCTTCAATCCATTATTGTTCCACTGTCGGGTACAATACCCTTACCATGAGTTTTTACGTTTTGACAAATATGACTGTTTTGGTATTTGTTTACGTATTGCCCATACAATTTCCAATCAGCGCCCCTAGCGGATTGTATCGGAACTATAGTGTCAGTAACGTAACATTAAATGTCTAAGTTGACAAAATGGCGCTTTATGTTTTGTCTCTCTTTTTTGCGAACATGTGAGGCAGACAAAAGGACTTGAGCACTTACTTATTGTTACGTTTACTCAGTCTACTGAAGCAAACGGAACAGAATAATGGATTGAGTTAACGTAACGTAAAATTGTGGGATGTTTTGAAAACATGGTAAGGGTACAGGTCTCCTCTCAGAATGAAAAAGATTAGGTCATAGTCCACCGCGCTGGTCAAGTGCGAATTGGTAGACTTCAATAGCCTTTTTTAAGATACATTTATTTTTTAACTACAGCTTGCCTGAAAGAAAAACCGTTAATGCTTTCGTTTTTCTTTGTGTAATATCTCAGAATTTATTTTCTTAATTGTAAATATATTTTTGTAGAGCAAATACCTAATTAAGCCAAGCAATCAATCTATTTATCACCTGTCAATCTTTGTGTCATCTATCGTAATTTCAATGCTCATTAAAATATTTTGCAGAATAGCACGTCATGATGATATCAAAAACAAAAGATGCAAGTATAATGTTATTAATTATTATGTAAAACATTATTTAAATTATTAGAAAAAATCACTTTCAGAAAATAAAATAAATTAAACTAAGTACTCGTATTTATTAATAAAAACTTACTGTTGTTTTTCATTTTTGTATATACGTGTATATAAGTACTAGCTGACCCGGCAAACGTTGTGTTGCCATATAAATAAAAAAAATGTTAAGGGTGAACTATCCTTATCACTTAGGGGTATGAAAAATAGATAGTAGCCGATTATCTGAACTACTGAATATGCGTATAAAATTTGGTGAAAATCGGTAAAGCCGTTTCAGAGGAGTACGGTAACTAACATTGTGACACGAGAATTTTATATATAAGATACATTATGTAAATAAGTTTTTATTCGTATATAGTTTAATTTATTCTCTTATTTTACCCTTTTTCTGAAAGTGCATTGAAAATATAATTTACTTCTACAATTTACTCATGTTATTTATAACTTTATAATCATTTGTTTTCGTGCATATCATTTGCATATCGTTGCATAGATTCTTATCCTGTCATGCGTGTCATATGCATGCGGGTTGAGAAAAGAATTATTTATTTATCACGTGCTGATAAGACGTCCTGATGATCAAAATTGCGAGAAAATAGTGATACTTATTAAATCATTTTAATATGTATTTTTTCTTACTCCTAAACTCCTAATACATATTTATAATATCTGCTGTTTTCATTATTGTTTGTTGTTGTTTTCTTTTGTTGCTTTGTAACACCTGCTGCAAATTCTCTACATCCACCCAGGCTTAACTGGTAGAGAATGCCATCAGGTATTTTGTTTGCCTTTTGTACATTTCTTTTTAGAGGTGATGCAATAAATTTTAAATAAATAAATGAAACAAATTATGTAATTTAAGAAAAAAAATTAAGATAACTTATTTTTTATACTGTAAGAGTAGCAGACGAGCATGCAGTCCACCTGATGGTAAGTGACTACTGCCGCCCATGGACATCTGTAATCGGTGGATAACTCCGGGATCTCTAACGAAACAACCGGAGTCCTCCTAACGCGATGTCCATATCGGGCTCTGCCCGAGGGGGGAGAAAAGTAATGTACGCTCTCACATCCCCTGGTGATAACAGCGATATGCGATCACACGAACCGCTGTCTTCCCGAGGTCGTTTGCTGGACAGTTTGAGCTCCCACTCTTACCGCCCGCAACCCCGGAAGACCCTTTTGGTCGCCTCTTACATAGGCAGGGGATACCGTAGCCCTATTCCGGTCCCGGGACTACAGGGACAATCATATTGAAACCTTAAGCCAATAAAATAGTGCATACAATACTTACTCCAAAATTGGGATCAAACTCGAAGCCGGGATTGCAGAACAGCTGATTAGAGACCCCATTCAGACACATGAAGAAGGAATCACACAGTTCAGGATGCGGCACCATCCCTATGAAACCTGGGGGACAGATCGACGGCGCTTCTGTTGCTTCGCTCCCTGTTGTTGCTTCTGGGATTGTCGTTGTTGAACTATGTGTTACATCTGTTGTTGTGCTATGTGTTACATCTGTTGTTCCTGTTGTTCCAAGAGTAGTTTTGGTGTAGTTCGATATTGTAGTGCTCCCTGCATCTGTTGTCTCTGATTCTGTGTAGTCTTGTGTACTTTGAGATTTCGTGGTGGCTTCTGTTGTAGAGTAATCTCTGATTGTTGTGTAGTCGACAGTTGTAGACTCGTCTCTTACTGTAGTTGTAGATTCATCTCTGATCGTAGTTGTAGCGTCGTCTCTTACTGTTGTGTAGTCACCAGTTGTAGATTCATCTCTGATCGTAGTTGTAGAGTCGTCTCTTACTGTTGTGTAGCCACCAGTTGTAGATTCATCTCTGATCGTAGTTGTAGAGTCGTCTCTTACTGTTGTGTAGTCACCAGTTGTAGATTCATCTCTGATCGTAGTTGTAGAGTCGTCTCTTACTGTTGTGTAGCCACCAGTTGTAGATTCATCTCTGATCGTAGTTGTAGAGTCGTCTCTTACTGTTGTGTAGTCAGCAGTTGTAGATTCATCTCTGATCGTAGTTGTAGAGTCGTCTCTTACTGTCGTGTAGTCACCAGTTGTAGATTCATCTCTGATCGTAGTTGTAGAGTCGTCTCTTACTGTCGTGTAGCCACCAGTTGTAGATTCATCTCTGATCGTAGTTGTAGAGTCGTCTCTTACTGTCGTGTAGTCACCAGTTGTAGATTCATCTCTGATCGTAGTTGTAGAGTCGTCTCTTACTGTCGTGTAGTCACCAGTTGTAGATTCATCTCTGATCGTAGTTGTAGAGTCGTCTCTTACTGTCGTGTAGTCACCAGTTGTAGATTCATCTCTGATCGTAGTTGTAGAGTCGTCTCTTACTGTTGTGTAGCCACCAGTTGTAGATTCATCTCTGATCGTAGTTGTAGAGTCGTCTCTTACTGTTGTGTAGTCAGCAGTTGTAGATTCATCTCTGATCGTAGTTGTAGAGTCGTCTCTTACTGTTGTGTAGTCAGCAGTTGTAGATTCATCTCTGATCGTAGTTGTAGCGTCGTCTCTTACTGTTGTGTAGTCACCAGTTGTAGATTCATCTCTGATCGTAGTTGTAGAGTCGTTTCTTACTGTTGTGTAGCCACCAGTTGTAGATTCATCTCTGATCGTAGTTGTAGAGTCGTCTCTTACTGTTGTGTAGTTACCAGTTGTAGACTCATCTCTGATCGTAGTTGTAGAGTCGTCTCTTACTGTCGTGTAGTCACCAGTTGTAGACTCATCTCTGATCGTAGTTGTAGAGTCGTCTCTTACTGTTGTGTAGTCACCAGTTGTAGATTCATCTCTGATTGTAGTTGTTGAGTCATCTCTTATTGTAGTGTAGTCACCAGTTGTAGACTCATCTCTGATTGTAGTGTGGCCTTCTGTTGTAGTCTCATCTCTTACTGTAGTGTAATCACCAGTTGTAGGCTCATCTCTTACTGTAGTTGTAGATTCATCTCTGATCGTAGTTGTAGAGTCGTCTCTTACTGTCGTGTAGTCACCAGTTGTAGACTCATCTCTGATCGTAGTTGTAGAGTCGTCTCTTACTGTTGTGTAGTCACCAGTTGTAGACTCATCTCTGATCGTAGTTGTAGAGTCCTCTCTTACTGTCGTGTAGTCACCAGTTGTAGACTCATCTCTGTTCGTAGTTGTAGAGTCGTCTCTTACTGTTGTGTAGTCACCAGTTGTATATTCATCTCTGATCGTAGTTGTAGAGTCGTCTCTTACTGTCGTGTAGTCACCAGTTGTAGACTCATCTCTGTTCGTAGTTGTAGAGTCGTCTCTTACTGTTGTGTAGTCACCAGTTGTAGATTCATCTCTGATCGTAGTTGTAGAGTCGTCTCTTACTGTTGTGTAGTCACCAGTTGTAGTCTTATCTCTGACTGTAGTAGTAGAGTCATCTCTTACTGTAGTTGTAGACTCATCTCTGATTGTAGTTGTTGAGTCATCTCTTATTGTAGTGTAGTCACCAGTTGTAGACTCATCCCTGATTGTAGTGTGGCCTTCTGTTGTAGTCTCATCTCTTATTGTAGTGTAGGCACCAGTTGTAGATTCATCTCTGATTGTAGTGTGGCCTTCTGTTGTAGTCTCATCTCTTATTGTAGTGTAGGCACCAGTTGTAGTCTCATCTCTGATTGTAGTGTGGCCTTCTGTTGTAGTCTCATCTCTTAATGTAGTGTAGGTACCAGATGTAGACTCATCTCTTACTGTAGTTGTAGATTCATCTCTGATTGTAGTTGTAGAGTAGTCTCTTACTGTAGTGTAATCACCAGTTGTAGATTCTTCTCTTACTGTAGTGTAGGCACCAGTTGTAGACTCATCTCTGATTGTAGTGTGGCCTTCTGTTGTAGTCTCATCTCTTATTGTAGTGTAGTCACAAGTTGTAGACTCATCTCTGATTGTAGTGTGGCCTTCTGTTGTAGTCTCATCTCTTACTGTAGTGTAATCACCAGTTGTAGATTCTTCTCTTACTGTAGTGTAGGCACCAGTTGTAGACTCATCTCTTATTGAAGTTTGGCCTTCAGTTGTAGTCTCATCTCTTATTGTAGTGTAGGTACCAGAAGTAGACTCATCTCTTACTGTAGTTGTAGATTCATCTCTGATTGTAGTTGTAGAGTAGTCTCTTACTGTAGTGTAATCACCAGTTGTAGATTCTTCTCTTACTGTAGTGTAGGCACCAGTTGTAGACTCATCTCTTATTGAAGTTTGGCCTTCAGTTGTAGTCTCATCTCTTATTGTAGTGTGGCCTTCTGTTGTAGTCTCATCTCCTATTGTAGTGTAGGCACCAGTTGTAGACTCATCTCTGATTGTAGTGTGGCCTTCTGTTGTAGTCTCATCTCTTATTGTAGTGTAGTCACCAGTTGTAGACTCATCTCTGATTGTAGTTGTAGAGTCATCACTGATCGTAGTTGTAGAGTCGTCTCTTACTGTTGTGTAGTCACCAGTTGTAGACTCATCTCTGATCGTAGTTGTAGAGTCGTCTCTTACTGTTGTGTAGCCACCAGTTGTAGAGTCATCACTGATCGTAGTTGTAGAGTCGTCTCTTACTGTTGTGTAGTCACCAGTTGTAGACTCATCTCTGATCGTAGTTGTAGAGTCGTCTCTTACTGTCGTGTAGTCACCAGTTGTAGACTCATCTCTGATCGTAGTTGTAGAGTCGTCTCTTACTGTCGTGTAGTCACCAGTTGTAGACTCATCTCTGATCGTAGTTGTAGAGTCGTCCCTTACTGTTGTGTAGTCACCAGTTGTAGACTCTACTCTGATTGTAGTATCTGTAGTTTCAACCTCTGTTGTTGTGAAATATTCTGTTGTTGAAGAGGACTCTGTTGGAGTTGTTTTAGTTTCATTTTCTGTTGTTGTACTCTCTGTTGTTGTGAAATATTCCGTTGTTGAAGAGGACTGTGTTGGAGTTGTTTTAGTTTCATTTTCTGTTGTTGTACCCTCTGTTGTTGTGAAATATTCCGTTGTTGAAGAGGACTGTGTTGGAGTTGTTTTAGTTTCATTTTCTGTTGATGTACCCTCTGTTGTTGTGAAATATTCCGTTGTTGAAGAGGACTGTGTTGGAGTTGTTTTAGTTTCATTTTCTGTTGTTGTACCCTCTGTAGTTGTGAAATATTCCGTTGTTGAAGAGGACTGTGTTGGAGATGTTTTAGTTTCATTTTCTGTTGTTGTACCCTCTGTTGTTGTGAAATATTCTGTTGTTGAAGAGGACTCTGTTGGAGTTGTTTTAGTTTCATTTTCTGCTGTTGTACTCTCTGTTGTTGTGAAATATTCCGTTGTTGAAGAGGACTGTGTTGGAGTTGTTTTAGTTTCATTTTCTGTTGTTGTACCCTCTGTTGTTGTGAAATATTCCGTTGTTGAAGAGGACTGTGTTGGAGTTGTTTTAGTTTCATTTTCTGTTGTTGTACCCTCTGGTGTTGTGAAATATTCCGTTGTTGAAGAGGACTGTGTTGGAGTTGTTTTAGTTTCATTTTCTGTTGTTGTACCCTCTGTTGTTGTGAAATATTCCGTTGTTGAAGAGGACTCTGAAGAAGTAGTTTCAATTTCCTTTTCTGTTGTGAAATCTTCTGTTGTAGTTGGATATTCAGTTGTTGCTTCTGTTGTAACTGAAGTGTACTGTTGTGTTGTTGTTGGAGGATCTGGTGGAGGCTTGGTCACACATATTACGTTGTCAGGCCAATCGCACGTCTGAAATATATTTAAATTTAATGTATCTACATAGTTATAGAGTTTGAACTATTTTTTTTTTATTTTTTATTTTTTATATATTTATTCTAATAATAATAAATAAAAAAATAAAAAAATAAAATAAACTATTCCATACAATTCTTAAATGTAAAAGAGTTTTCGCTTTCGTGTTAAACTTTTTTAAGGAACATTTGACATATTTACTTTTCATAGTTATTGAAACTACGCAATCATTTAAAACTTATCTTGAATACCCATACAGCGATATTGGCTTAAAATCATAAATTATACTAATACTTGAAAGATAATTAGTAAGGGATTTGTTTCGATAGCGATACGCTTACTTAAAATTTAAAAAGTTCATTAATTGAAGTCATTAAAAGGTGAAAAAGAATGGTATGTAGAACAAGTGTGGTTCGACCAGCTAGATATTTTTATTAATATGGGAGTAGCAGGCGAGCATGCTCCACCTGATGGTAAGTGGCTACTGCCGCAATGGACATCTGTAATCAACCCCAGATAAGATTAGATAACCCTACCTGAGGTCGGCCACAGATGCGCCACTACGCCTGAGGACTAAGCTGGAACGCCTCGGAAAAGTATGTCTCCCTTACCACACCCTTCAAACCAGAACACAGCAGCGCTCAACACTGCTGTTATGATGCAGAAATAGGTGTGGCGGTGATGCCGCCAGAGTCGGACCACAAAGGATTCTACCACCTTCAAAATGATACCACCTTTCATCTATTTCTATTGTAAAGGAATTCTAGCGTTTCGATAGAAGGGTTGCCGGCTGACGTATAAGAGACGTCTAGCTAAGCCGTAGTGACAACAAATGAAATGAAATGAAATGAAATATATTTGTATAGGCCAACGGCGGCACTTACAAATTGTCAGTTACAATATTTTCTAAAACTACTACCGGATCGGAACGCGAACTCAACTGAGAAGATCTGGTAAGAAACTCAGTGGGTTTGTCTTTTTTAATTTTAAAAATAATTATTCTCTTTTTCATTTTTTTAATGCCAATATTTTTACATATATGAGGTCAACTTCAGATAGAACCCTATTTCAATGTGAATTTGATTAAAAGTTGTCCATAAACGGCAGTTATGTGGTAAGTGGTAACCATTACCAAATTTTCATTTGGTGTCTTTATATCATTTACTCAAATATTTTAAAATATATAATTAAATATTTTTTGGTCAGATCAGTAGTTTAGAAAAAGATGGACATACATACATACATATATACACACATACATACAAACAAATAATTAAATCTAAAAAGATCGAATATAGAACCCCATATTTTTTAGAAATCGATTAAAAACCAATAAATTCAAACGTACTTGTCTGAAGAAGTCGAACAATAAAGTCGCCGGGCAGTTCATAGGTATTTTGTGTCCATGGCTGCATAAGTAGAACTTATTGCAATCGCTCTCGTGGGGCAGCATGAGATGGATGTCGTGGTCATCAGGACACTCGCTTGGAATCTCTTGCGGTGTTGATCCCTCTGTTTCCGCGTACGCTGATGTTGTCATATAATCAGCTGTCGTTTGACTGTCGGTTGTTGTTGTTGAATATTCAGTTGTTTTATGAGACTCTGTTGTAGTGGATGTTGGAGCTGATGTGGGTTTCGACACACAAATGACGTTGTGAGGCCAGTCGCATACCTAAGTGTTATATAATAAAATTAATTATAGTAATAGCATGTTGTATACATAGTATACATACGTATTATTTTTTAATTAATGTTTAAAGGAGAATGCCCATTCTTGGTACTGATTTTTCTCATGCGTCAAAATGAAAGTAATATTAAAATTATTTTTTGATTTTTTTACATAATTTGTCGATCAGAATAGTTTCTTTGAACAGGGGATTACATTTAAGATAAAAATAAGACGAAATGTTGATTGTTGTTTTTAAAAATTAAAATGGCGGTATTTTATACTAGGAATTCAATAAGATCTATTAGTATTTTGACTAATGATTTTTCTCATGCATCAATATGAAAGTAATATTAAAATTATTTTTTGATTTTTTTACATAGTTTGTCGATCAGAATAGTTTCTTTGAACATTGGATTCCATTTAAGATAAAATAAGAATCGAACTATATTATAGGTACCTACTATCAGTTAAAACCGACCATTAATCTATCGTCGGATATTTTAGATTTTGAGGTTATGTAACATTTCGGTAAATAACTTCAGAACCCGGGTGCTGATCTAAAAAATAATTATTGGTGGTAGTATTTGATTCATTATACATCGTCCACAACAAGTTTCAATGTGATGCAACTCTGGACGGCGGTCCATACTTTCATGGGCATTGTCCTTTGGAATTTGGAGGTAAAAACTCTAAAAAAATGCTCATTTAGTATCTTATAAATTGAAGGTTTCTTCAACTAGGAAATTATGATATCATGCTTATGTAATTGTATTAAATATTTTTATGTATAACATGTACAGAAAATATTAAACACATTAATCTGGAGATTCAAATGAAATGAAGTTGTTGCTAAAGTTAAAAATAAAAGGAAATTATTACTTTTTTCACTTGGTTATAATTACCTGTTTATTGAAGTCAAATAATAAGTTAGCAGGGCAATGCATTAATATTTTGCGTCCATTGCTACATGAGTAGAACTTGCTGCAATCACTCTCGTGGGGCAGCAAGAGATGGATACTGAAGACATCTGGACATCTGTCTGGTATTACAACTGGTACCTCAGATGTTGTCGTTGTTGTATATTCAGTTTGAGCTTCAGTTTGAGACTCTGTTGTTGTGATATACTCAGTTGTTGTTGTTGTAGGATATTCAGTTGTCGTCACGTGTTCTGTTGTTTCAATATCAGTGGTAGCTTCACTAGTTGTTTGAGCTTCAGTTGTGGTGGTACAATCCACATTGTGGGGCCAGTCACATTTCTGAACATCGAAAATAATAAATTAAAAAAGGAACATGAATAAAATAAAATTTTTCAAAAAATAATTATACGACTGCAAAAAAAAATCAATTTAAAGTAATATACTTAAAAGGCCGAAACGATGACAATAAGAATAGAAAACAAAATAAAAAATAAACTATAAATTATATGATGGTAAGTGGCTCCTGTCGCCCATGGACATCTGTAATCAACTCCAGATAAATGTACATTCCTAACTGGCATTAATTTTTCCGGTTTTTTAATTTTGAATAATGCTCTGGCTAGTGATATCACAGAGAAAGAGATCATCAGATATAATAAATAGCAACATATAACATACCTGTTTTTCAAAATTAAACCACAAGTTATCACTGCAATTCATTAGAACTTTATATCCATTGCTGCACGAATAGTACTTGCTGCAATCACTCTCGTGTGGCAGCAAGAGATGTACTTCAAAATCATCTGGACATCTGTCTGGTATCACAATAGGTGTTGACGCGTCAGATGTAGATGATGTTGTTGTATATTCAGTTTCTGCTTCAGTTTGAGACTCTGTTGTTGTGATATACTCAGTTGTTGTTGTAGGATATTCAGTTGTCGTCACGTGTTCTGTTGTTTCAATATCAGTGGTAGCTTCACTAGTTGTTTGAGCCTCTGTTGTGGTGGTACAATCCACATTGTGGGGCCAGTCACATTTCTGAACATCGAAAATAATAAATTAAAAAAGGAACATGAATAAAATAAATATTTTCGAAAAAAAATTGCACGACTGCAAAAAAAAACAATTTAAAAGTAATGCACTAAAAAGGCCGAAACGATAACAATAAGAATAGAAAACAATATTAAAATGAACTATAAACTATATGATGGTAAGTAGCTACTACCGCCCATGGACATCTGTAATCAACTCCAGATAAATGTACATTCCTAACTGGCATTAATTTTTTTCGGTTTTTAATTTTGAATAATGCCCCAGCTAGTGATGTCACAGAGAAACAGATCATCAGATATAATAACTAGCAACATATAACATACCTGTTTTTCAAAATTAAACCACAAGTTATCACTGCAATTCATTAGAACTTTATATCCATTGCTGCACGAATAGTACTTGCTGCAATCACTCTCGTGTGGCAGCAAGAGATGTACTTCAAAATCATCTGGACATCTGTCTGGTATCACAATAGGTGTTGACGCGTCAGATGTAGATGATGTTGTTGTATATTCAGTTTCTGCTTCAGTTTGAGACTCTGTTGTTGTGATATACTCAGTTGTTGTTGTAGGATATTCAGTTGTCGTCACGTGTTCTGTTGTTTCAATATCAGTGGTAGCTTCACTAGTTGTTTGAGCCTCTGTTGTGGTGGTACAATCCACATTGTGGGGCCAGTCACATTTCTGAACATCGAAAATATTAAATTAAAAAAGGAACATGCATAAAATAAATATTTTCGAAAAAAAATTGCACAACTGCAAAAAAAAAAACAATTTAAAACTAATGTACTAAAAAGGTCGAAACGATAACAATAAGAATAGAAAACAAAAACACACTAAAATAAAAATAAACTATAAAGTATATGATGGTAAGTGGCTCCTGTCGCCCATGGACATCTGTAATCAACTCCAGATAAATGTACATTCCTAACTGGCATTAATTTTTCCGGTTTTTTAATTTTGAATAATGCCCCAGCTAGTGATGTCACAGAGAAAGAGATCATCAGATATAATAAATAGCAACATATAACATACCTGTTTTTCAAAATTAAACCACAAGTCATCACTGCAATTCATTAGAACTTTGTATCCATTGCTGCACGAATAGTACTTGCTGCAATCACTCTCGTGTGGCAGCAAGAGATGTACTTCAAAATCATCTGGACATCTGTCTGGTATCACAATAGGTGTTGACGCGTCAGAAGTTGTTGTATATACAGTTTGTGCTTCAGTTTGAGACTCTGTTGTTGTGGTATATTGTGTTGTTGTATTTGCAGTCACGTGTTCTGTTATTTTAGTAGCGTCTGTTGTTACTGAATATTCAGTTGTAACACTAGTTTGAGACTCTGTTGTGGTGGTATACTGAGGTGTGATTGTTGCTTCTGGCGTGGGCTGGGTCATACATACCACGTTATGAGGCCAGTCACATGTCTAAACAGGGAAAATAGATTAAATAAGAATGTTATAAATATCTTATTTAAATATGTTAATTAAATGGTAGTAAAAATAACTTGAATAAACTTAAACACAAAAAGGTCCGCTAGCATCTGGATAATTCATAAGCTATCCGAGTTAATACTGTATCAATAATAACATCTTGTTTTTGAATAGTCATCAAAATCACTAATCCAAATTTCAGTTCTATATTAAGATGTAGTTAACCATATTCTTACAAAAACTTTAGCTGTACATAATGAGATAATAATAAAAAGCTAGCAAATCACAAATTTCTTGCAATAATTTTACAATAGTTCAATATTCAATGCATTCATTCAATTTTACAATAAATAATAATCAAACAATAGTGTTGAAAAGGGTCTTACGAATATTATACTTCAAGAATGTATTATACCAGCGTTAACAATCCAAAACATAATTTGAAAGACCGATTTATGTATTTTGTTTTTGTTTTTTTTTTAGATTAATAATAGTGTTATACATCATTGGATGCATCTTTTTTATTTTTTAAAATACCGTGTGCTTACATCACGTTTTTCTAATAAAACTGGTTTGCTGATTTTTCGTTTAGCGGCCCTTTTGCATTTAATGAGCAATTTATGTATGGTCCAGAGATGACCCCGCGTACCCCCTTACATATACTCGCGTTTTATTTTTTATCAAAATCGGCCTCGTAACTCCTTTCAGCATTTTCCGCTTAACCTTATAGTTTCGGATTTGGCCCTGAAGGCACATTTGAAATATTCACCCTGTATATTTTTTTTAAATTGAGGCTTTTCCTTTAGTTTGTCTTTTATCATTACTTCCCAGAATTTGATCCTTATAAGCAACACTATCAGAGAGTGGAATAATATAGAGGATGTATTTTTTTTAAATGAACTCGTTCGATTCCCAGCTAGGGAAAAAAATATTTAAAAAAAACTAGTGACGCAGTTTTAGTTTTTATCAAAATCGGACTCGTAACTCCTTTCAGCATTTTTCGCTTATCCTTATAGTTTCGGATTTGGCCCTGAAGGCCTATTTGAAAAATTCACCCTGTACATATATGCATACCTGTTTGTCAAAATTAAACAATCGGTGGACACCGCAATCCATTAAAATTTTACGTCCATTGCTGCAAGAGTAATACTTGCTGCAATCACTCTCGTGGGGCAGCAGGAGATGGATATTGAAGTCATCCGGACATTTATCTGGTATTGAAACTGGCGTCGATGACTCTGTTGTTACTGATACTGTTGTTTCTGGCACTGTTGTTTCTGGTACTGTTGTTTCTGGCACTGTTGTTTCTGGTACTGTTGTTTCTGGCACTGTTGTTTCTGGCACTGTTGTTTCTGGCACTGTCGTTTCTGGCACTGTCGTTTCTGGCACTGTCGTTTCTGGTACTGTCGTTTCCGATACCGCCGGTGTTGTTGTTTGCACACAAGTAACGGCGAAAGGCCAGTTGCAAATCTAAAAGGTGATTATCATGTAAGTAAAGGAAATAAGTAGTAAAAAATTAATAACTTTATATTAAACAAATGAAGGATGTAAATTGAAAATAATAATTCTTGTTTATCGTAGATTAATAGCATTCATTTAATAGTAATAGTATAGAAGTACAGTTCAATTGTATAGTTTAGTTGAGCAATTCAGTTTACTCCCTAACTTATTCATTTCAATTGCTAAAAAATACAAATAATATCAGAGAATAAAACAAATGGAATGTACCACGAACCTGTAACCTCGCGTCAAACAGCGTGCCAGGAGCACAACTCATCGGAATTTTACGTCCATTGCTGCACTGGTAGTACTTAGCGCAGTCACTCTCGTGAGGAAGCAAGAGATGGACGTGGAAGTTACTCGGACATCCATTCGAGAGGAACTGGGCTGAACATACAGAGAACAGCAGGAAGAATATCAGATTTCGCATATCTGGAAGGGAGAGATGGTTTTAGTTTTATTTTCGTTTATATTAGGATTTTATTTTTTTTATATAATATTAAAGTAGCAGAGCATGCAGTCCACCTGATGGTAAGTGACTACTGTCCAGGGACATCTGTAATCAACCCCAAATAGAATTAGATATTCCTATCTGAGGTCGGCCACAGATGCGCCGCTACCCCTGAAGACTAAGCTGGAACGCATCGGATAAGTTTACCCTACCACACCCTTCAAAACATAACACAGCAGCGCTTAACACTGCTGTTATTAGGTAATGTTATGATGTATGTGGTAATGTTATAATAATAATGTTATAGGTGAATAGGTGTGGCGGAGGATACCGGTGTCAAACCACAAAGGGTTCTACACCTTGCTTTAATATACGAGCGAGAGCACACTGTTTCGCCTGCTACTATCGCCAGTAGCTTTGCTGACCTGGCCCTTCTCCAAAGGGCGAGTGACACCCACTCTACGCCTTTTTGTTATATTTGACAGCCTTTTTTGTTTACGAGGGGGAAACCTTCAAAAGGTTGCCTTGTTCAAAAGGGGAAAAGCTTCAAAAACTTTCAAAACCTTCAAAATTCAAAACCTCCTACCCAGTGTCGTAGGAGCGACACAGGGTTAGGTGGAACTGTTACCGCACTAAAACCCCCCCGGTGGCCGTCCTCAGCGTTGCCAAGAGGACTCCGGGATCTCCTACGGAACGCAACCGGAGTCCTCTGAGCGCGTTGTTGACAGCCTACTAACCAAAAAAATTCTTCTACTCCACATAAAAACCTTATTTTTGAACTGTAAGTACGCCACCGATTTGGACTCAAAATTTAACCAAGCTACACCCTAAGGTACTAAGGCACGTTACTAGTTACTTTATACTACCTATGACTTGTGACTTTTTATAAAAACCATACAGTAATTTTAAACGGACCAGCCTCCGTAAATATTTGTAGAAAATATTTTGAAGGTAGAACCTTTTGTGAATCAACTCCGGGGACATCGCCTCACCTATTTCTACCTAATAACCCTATAGCCCTGCTGCCTTCTGCTTTTAAAGGTTTGTAAAGGATATACCTATCCGAGGTTACTTAGTACGCAGGGGTCGCTTGTGGCCGACCTCAGTTAAGATTTTTTTTTTATAATATAAGAGTAGCAGACGAGCATGCAGTCGACCTGATGATAAGTGGCTACTGCCGCCCATTGACATCTGTAATCAACCCCAGATAGGATTAGATATTCCTACCTGAGGTCGGCCACAGATGCGCTGCTACCCCTGAGGACTAAGCTGGAACGCCTCGGAAAAGTCTGTCTCCCTTACCACACCCTTCAAACCGGAACACAGCAGCGCTTAACCCTGCTGTTATTAGGTAGAAATAGGTGTGGCGGTGGTGCCGCCGGAGTCGAACCACAAAGGGTTCTACCACCTTCAATTAGGTAGAAATAGGTGTGGCGGTCTAATCTTATCTGGGATTAATGACAGCATCGGCGGCAGTAGCCACTTACCACCAGGTGGACTGCGTGCTAGTTCTATATTATTTACGATTGGTGACAGATGTCCTTGTGTGCCAGTAGCCACTTACCATCAGGTGGACTGCTCGTTTCTTCAGCAACCCATTACTGTCCCACTGCTGGGCACGGGTCTCCTCTCATAATGAGAAAGATTAGACCATAGTCCACCGCGCTGGACAAGTGCATATTGGTAGACTTCACATACATCTCTCAGGTATGCAGGTTTCCTCACGATGTTTTCCTTCACCGTTTAACAAGTAGTAATTAATTTCTAATACGCACGTAACTTTGAAAAATTAGAGGTACGTGCCTGGGATTCGAACCTCGAACCCCTTGATCGAGAAAAACCACGCTAAAATCTCACAAGGAAAATCGTTAATCCTGATTCCTGACGATCATGATGAGGAGAAAAGAATGAAATTATTGAATTCGTGTATTGTCATCGGTTCTTGATAATAGTTTAAAATTTTAAATTAATCGAACGGCTAAAAGTGGGTAAAAATCGAGTTCAAAGATTTTGTTACATACATACAGGTCAAGCTAATAAAAGCGTGGTAAAAGCAAGAAAGAGTAGGAGTAGGAATACCCATGGAACAGAAAAAACAAGGGAATACCGGAATTTCCACAAACTATATGACCCCGTATTAGACGATAAGAAATGGATAACAATGAAATTTGAAATCCGTTCATTGTAATATTATCTGCAATAATATTTCGCGTTATCTAATTGGATTTACTGCGGACAGTGTAACAATTTACTTTGCTGATTATTTGAAAGTTAGGAAGCATTTGCTTTTTACGTAGACGTCGCTATTTTATCGATGATACAATTACCGTAATAAAACGATGAATTATTGACTTTGCCCGACTGCGTAGCATAATATTTTTCGAGTATTAACGTATCGACGATCCGCGTAGCGAAGCGGTCACCATACCGGTCTGACGCGCAGAGGGTCCCGGGTTCGATCCCCGGCCAGACAGAAATCTAAATGATGAATTTAGGTTTCTGTTTCTGTGTCTGGGTGTTTGTGTATTTGTCTGTGTGTGTCCATGGCACCCACGATATAGAGAATCCTAGTGTGGGGCTGTGAGTGTAGAAAGCGTTTATATATTTATAAATAAATAAATATAGATGTGAGGTACCGTATAAGAGACTTCCACGTATTCAAATTCAAATTCAAATCTCATTTATTCAAAATTGATACATATAGAATACTATTTGAAAGTCAACAAACTACCACCGCTTCGGAAGGTATTTCGCTATGGAGAAGAAGCGGCGCAAGAAACTCCATACGTGTGCATATTTGCATCTTTTAAAGGGTAAATAATATTGGACTTTTAATAAAAAATAAATAATATATGTCCCATTCTTTGGCACGCTCTGTATCCTAAACGGCTTGATAGATTACAACAATGTCGTTGTAATCTAGTAATACAGGCTGTATTTAAGAAATCGTGATTTTTTGGTTTTATAATAATTCTCTTTAGAAGGTTTTTGTTCAGATATTACTGATTTTATTTAATTTCAAGTAAACCTACACGCCTAAGAATTGGGAAAAACAAAAAGTTTAACGGCTTGTGAAATTTAACAATTCGCTTTTGGCCTGCACTAGAATAGTCTAGTCATAGGGCCAAAACCCTCACTTTGAGGACAGATCTGTGCCCATCAATGGGAAAGTAATGAGTTCACGACGACTACTTAACTACTAACTTGTATATAATGAAGGTGGTAGAACCCTTTGTGGTTCGACTCCGGCGGCACCAACGCCACACCTATTTCTGCCTCATAACAGCAGCGTTAAGCGCTGCTGTGTTCTGGTTTGAAGGGTGTGGTAAGGGAGACATACTTTTCCGAGGCGTTCCAGCTTAGTAGTAGGTAGCGGCGCATCTGTGGCCGACCTCAGGTAGGAATATCTAATCCTATCTGGGGTTGATTACTGATGTCCATGGGTGACAGTAACCACTTACCATCAGCTGGACTGCTTGCTCGTCTGCTACTCCTATATTATAAAAAAATATTTATATAAAAGGGATATCTACCTTAGCTACATGTGTTCTTGCACCCGTAAAAACAAGACTACTGAATATTAACTTAAAAGTACTGTAATCTGAATATCTGTATTATTTATGACGTACAACTTAACATGGGTATTTCATTAAAATACTTGTTTTTGATTACGATAATGTGTTCGATACCTAATCTAGTTACATCTCAAAAAACAAATTTAAATTTAGCACTAAGTGGCTACCAAGGATGGTTATTGATTGAAATTTGTTTGAAGTACATGAAATTTAAAGTAAAAAGTTAATAAATTAAACTTTAAATGAACTTATTTACAAAATTTACAAAAAAATATTAAAATTGCCGTGTGAGGCATGGTTCCCAAAACGCTGGCGGCGTTAACTTGCAGCACGACGAAGCTTAGTCTTTGTGCAAAAAATAAAAAAAAGTTACTTAAATACAAAGTCCATCCATAGAATTGAAATCATTTTATTCGAATATAAAATTTTGTAGTGATCTTTCATATAAATTAAAGTAGCGGTCCTAAGATGAAGTCCTGGCACAGACCCTATTTTAACACTTGTTTTGATTGGTTTATTTACATGTATTTTTACTTTTTGCATTCTAATTTCGTAATAAGAACAATTTTCAAGATAACAGATGCTCTGAATGATACAAATTCATGATTTTAATAGTATTTTTTATGATTTACATGGTCGGAAGCTTTAGATAAGTCTCACAAATCTTAATTACTCGGCAAAGCCTCTATTAATAAGGCCTGCAGAATAGCATAGGTTCCTACTATTTAACAATTCAACGTATTTATGGAAATATGATAAAATTTGGAAATATTGGAGTATTTATCCGAGATTTTGAAAAGATCTTTATTCTGTACAAGTTGGAATGGTTTAAAAGACTTTTAAAAGTAGACTCAGGTTCTTTTGACACCTATCACAGGCGCCAGGATCTCACCAGGTACACTTGGATAACTGTCTTTCGCTTTGTCTCCCAACTGTTGTACCTAAGGCCCTATAATACATTTTATGTTAATAATAATAAATAAAATTTTTACTATCATGTTGGATAGGACAAATTGGTAGACTACACATATTTTTAAGAATTAGTAACCAGTAAGAGTATTTTGTTACATTAAAACGTCAACGTGTGATTTTTTTTTTTTGATATGATATGATATGTCTTAATTTTAAAAAATCAGCGAAGCGTGGATTTCTTACTCTTGATCCTCAAAGCCAAAAGTTACAGAAACAACGATTAAAATTAATTAACTTTTAAAAATTAACAAGTAATGAAAATGAGCAACCCTGTAAAATTTCCAATCAAAAAAAGCACTTAAAATAAGATATTTATAACAATAATCGTAATTATTTTCATCCGTTCGATAAAAATCAATTGTCAATTATTGCATTAAATAATACAATATTTTGCCTGCAATTTTGTGCATTTTGTATATTGTAATATGAAGAAGCAAACGAGATGGCTTCACCTGATGGTAAGTGGCTACTGCAGTCCATGGACATCTGTAATCAACCCCAGATAAGATTAAATTCCTACCCGAGATTAACGGCCTTGCTACCCTGAGGACTAAGTCGGATCGCTTCTGATAAGTATGTCTTTCTTACCACACCCATAGATTACTTAATAAAGATACTTCGCCGCCTTGAAATTGAATGAAGCCACAAATGGCTTATTAGTAAGTTCTTTTTTTTAATTCTTAACAAATAAAAACATTTTTAGAGAAAATTTACGAATAAATAACTAATACTGCGTAATTTACATAATAAATAAATAATTATTTCAAATATTTTAGGGACATTTTAGCACGGAGACGTGGCAAAACTGTTTTACGCAACTATTTCAATTGTCAAAACTGGGTACATTCTCTTGTTAGGAGTGAGTAATCTTTACTAATCTATGACCACACCTTTCAAACCAGAACATATCTGCGCCTAACACTGTTGTTGTAAGCAGAAATAAGTGTAGCGGTGGTATAGTCCGCGTAAAACAGCTAGTCCGCTCTGAATATAGAAATGAACCGCGTCGCTATAGCAAATTGTATGACTACACCTGCTCGCAACAACTTCAGAGCGGACTAGCGGACTATCTTCTAAATAAAACCATAGTGTATGCATTTCTTTATTTCTTTGTTTTTGTTTCATTTTTATTTATTTCTTTGACCTTATAACTTAAATAACAGACAAATAAATTCTTTCCACTGCATACCAAGATCCTACTAGATATCTTAAAAGCATAAATCGTTATTCATGTAGATGTAAAGATAAATATTTATCACATAATATACATTAATGTGATGTTATTATCATAATCATTATTAAAATATTTCACGGAATTGAATTACTGATAATTTGGAGAAAACAATGAAACGCAATTACTTAACTAGAATGTTTATCTGATGTCGACTGAGGAAGTCGTGTATTACAAGTAATCAGTAAGTAATGACTTTAATAGTAAGTAGGTAATTAATAGTAAGGTTTTTTAAGCGACTTCCTAAAGGAACAGAGATTTTATCGTCGCATATATATATATATATATATATATATATATATATATATATATATATATATATATATATATATATATATATATATGTATATATTGTATTATGTATGATCAGCGATGTTTTCGATGACGCAACCGATCGACATGATTCATATTGGACCCGCTGTTTAATATATTGAGCGCCAACTTCAGAAGTATGTACTAAACCAACATATTTTATTTGAATTATTTTTTTACTTTGTAGTAACATAGAAGTCGGTTGTATTTATTTTGTTAAGTATACTAGGTTCCTTTGAGGCGTTTTGGAAAAATAATAAAAATGAATTTTTATATTTTATGTTTTTGTATAATAAATGTGAAAACTAAAATTAGTTGCATACATTACAATTACTTATATAGTGACCATACGACAAAAATCGTTTAAATATTTTCAAATTACTTTTAATTGTCAATTTTAGGTAGAAGCTGAAGGTTAAATTTCTTTCTAGTTCTACTCTGGACGCACCGCCGCTACATTTTTTCTAATCATAGCCACATTAAGCGCTGATTTGTGCTGGTTTGAAGGGTGCGGTAAGGAATACATAGTTTTTTGAAGCGGTCAGGCGTAGTCCTCAGGGGTAGCGACGCATCTATGGCCGACCTCTAATAGGAATCTAATGTCATATAGGGTCATTACAGATGTACCTACGGCAGTAGCCACTTACCATCAGGTGGACTGCACGCTCGTCTGCTACCCTTATATTATAAAAAAAAAAGTCATCAGTTGCATAAATTCGACGGGAGTCCTTAAGCTCAACCCCTGCAGAGTTATAATTTATTTTGTGTTTTTTAACCGACTTCCAAAAAGGAGGAGGTTACTCAATTCGACCGTATATATTTTTTTTTTTTATGTTTGTTCGGCGATTTTTTCACGATGCCGCGACCGATCGACATGATTCATACACCATTGTATGCGGCTAGTTTCACAGGGGGTCCCATTTCGAGGAAATTTGAAAATTTTCGCCAGTTTTCCCGGGAAATTGGAAAAACCCCATTTCTTTCTTTTCTTTCCCGATATAAACTTTAATAACTCGAGTATTTCTTAACCAATTTCAATTTCCTTTTTTTCATATGAAAGGGTGTTTTGTTGCGGTACTTTCCTACTATAACATTAGTATACTCTGATGATTAGAACTTAAGTAATGGGTTGGAACTCATCATCACTACCCCTGCTTTTTACATATTTTATGACAACTTTACTTTTGCCCACTCAATTGTCATGAAACTTTAAATGAACATTGAGTATCTAGATTAATATGATATGATGGAAAATTCGACCTTCAACTCCTCAACCCTGGCAATGCAGAAGTGCCTCCTGCCTCAACCATACAAGTTTGGCATTTGGAACTTATGGATATTTAATAAGGTTGATAGGTAGAGATATATGATGTAAATTTTGGTCTTCCACTCTTCAACTCTGATAATGCAAAGGTGCCTCCTGCCTAAACCATACAAGTTAGGCATTTGGAGCTTACGAATATATGATAAGGTATTTGAGTAGAGACATATGATGGAAGATATGAACTTCAATTCTTCAATCCTTATGATGCAGAGGTAAGCCTAAACCACATAAATAAGCCATTTAGTGCTTTCACACATATTTTACAGGTCCTAAGCAGGTATATGTAATGAAAAAAATGACCATCAACTCTTTCACTCTGATAATGCTGGTGTGCTTCCAAGCTAAACCATAGGAGTTAGCCATTTTGTGCTTTCATATATGTATTAACGTCACTAAGCAGACACATAGGATGAAAATTTTGACCTTCAAGGTCTTAACCCTGATAACTTTGACCTTCAAGTCTTCAATTCTAGTGACTCAGGGACACTGCTGGCCTAAACCACAGTAACTTGACAATTACTTCTTACAAATATAAAATATGATTAATGAATACGTTGTAATTTTTCTCAACTATTGAATTAAGGTAAATTGGACCAACTCACTCGCAGAGTTTTACCACCTAGTTTGATTTATTTACTTTTCTGTTCCTACCTAACCTAGCCAATAATGTAGTATCCTATATGAGATACTATCGTGTTTCGCCTATAGTGTTTCGTATTGAATTGGTTAGGTTAGGTTGGAACATATAAGACAATGTAAAACTAAGCGAGAAGAGCGCGGTAGCGCCCTGCGAGCGGGTGGGTCCAATCCGTATGAATTCAGACCTTACCTTTATTCATGATCACCTTTATACAATTTTACATAATATTAATACAAACGTTAGCATACCATCACTAAAAAGGGTGAAAAAAAATATTTTAACAAAAAATAAAACCGACTTCTATGTCACTACAAAGTAAAAAATAATTGAAATAAATGTTGGTTTAGTACATATTTCTGAAGTCGGCGCTCATATTGGACACGCTGTTTACGCCGTTATCAAACGACATATATTGAGCGCCAACTTCAGAAATATGTACTAAACCAACATTTATTTCAATTATTTTTTACTTTGTAGTGACATAGAAGTCGGTTTTATTTTTTGTTAAAATATTTTTTTATGAGCAAATTTACTTTTTTTACTCATTCTTATTGAAATTCGAAAAATCTACATGCTGTATCTTTTTCATAATTTTCACTGGATTGGTACTAATGAGTCCTTGCGTTAGAATGCTATTTATGGTTGTTTATTGGGTGTATTGAAGATGATATTCAGTCAGTCAGGTGGACAGCATGCTCGTCTGCTATAGGTACGTTTATTATAAAAAAATGCTAAAAATAAAAAAAAACTATTCATAGATCCTTACTAATATTATAAATTCGAAAGTAACTATGTCTGTCTGTCTGTCTGTCTGTCTGGTTGTCTGTTCTTCACGCCTAAACCACTGAACCGATTTTAATGAAATTTTGTACAAAGATAGTCTGAGACCCGAGAAAGGACATAGGATACTTTTTATCCCGGAAATTCCACGAGAACTAGAGATGGCGATCTAAGATCGATTAATCGGAGAATCGATTTTTTGAACCAAAAAAATCGATTATTTTAATCCATATTAGTAAGGATTGAATCGTAAACTATGTATTTGATCAAGTGTTGATCTTTAGCTAAGTTGTTGTCCATGAGCCCACGAAGGTTCCAGAGTTGGTACGATCAATTTTCACCGGATGGCGCCACTGTCATTTCAATGAATGTTTTCAGTTTTATGTATGTTAGTATGTCATATTATTTTCTTTAAACGCGGGCGAAGCCGCGGGCAAAAACTAGTAAAAAATATTCCTACTGATTCTTTTGTCTATGCCTATAGATAGATAGATAATTCTTAATGTAATGTTCTAATAATGGCGTTAAGTAGTTGTAAACTAATGTTACAGATTATATAAAGAATGATATCATCATGATAATCATAACTCATAGATTTTCATTATCAATATATTGATAAATCAGAACTACTTATTAAGTCTTCTGATTTCACTATTAGCTATTTATATGTTGTTAAGCAAGATATTGGTAACTTGTGTGGTAGGTATGTCTCTGTTGTCCCTGTAGTTCCGGGACCAGAATAGGGCTACGGTATGCCTGTCGTAAGAGGCGACTAAAAGGGGGCTTCCGGGGTTGCGGACGGCAAGAGTGGGAGTTGAACCGCCAGCGCCCCCAGGAAGGACGGCGGTATGTGTGGTCGCGTACCGTCGTGTACACCAGATGGTGTAGCTTTATGCTCTCTAGGGCGGTGCCCGATGGGGGAAGGAGCTTAGAGGACTTCGGTGGCGTTTCTTTGGAGATCCCGAAGTCCTCAACGCAGCGCCAAGGACGGCCACCGTGGAGTTTTAGTGCGATAAAAATCTCACATCAACTAGGGTCACTCTCATGGTAAAAAACAGTGATAGCCTAGTGGTTAAGAAACGAGACCTCTTGATCGAGGGGTCCGAGGTTCAAATCCCAGGCACCTCTAATGTTTCAAAGTTATGTGCGTATTAGAAGTTAATTATCACTTGCTTAAATGGTGAAGGAAAACATCGTGAGGAAACCTGCATACCTGAGAATTCTTAAAAATATATGTTCAAAAGTATGTGAAGTCTACCAATTCGCACTTGGCCAGCGCGGTGGACTATGGCCTAATCATTCTCATTATGAGGTCCCACTGCTGGGCACGGGTCTCCTACCCGTGCCCAGCAGTGGGACAGTAATGCGCTGATGATGCTCTCACGGCACCAGATTTTTCAAAGATTTCCCCTCGAAAATAATTAGGCAAAAAATTGGATAGACTGAATAATAACAGACGTCAATGAATAAGTAATAAGAAAACCGTAATACCTTAATCTTAAAAATAAGGAAATATTGATAATGTGAAAGTACCGAAAAAACAGTATTTGGTATAAGTATGCGTCATGTTCCTTCCTGAAAAACGGCATAAAATAGTACATTACAATACGAGGACGAAATAGTACATTACAATACGAGGACGAAAAATTTTTTTCTGACAAGTGTGAGTTTGCAGGCCGAGCCGCAGGCGAGGACTGCAATCACACGAGTCAGAAAAACATTTTTCATCCGCGTGTTGTATAAAATTTTATATTACGGGGTCGGAAATGGGGGTTTTGCGCACGCGAAGCGTGCGTAAAACGTCCATTTACGCACGCCGTGATATAAAGATAATTTCGGTCACATTACGTCATTATAATCGCAGTTTAGTAATAACTCATCGATTTCATATCACACCTTTCAGATTATAATGACGTTAGTGCAAAAATACGTAAAAATGACTATGTATAAAAAAAAATGTGAGCCGTCACGGGACGCCTGGCAGATGTGAAACATCGACATTATTTTGTAAAAGTAATATGCAGAAAAGAACATATTGTGATAGGAACTAAATATGTCATAATGATAAAATAAAATATTACGATTTTTTTCCAGATAACGATGACTATTTATTGAAGTCGATTGCGCATGGCGACGCGTCGCCACACCGTACACACTACTGCATATAGACTGTATATATATACCATCGTATAGCGTGGCGACGCGTCGCCACGGCATGCATCGCCACGCCAGTAATCGGTTTTACGGCTATAGATGTTTCACATCAAAACAGAGACGCGATTGGATTTGAACCTCGGACCCCTCGATCTAGGCATCGACTTTCAACCACTATACTATATCTGCTTCAGATGGCAACATGCCTGATTCAAATGCATTTTTCTCGAGTAGGTACATGTTATTATCACTGATGTCATCATGATTTCTAAAAGCTGATATCTAGAAATAAATCATGATACTCGAATAATTAATGAGTCAGAAATAATTCCTTTAACAATCGAAGGTTTCTTCAACGAAAAACACTTCTTCTTTACAATATAGGGGTAGCAGACGAGCATGCAGTCCACCTGATGGTAAGTGGCTACTGCCTCCCATGGACATATGTAATCAACCCCAGAAAAAATAAGATATTCCTACCTGAAATCGGCCACGGATGCGCCGCCTACCCCTGAGGACTAAGCTGGAACGCGTCGGAAAAGTATGTCTCCCTTACCACACCCTTCAAACCAGAACATAGCAGCGTTTACCACTGCTGTTATGAGGCGGAATAGGAGGCGGTGGTGCAGCCGGAGTTGAACCACAAAGGGTTCTACCACCTTCAAAAGATTCGATTAGATACACTGCTATCCCTATTTCTGTTATAACAGAAGTGTAGCGCTGCTGTGTTCTGGTTTGAAAAGTGTGGTAAGGAAAACATGCATGAAGATTTTCATCTTACTCCTCAGGCTAACCACTCATTTATTCACTTCTGGGGAACTTACTTAGTGGGGAGAAATCCGTGCCAAGAAATATATAATAAACGTTCTAGACAAGTTTGTTAGTATCTATGAGAATGCGCGTATTTTAAGTATTTTTCATAAGGGAAGAAAGTTAATGCCTGATTATTTTCTACGCACAGCCCAAACCACTGGACGGATCCGGCTGAAATTTGGCATACAGGTAGATGTTATGACGTAGGCATCCGCTAAGATTTTGATCAATTCTACCCCCATGGGGATAAAATAGGGGATGAAAGTCTGTATAAATCTTCTTAGTTAATAATATTACTTCTTAACGCGAGCGAAGCCGCGGGCAAAAGCTCGTTAAAATATATACTTAACCATTTTTTTACACACAAATGGATCGAAATTTCATAATATCGAAAATGAAGAAATTATCAAATGTCAATCTTTGATAAACAACATATTATGTAGATTGATTATTTAATTAAGGGCGTGTATGGGCTAAGCTGTAGACATAGTAATCTGTAGACATAATGGACATCTGTAATCAACCCCAAATAGCACCAGATATTCCAATCTGAGATCAGCCACAGATGCGCTACCCTTGAGGACTAGGTTGGAACCCCTCGGAAAAGTATTTTTCCCTTATCACCCATCAAACCAGAACACAGCCGCGCTCCATACTACTGGTAATAGACAGAAATAGGTGTGGCGGTGGAGCCGCCCGAATCGAACCACAAAAGCTTCTACCAGCTTCAAGACCTGAGTCTACCACCTGAGTTCAAGTGACAGCATGGACTTAACAAACTCCATATAAAACAGGAGTTCTACCAGATATCGATCAATGATGTGATAGGAAATATGTTTGAAAGGTAAAGTCAATATAATTCGACCGCAAGGTACCACCGCCACACCTAATTCTAGCGTGAAGCTGTTCTGTTCTTATTCGTGAACATATATTGATGCCTGACTTAAATTTGAGACTGGCATTTTAGACCTCATCAGTGGCAACGCATTGATCGGCTTTAGATAAAACCTGTTCTATATAAAGTTGGTCACACAAGGCCATGAGAGGCAATGGCCAATGACCACTTGCCATCAGTGGCGGACTAAGGTCGTCGGAGCCCCGGGCGGAAAATAGAATGGAGGCCCCCAGTCTAAAAAGTTACTTGTTTTTAAAAAAAATACAAATGTCACATAGACCTGTTCGCCTACAAATACGTATTTCAGGGACGATGAGTCCGGTGGTCTTTTTATTTGGGGGCCCCAACTTTGTTCGGGGGTCCCCACGATCCGGGGCCCGGAGCGAACCGCCCTTTCTAGAATTGGTCCGCTAAAGCCAGAGCTGGATTAACCCTGTATGGGCCTGTAGGCAATACAATTTTCGGGCCCCTTTTCTTTACCTACTCTGACTGACTAAATATTTTTTTTTTTGCCTTCTACCCACATTCCTGAATACAATTCCCGATATAGGCATGGATGACGTCCTAAGGGCGGGTTCAGACATACGCAGGCTCTATGCGTGCTCAACGCGGGTTGGCTGCGTGTTAGTAAGGAGTCTGCAGTGGGCCCCTGTCGATCCTGGGCCCCTAGGCAGTTGCCTACTCTGCCTTAAGGTTAATCCGGCTCTGGCTAAAGCCATTGGGTGAACTTCAAGTTTGCTACTTAAATTTTATGAAACTGATGGCCATGGTCACGGCCTCAACCGTGATACTGCGATAAATCGGAAAGTAATATTAAATACTATGAAACGATATGCCTTTCGGAGTTATTTTCGCAAAATATTATAAAAAATAATGTTTTATGAAGTTTCATTCTTATACCCCATAAACCAAAGACCTTACTAAGAAGTACATTAAATTGACTTTACAAAAACTGAAAACATTGTAATCATTAAAAATTAACAAAAAATCATCATCTCAAAATCAAAATCTTAATCATTAAAAAATAACAAGAATGTTAATTAAAAATTAACATTTTTGTTCGTAACAAAATATGAATATTAACAAAAATGTTAATTTTTCATTTCATGCGTTGCTATTCAGTACTAAGGTTCTACAGTACTTACCACTTCAAACCAGACAGCTACTATAAGACAATAACTTCACAGTAACACAACACTGAACTTAGTTTAAACTTACCAAAAGTTTGCACATAATTCACAACACAAATAACGTGAGCGCGTTGGTGAATTTTATTATATTTAATTATCAGTAGTATATTACGAGCTTATTTGATTGATATGATGATCGCGATAACAGGTAAACATGTGTAATTATGTTAATACGGTTTATCTGTTTGCTACTTTCTCAGAAGTATGCCTCAGTTTGGTGGTGACATGAAAACGGAGGTCTGGAGTTCGATCTTGTAGCGAACCAGCGTGCTGCTTTTTTTATAATATAAGAGTAGCAGACGAGCATTCAGTCCACCTGATGGTAAGTGGCTACTGCCGCCCATGGACATCTGTAATGAACAACGGACATGGGGTAGCAGCGAATCTGTGGTTGACCTGGAATAGGTGGGAATCTAATCTTATCTGGGGTAGATTACAGATGTCTATGGGCCACTTACCATCAGGTGGACTGCATGCTCGTCTGCTACTCCTATATTATATAAAAAATTACAGGGTGAATTTTTCAAATAGGCCTTCAGGGCCAAATCCGAAACAATAAGGATTAGCGAAAAATGCTGGAAAGAGTTACGAGGCCGATTTTGATAAAAACTAAAACTGCATCGTTCATTTTTTTAAATATATTGTTCCTTAGCCGGAAATCGAACGAATTCATTTTGAAAAAAAATACACCCTCTATATTATTCCACTATCTGATAGTGTAGCTTATAAGGATCATATTCTGGGAAGTAATGTTATGTGACAAATTAAAGAGGTCACATGTGTAATTATGTTAATACGGTTTATCTGTTTGCTACTTTCTCAGAAGTATGCCTCAGTTTGGTGGTGACATGAAAACGGAGGTCTGGAGTTCGATCTTGTAGCGAACCAGCGTGGTATGATGGTAAGTGGTTACTGTCATATGGATCTGTAACCAGCTTCATATACAGGGTGACATTTTATTATGTAACGGGTACTCACGATATGCGTTTTTTATTGCCGATATTTCGACCCAGTTGCATGGATCGTGGTCACAGCGAAACTGCTGTGGCGGGGAGAAACCGTTGACAAGTAATAGTGGTAGATTAATCTATCTACCCTACGTCTAGTTCGTTTTTCTTTTCTAGGTTCCATATCACGACACACAACACTAACAGTAGATATCCTTACGCACCGTACTTTGTACTATTTGTGACTTGCATAAACTAAATAAAATGTCTCAATTCCGCGATAATTTTAGTCTAAAATTATATATACAGGGTGAATTTGTCAAATAGGCCTTCAGGGCCAAATTCAAAACAATAAGGATTAGCGAAAAATGCTGAAAGGAGTTACGAGGCCGATTTTGATAAAAACTAAAACTGCATCGTTCGTTTTGTTTATATATTTTTCCTTAGCCGGAAATCGAACATGTTCATTTTGAAAAAAATACACCCTCTGTATTATTCCACTATCTGATAGTGTCGCTTATAAGGATCATATTCTGGGAAGTAATGTTATGTGACAAATTAAAGAGGTCACATGTGTAATTATGTAATACTGTTTATATATATATTTATAATATAAGGTAACGCTGAGGACGGCCACCGGGGGGGGTTTTAGTGCGGTAAGAATCCCACATAACCCTGTGCCGCTCCCACGGCACCGGATACCTTTTGAAGGTTTCCCCCTCGTCAAGAAAAAAAAAGGTAGAAATATCTATTCCTATCTGGGGTTGATTACAGATGTCCATGGGCGGCAGTAGCCACTTGCCAGGCTGCATGCCCGTCTGCTACTCCTATGTTATATAAAAAATATATATCAGGTGAGGAGCATTATTTTCTACCTCAATTTCGTTTTAAGTATAAATAAAACACCAATTAATTTTCAAGATTTATTTATCAAAATCATGGCAACAATTCTCCTTATTAATCATCTACTAATTACATTTTTAGGCGTTACTTCGTGAATAGACGCACTTTTACAAATTAACTAAAATGTAATATTACTAATAAAGAAATAAGTTCAATGACACTACAATTTTGGGTGCTACACACAAACACAAAACACCCAGATGTATGATATTTAAATAATAGACTTTGCTTGCCCCAGAATCAAACCCGATATCGTGTCTAAATGCGTTTGGCAACATACAACAGAAATAAATGACACCAAAAATTAAACAAAACTTAGGACAAAGTATACTAAACATCTTTAAAAAATGACAATTCTTACTTTTATGTATATACTTATACATTTAGTTTGTAATATATCTGAGGACTAAGCTGGAATGGCTCGTAATAACGCTACACTGACATTATAAGGCAGAAATTAGTGTAACTATGACGTCACTACACTACATTTAAATTTCAATGATTACCCCATAAGATGTTACATAAGCTTGTGTTCTGCATTGTTAGTGTATCTAGCAGAAATATCAGAATTTTGCGAGATCACAAATTACATAGACTTAGGAAAGACTTAACAAATCGCGGTCTTATGATGCTCTAATCAACCCGATGTAAAGAATACTATCCCCGTAGAATAAAAAATAAAGTGAATACTATTATATAAATCATGGTAATAATAAATTAATTAATTTGGGGATCTGCCCACACCATTATACAATTTGGAATGGGTCAAAAATTATTTTTACAATTATAATCACACACTATTGATGTGTGGGTCCATAACACACACAAGGATAAACCTCTAGACCCTAAACTTAATATTATTCCATTTTATTGTTTGCCTTTGTCGAACCAGTATGATGACCACTACAGTAACGCAACAAAATCGATAAGTAATAATTAAGACCTTTATATTAAGTTCTCAACTGAAAATTCTATAACAATTATATAAATTCAAGTCTAAAAAACAAGCAATCTAATGCACTAAACTACAAAATTGCCTTTAGAAATACAATAACGTAATTGCAAATACCATTCGAGAGAAATGCATCAGAATCAGGTGCTTTCTGCGGTCTCTCACGACAGCGACACTGCTACTGTCTGGCGGAGATTACCGTAAACACGAGAGTCAATTCAAGTTTGACACTCTTCAACGAATAGGATGACGATTCTTTCCGAAAAGATGATTCTTAAATCGATTCGAATCGAAGTATAATAAATCGATTCACAAAAAATCGAGGCACAAAGAAACGATTCTCCAAAAATCGATCATCGATCTTTTCAGCTAAAAAGGGTAATCAGGAGCATACAAGCACTGAAATACGTATTCGTCAGCAATTCAACCAACGTCGAAAAAATCGACTTTCGATTTTATAGAATGAAAGATCGATTCACTGAATCGATCCATTACTGGAGATCGATTAAAATCAAATTTTGTGGCCAAAAGATCGATTCTTCTATTAAGCGATCTCAGATCCCTATTTGAAAGTGTTTTTGGAGATTATTCACTTTTACGACTTTTTGCACTTACATCATTATGATTCTAAAGTGTGAGTAAGTATTATAAATTAAATAATAAACACTTACTTTAAATACAAATGTTAATAATTAATCTATTTCTACAGAAGACGGATTGCATTGTATAAAAGCGAATAATGGTAGGTAACTATACAAAATACTTCAGTATTATACATTTTGTTGGTTAAAATAATGACTTATACATTTGCTGTTTGCAAGCATTACTAAAATTACGCTTAAATATAAATACATTACATAAGGAATATATTAAGATTCTGTTCACACGTAAGAAAATGTAAATTATACACATATTAGACATTATTTTATGAAAGATAAAAAAAAACATGAAAAATATTAAATACTAACACAAGTTGTTAGTATAAGAATTTTATATGAACTAGCAATTATTATAAGAACCCAACTGGTTTAAAATATAGCCTATGTCACTCCCACAATTTAGACGAATCTAACGACACCTCATATGTTAATCTATCAAGCCGTTTGTGCTGCAGCGTGACAGAGAATGAGACATACATACATACATACATACACACACACACACACACATACACACACACACACACACACACACACACATACATACACACACACACACACACACACACACACACACACACACACAAACACACATACATACATACACTCGATAAACATTACCTTCCGCAGTCAGGTACAAAGAGGTCTAACTTCATATTTCATTACTACGTTTTGTGTCGCCACGGGAATCCAGTGTTCAAATCCCAATTTCAAAACATCAATATGATACTTATATTTCAGGAATGTATAAAATTTCCAATTTTAATCACTGTTTGTTAAATTATGTGCTTATTAAACGTTTATTATCAGTTGCTTTGAACCTTGCGATAAAGAAAACATCTTCAGGAAACATGCTTAAGTTCTTCAAAGGTAATAATGATTACTATAGTCTGATTCATAATTAGGTGTCCAAAATGTAAACAAAGGTGTTGACCTATCAAGAAAATACGTTCCAAATCGTAGTTTCTTATTTTTGACAATATTAAATTAATACAACAATAATAAACTAATAATCTAAATAAATTAAGATTAATTCACATTTTTTACTATTTATATTAACTCAATCTCGTTCCATACAGTAACAATAATAAAAAACAAGGTTTATGGTAGAAAATTAAAATGTGATAATGGTAACACAATCGGAACCCAAAACATTTCTTGTGCCGTCATTTTTAAGTTTCGTAGCTGATGTTATTCATTTTCGGTATTATAATCGAACTCGAATGTATTATCGTTTTCATAGCGCGTTTGTTAAATTGTGAATAATTGTAAAGTTTTCGTTTTTTGTTGAGTTTGTTAAAGTTTTTGTTTCTTGTTAATTTTGACAGTGACATTTGTTTGTTTACATTTTGGACACCTCATTATGAATCAGACTATAAGTAGCTCCTAGTAACATTTGTGCCTAAGTCCTCGCACTAAAGGGAGACCCACGCCCAGCAGTAGGACAATAACCACGATAACTTAATCAATAATAAAAAGGGTTAAAAAATAACTCAAATATAAATAATCAAAACATTTATTAAGTACATAAAAGAAATACAAATTAACTTAATGTAACTTAAATAAAAATTAAGTAGAAAATAAAATAGAATTTAATACTAAAAAATACTTATTTTGATGGTAACTTTTTTTTTCCTGTTAAAAGTACGACCAAAGGAGTTTTAATAGCATTTATTATCATCTGTTATTATTAAACAATATTATTGTTAAACTAAAAACCACGTTAAGATCGCACAAGGAAAATCGTTAATCCTGATTCCTGACGATCCTGATGAGGAGAATGGGACAAAATTATTAATATTGCGTATTGTCATCGGTTCTTGATAATCGTTCAAAATTTTGAATTAATCTGACCGTTCCAAGTGGGTAAAAATTGAGTTCAAAGATTCCCTTACATACATACATACATATATAAGCTAATGAAAGCGTGGTAAAAAGAAAGTATACAATTTATTTTTTCTCTAATACCTCCCTACTCTAAGGTCTATGCCCAACAGTGGGATAGTATTTTACAGAAATTAGGAACCTTTATACATTTTGTGACAAATTATACAATTAAACATGAAATTATACAAAATACTTCACATAATCAATTATAATTTATAATACAGTGTCGTGAGCCTTAATGTATAATAAACTGTCATTCACACGATAAGTCATAATAAGTACAGTAATAAATAAGTCAAATTATAAGTAAATCTCCTGTACATACTCCTACACGTTGGTAACTTCTGAATAATTATTAAAAAAATTATAAGTACTTCAATTTTAGTACGACGGCCATCATACTATAGTCCCCGTCAAACTGCTAGTCCGCTCTGAATATAGAAATGAATCGCGTCGTCATAGCAAGTTGTATGACTACACCTGCTCGCAAGAACTTCAGAGCGGACTAGCAGTTTGGCGCTATACTAGAAACGTCTATATTTTATTTCTTATTTAAATGAACGCCATTTGCATGTCACACGTTTCTCAAAATGGCCGACATGTAACCTACATAGTAATAAGTTGTAAATGTGAAATATAAATTAATGGTTAAACAATCTCACTTCGTCTACGCAATCATTCAGACTAATTTTGGGATCATCCGTAATTACGTCACTTAGGGATAGGGCCTGTTTCTTGTCACACATGTCCTGTATTACTAGTCGCAGTAATTCCTTCGTGACCCACGTTCATGTCGTTTATATTACAGGAACAATATCTATGAAACGATATGCCGAATCCACACACTTGCCAAACCAACAAAATCGGAAACCCAAACTTGTGGATACTGTTAGCCGCATGCGTGACAGGAAAGACCCAGAGGGAATGTCTACAAGAAATAACATAGTATAGAGATGTAGGGGTTGTATATATCGTGACGTCACCTGTAAGTATTATGGAATTGTGCATCCCTGAATTTTGTAGAATTAGAAATTAATTATCACTTGCTAAACGGTGAAGGAAAACATCGCGAGGAAACCTGCATACCTGAGAGATTTATAAAAAAAATCTCAGAGGTATGTGAAGTCTACCAATACGCACTTGTCCAGCGCGGTGGACTATGGCCTAATCCTTCTCATTCTGAGAGGAGACCCGTGCCCAGCAGTGGGACAGGAATGGGTTGATGATGATTATGATGAATTTGGTAGACTCCCAGCTGTGCTGAGTCAAAATATAAAACTGTCGTCCAATTATGTCATTTTAAGATTAGATAAACTTTGAAGTTTAATTGCAATTTTAGGTATAAAATTGTTTTAATTTTAATTTGTTGTAATTAAATATACATGTTTTACACAAATGTAATCATAAAAATATAGAAATTTATTAAATTGTGACGTCACAACACGATAGTCACAAGTGACAGCATACCGCAAGAATAGGGAAGGGAACACTATAAAATTTTATAAAAATAAAATAAATCAAATCTTTTTATACAAAAATCCAATGGAATGGAGACGAAATTTTTCAAAATTTACATTCAGTAATATACAGATGACCCCATGGCATTATATCCACTATTACTCCTACATTTAAAGCTGCCATTTCGAAAAATTTTTAAAGCGGCATTCTTCTAGTTTATTTTTAAAAATTTACTTCAATAAAAATAATACTGTTTACAAGAGAATGTATGTAAATAAAAAAATGTTAATCCTTTCCAAATAGCTACTCATCCGAGAAAAGTTATACTTCTTTTGGCATTTATATAAATAACTAGCTGACCCGGCAAACTTTGTACCGCCTCAAAATCTATTTATCAAATATATTTCATATAAAATATAGCCTATGTTACTCGTGGATAATGTAGCTTTCGAATGGTGAAAGATTTTTTTTTAATCGGTCCAGTAGTTTTAGAGCCTATTCATTACAATCAAACAAAGAAACAAAGTTTTCCTTTTTTTAATATTAGTATAGAAAAGTTTTTTTTACAAAACCGAGAGATAAAAATGACACCATTAAGTTGGCTAGTAAAAATTGCAAAGGTTGGAGAAAATTTTACTTTTTGTGGTATTCGTTACCTAACGTAACGTTATATAACACATTGACACACACAAACAATCTTCTGTATTTATTTATTTTTATTAAAAGCCAAAGAAGTATAACTTTTTAAGTGTCAACATAAATACATTTTTTTAAATACGTTGTTGCAAATGACAACTCAGCTACTTCTAAAAATATAATTATAACTTTTAAGAAAAAGAAGTACATTTTAAACACAATCTTGTATATATTTTTTTTCAATCTGTCAATCCCAATGACAAATGACACTACAAAATTTGACAGCTGTCAGATAGTTGTAATCTGTTACTATAGCAATGTTTATGAGAGTAGCTATTTGAAAATGGATTCTAACAATAAATTTTTTAACAGTCACATTTTTAAAACATCAAAACAACTAAACAATACATAGGTTACTTTCGTTTTGGACCGACATTACATAAAACATTAAATAATATATAAAAAATAATTAATTTAAAAATTAAAACATATTGCACTGTTAACTTGTAAGAAGTTAATAAGAATTTAATAATATTCGAGTAGGATTTTAAAAAAATAATTTTCAAAAACAGATCTTGATGAGATGAGAATTTCATATCCTTTGAAAAAAAATAAAAAAGAACAATGTGTTTTATTACTTATAGATACAAAAAGATTCAAATCATGTATTTTTTGGGTTAAATATTGCCTCTATACCGGCTTCTTTTAATTCCTTTTCATATAATGTATTTTACAACAATACGGACCTTATACATACATATATCTCTAGAAAATAACTATTACAATATTTTTTTTACAAAATAACATAAACCGGCCCAAAACGAATACAAAATAATATTTTAATACGAAAGTACGAAGATCGCTTCCTAGAATATGAACGTAAATTATATAAAAATAATTTAATATATTTGTAACACATATTGTAACACATTACACATAAACTTTATCCTCCTATACTCCTCTGTATGAAAACAAAAAAATCTTTGCTTATTCAAGTTGAAATTTATACGTATGTAATATATTCTTTTTTAATTAATTTCATGGGTTCAGTGGGTCGTT